>NW_012267301.1:7436912-7478323 GCF_000151885.1 Dipodomys ordii
GCTTGGTAAGAAATGTACGCATTATCCTGCCCATGTAATTGTAACCCCTCTGTACAGTATGTTCACAAATAAAATAAAATTAAATTAAAAAAAAAACATATGCCTCACCTCTACCATCTCTAAAAGATTAGGAAGCACAGGGAATGGCACATGCTTGAAGATGGAAGAACAGAATTTTCTTTTCTAGAGAACAGGAAGAGGTATGGAAGAAAGGTAGAACATTCACTGTCCCAAGGGTAGATATATCTCCATGTCACTCTCCAACTTGTTATGTGAGAATAACTCTCACTGCGGGGCCTTCTCTAGCTACTAAAATCTCCTCTAGCTTCAAAACCTTCACTGGAAATTGCATTAAGTTATATATTAAGTTAACAAATGATGAATCCAATATGGGCTAGACATGGGAAATAATGTGGTGAACAAAACAGGTAAAATTCTTGTATCTGCTAACTTTATATTCTAGTGGAAAATATAAGACTCTCAAACAAACCATAGCACTCAAATGTGATAGAGGCTGTGATAGAAAAACCGTGGATAATTATGGAGATGTGCAGAAAAAACACCTAATTCAAGCCTGCTGGGAGACATTATCATATGATTTATAATTTGACCCTTTCTTGATATAATGCAGTGAACAGGCTTATTGGCCATTATGTGTGTGTGTGTGTGTGTGTGTGTGTGTGTGTAATTGTAATTGTTATTGTGAAGATGATGTACAGAAGGGTTACAAGTACGTAAGTCAGGTAATGAGTATGTTTCTTTTTTAACAGTGTCAGCCCTTGCCTCAATCCCTGCTGGTTGTCCTCTCCCATCCCCATTCACAACTTGCATAGTTCATTTTCAAACAGTGTCTAGTGAGTATCGCGGATGCATTTGCTCATGTTTTGCCCCGCCCTTTCTGTGACCCCTTACCCTCCCAAAGACAGATGAACTTACAAACATGACAAAAGATAAAGAAAACAAAAACATCAATAAAGAAAAAAGAACCTCTTGTTTCCATTGCCTGGATAAAATCAATAAATATTATTTTATATGGTCATATACACATAGCTATCGAGCCTTTGTGAGTCTCTCCTAAGAATATCCTTCTTCAGTCTTACTGTGTGAATGGCTAGAGTCCTGTATAATTTAATCATTTCCCAGTATTTTTTGTCTTTTAACATCCAGTGTGTTCACTTGTAGATTTATGGGCACATTCTGGTTACCAGAAATGAGGGAAACCATGCAATCTATGTTTCTTTGAGTATGGCCCAGCCTTTCCATTTCCTTATGAATTGCCATGAGTTTTAAATAGATTACTAGACCCTGGAGAAAATAATAAATGAACAAAAATAGGAAACTTGCCCTGAAATTGTTCCTTTCATTCCCCCTTCCATCCTTGTACCCATGATACAGGAATGTATGTGTAGCTGGAAATGTGTCTCGCAAGGACCATGTGTCCCTGTGTCTTTGTTCTAGGCAAATTTTGATGAGGGGAGATCAGTATGCATACATCTAACATGAATTTTTCAATTAAGATCCCAGTAGGCATTTAATACACACCTTCGACATGAAGTTCTTTTTTTGTTTTTGTTTTTTAATCTACAAATAGTCTATTGGGGTGATAACCACTACTGGCTTACTCTGGCAGGAGAATGAAGATGCACTATATGTTCATGGATGAAGGACACTTGTTGGTGACAGTAGTGGAAGAGTCTGGGGCCAGGAACAGACATGTGTAGGAATGGATAGATTGATTTAGGTGATTAAAATCACCATTTTAGCAGAGGCATTTAGGGTGCCAAGAATTTGACAGCATGACAGATAGTGAGAGAGAAAGCCAAGCTAGTTAGAGGTGGCCTTCTATTCATGGTTGACAGCCAAAAATAATTTGTGGTTAACAGAGCAGACAAACTCATATCATCTACACATGCTCACTCTGCAAGTGAGGATTACCTTGGTGGAAATCCATGACCGGCTTTGAATTTCAGTCACTGGCTAGTTACTTTGTTAGCATCTATTGAAATTCTTTTTATGTACATGTGTTCAGGTATTAGAGCTTGAACTCAGGGCTTGGGCACAGTCCTTTCATTTCTTTGATCAAGGCTGGTAGGTACTCTACTCCACTTCTGGCTTTTTGGTGGTTAATAGGAGATAAGAGTCTCACAGACTGGTTTCAAATTATGACTCAAATTTCAGCCTGCTGAGTAGCTGGATTACAAGCATGAGCTACTGGCAACCAGCTTCTTTTGAAATTCTTCTAAAACACACACCTAATTTGCAATATATTTCAAATTCATATATATATATATGTGTATATATATATATATATATATATATGATTATGTGTGTGTGTGTGTGTGTGTGTGTTGTCCAGGTTTACTCTAAGGCCTTTATCACTACCATTTATATTCTCCAGAGCACTGCTCTTAAATGTTTTGTAAGAGGTCTTTGCAGTTTCTCAGAAAGTCTTTCTTGAACTCTTATTTGAAGAGGTTGAACAGTAGTCTCCCGACATAAATTGATGTATTATCTTGAGGATGTGTTACTTCTTTTTTTTTTGCTAGTACTGTAGATAGATTAAACTCAAGTCCTTGTGCTTTCCCTTGGCTGTTTTACTCACAGCTGGTACTCTACCACTTGCGCTATATCTCTATTTTTAGGTTCTTTTTGTTATTTTAATTGGCGAAGAAAGTCTCATGGATTTGTCTGCCTGAGCTGGTTGTGAACTGTGATTCTCAGATCTCAGCCTCCTGAGTAAGTAGGATTATAGATGTGAGCCTTTGGCACCTAGTTTACAGTGGAGTATTTCTTTATTGTAAGTCTTTTCATTCTGGTCTGGAAGCTCTAAAAGAGCAAGTTCCTTCGGTGCTTCATTCAACACTGGATTATTGCATCCTAGGAGAATCCTTGATACTTACCTTATTATGTCTCTAAAAGGTAAAGATCATATCTTAGGCAGCTTTCTAAGCCTAATGTGAAGCATAATAAATAGACAAAAAGATGCAAATTACTTGTTGGAGAAAAGGGTTTATTTCCTCTTAATCTTTAACTCAAAACCACATGGTACTTTTAAAAAATGTATTTGTGTATTAAGAATGCATTTAAACACCATTCAGTGACAGGTGCTTTTAGAAGTCAAAGAAAAATGTACAATTGATCTTTGCCCTTTAAGATTATAGGCTGTCTTAAAATGAGTGAGTGACATGTTTTTTTCCCTTCTATTCTTTGCAAATAGTGCCTGCCTATGTTATCTAATATAATAATATTTGTTGAAAGAATGAATGAATAAATGCAAGAAGTGATGGAGGAGTAAAAATGGATTAAGTGTTAAGGAGCTAGAACAAGACAGAGCCAAAAGTCAGAGTTTATAGGTCAGTGAGGGAACATTTGATTGTATGGGGTCTTTGGTTCATGAGATAGGCTGCTTTACTTTTTCACCCAATCAAAAACACTGTCTCTTTATGCTGATGTTCTTGCTTCTTACCTGCCTGGTTATTGGGGGTGGTCCATGCTCACTGTCTCTATATATTCAAAGTCTAGATGCTGACTTTCCTCCTCCCTTTGTGTCATTCCTCCACTCTGTGAATTCCTAGCATGCTCTGTGATTCTTGGCCTGCAGCATTTAACCTTCCCATTTTAAATTACTATTATTTATGTCTGCATTTGATCTTGTCTTTTAGATGCTCAGCTCTTCAAGGGCAGGCTTCATTGCTGATTTATCTGAGAAGCCAACCTTTGATAATTTATTCAATAAATCTTTATGCAAGACTTATGGCATGCCAGGAGCAGAGCTGGTTTTGGAGAAACAATTGTGAGCAACTGACACAGATAAGACAAACATTACTTTGCCCTGTATTAAAGACTTTAATAAAAGAGCATACTATTAATGGCTTGTATTTGTTGGGAACTTCAGCCAATTTGACAAAACAATGATCCTAGCATATTGTAACAGTTAAGGGTATAGGTTTCCATTCTTGGCTCTGTCATTGCCTGGATATATGGCTACAAGTTAGCAATACAGCCTCTCAAGCTTTTTTTCCAGGACATCAAAGCTGATGAAAACAGAATTTACTGTGCTTATTAGTCTTTGGGGTAACTAGATGGTTCATCTCTGCTGGGCCTAGCCTGGTTTCACTTTGGCTAGCTCTGTATTAATCCAGTTAATCTGTGGAGATGGATCATTCCAAGTAGCTCCACCATAGAAAGCTCCCTTTCACATAGGCTTATCTCTTAAAGGAAGCCTGATAGCCTCACATGATGCCCAATACAGTTAGTGGAAATGTGGAAGGTTTGTCTTGGTTTAGGCTCAGATCAATTCAATATCACTTTTACTGTATTCTGTGTCCTGAAAGTAGCCAGACCAGTCCAGATTCATGAAATAGAGAATGAAAGTCCATATTTTGATGTGAATCTCAGTAAAACCATAACAGCAATCTGTGGAATCAAAATGTTGTACAGGGAATAGATAAGAGGATGGTATGTGTATGTGAACAGCTATTGACTAGTTTTGCACTTTTGCCCTACCTTTATAATCTAAAAAAGAGATGGTAAATAATCATGATTGTAAAAATTATAGGAAATAATTTAGAAAGAGATAGGGTTGTTTCCTGGTAAATGTCAAAAGTTTATTATTGTTATTATTATTATTATTATCATATCATTTACCGTTACTGACAATGTAAAATTATTATTGCAACCCCCAGCATACAAAGGAAGAAACCCAGAACTTATGTGACTTGTCCTAGTTAATGCTATCACATTTGGAATGTAGATTCATACCAGGCTTTTTTTTTTCAACTTCAGAGCTTATATATACTACAGTTTTGTTTTTTTCTTCTTAGTACTTTCTAATTTTCTTTTTGGACACACAAATAGGATATATTTCATGATCTCCTTTGCCATTGTATGTGACCATGTGACCAGGTGTTAAATGATGAATTGCGTGGCCATGAGGTACTTTTATGATAATCCATAAGAGCCTAGAAGAACTTTAAAAAATGAAAAAAATTGCTATTTGTTTATGTCCTTATTTATTTATTTTCGTGGTGATGCCAGAGTTTGAACTCTGGGACCATGTAGGCAGGTATATTTCCACTTAAGTCACAACTCTAGTCCCTTTGCTCTGGTTGTTTTTGAGAAAGTGTCCCATTGTTTGTTTTGGCCAGCCTGGACGGCAATCCCCTCTCTGTTATAGTAGTCCACTAAGCTACTGGTTGAGATGGAGATCTACTGAACTTTTTCCTGAGTTAGCCCCATGTACTCATGTAGAGTCTCAAATATTTTTTGCCTTCCTGCAGCATGAAGCTGACAAACACATTGATCTTAGGAAGTAATGGTGGTTAAAATGGCACAGGATGGAAAGCATCTAGGTTTCTGAATCTCTTCTGTAAGACAGGTCCTTTCAGATAAGGAACTCTGGTTTTAGACGGTAGTAAGTCGCACATTACATTATTGGTCTGAATAGCCAGTTAAGTGTCTTAGAGTTTATTATAACAATCACAAACTCGTATTAATTGCAACAAAATATACTGTGACAATTAGATAATTATGGATGGTTGTTCCTAGCTTTCGCAAACTAACCAATTTAGCATTTAGTTTCTAAAACACTATGCTATGAAATGTTGAATAGATAGTTCTAATTTTATTAGACAATGTTTTGTACCCATTGTTGCTCTATCACTTGCTGAGGAAATGTGAGACTTCTGAATTGAGAAAACTGGGGAAAAGTGACTGTGCTTGTGTTCCAGCATATTTCTGACATGAGCAAGCATATTACCTATTTAAATACTCAATTTATTCATTTATAAACTAGATATAATAATACTATTCATTGAGGGCCAATGAAACAATTTGTGGGGGTGTTTTCAAGCCATAAAATGCAGAACAGGCATAATCGTGTTAAAAATAAATTTATACCCATACACACCTATCTAATGACTTCATTTGCAAATGTTTAAGAATGGTTCCTGGTAATAATAGTGTGGGGGAAGTTTTGAAAAAATTTTACAATATTTTTCACATTAAAATATTTTAAAATGCTTTTAACTAACTTGCTTATATCAAAGGAAAACACCATGCATTGGATTGATATTCTTTTATTTGTCCAATAAATGAGCAAAGCCCCACAACTAAATGAACTTACTACAACAAAAACCTAAATCCAAAGCAAAATAAAAGATGAGGCATTCAGAGACATGTTTAGATTATGACAGCCTAATGGAAAACTGTAAATGAGATGATTCACTTAAATATTTTATTTCTTCCAGAAAATCACTAGGTGCTTATGAGAAGTGTCTTATGCCACTTTTACTTGTCATTAAATATTCATATTTGCTAATGGAAAATTATTCTCACAAATTGGGTAAATTGAGCAACTTAGAAATTTATGTTTCAAAAAGAGAAGTTCTGGATTTCCCAGAGAGCAGGCTAGTGCTTAAATCATTAACACTCGATTGATTTTATAATTAAAAAGCTGGAGAATAAATCTAGTGTGTGTTTTTGGCATAGTGATATCTGTTTATCTTTGTGCTTAGATGGCAGGCCTTTTGATTGCACACATCCATTAGCTATGATCCATGTTCCTCTGCTTTGATCAGAAGGTGCTCTTTCTGTTTTCTGGGGACAGAAAACTGTGTCACTTACCTATAAGGAAACAAATGCCAGTGAAGTAGTCCTGCCAGGAGGCAGCGAGAGAGAGAGAGAGAGAGAGAGAGAGAGAGAGAGAGAGAGAGAGAGAGAGAGAACTAGACAGAGAGAGGGGGAGAGAGAGAGAACACAGAAAGAAACAGACAGAGACCAATAGAGAAATTTGTGCCCTTTTAATTTTTTAAAAATAATCAAGTCAGGTGCTGGTGGCTTATGCCTGCTATCCTAGCTACACAGGAAGTTGAGATCTGAGGACTGAGGTTCAAAGCCAATCCAGGCAGGAAATCCCGTGAGAAACTGCTCTTCAATTACCCAGTAAAAAAACCAGAAGTGGAGCTGTGTGGCTCAAGTGGTAGGATGGTAGCCCTGAGCAAAACAGATCAGGGACAGTGCCCAGATCCTGAGTTCAAGCCCCAGTACTGTCACAAAAATAAAACTACTAAATATGTGTCACAATTGTAGAGACTGGGACATCTATGATCTATAATATTTGATCTGTGGAAGAAGCATGAACTTCTCGGTCTGCTGATAGTGCTTTTCTCTGGGATGACCATAGGTGTGAATATAGACAGAATTCCCATCCTTGTAGGGCAAGAGGAAAATTCTGAGTTTCTGGGGAATTATGAGAGAGTAGCTCAATAATTCCTCAATTATTTGACATGAATCCAGTAAATTCTTACTGTTTACAATGTTCCTGGCACAGTGATCAGGATACAATGGTATGAGAAAAGCAGAGGTTTTAGAAAGACAGTAATAAGCTGTCAAGGCCACAGCAGAAGTAAGCTGATGACAGGAAGTAGAGGTAGCACGGAACATGGACAGGACACAGGATACCTTAGAGGCAGGGGTGGCCTGTTGGAGGATGGTTTCTGCTGAGCCTTGTAAATGGGCTGGCTGTGGGAGTGTCTGAACGGTGCAAACTACATGTGCAATGTCCAGGAAGTTGAAGATAGCTCAGCCAGAATAGTGCGGCAAAGACTAATAAAACCAGACATAGGCCACAAACATTGAATCATATAGGTGAATAGATCAAATGTAATTTAAAACTTTACAATGATCACATTAAAAATAGGCAAGAGATGAAATTAATTTCAATACTATATTTTATTTGGACTAATATATCTCAAATATTGTCATTTAAAGTGCAAACAAGTATAAAAATATTGAGATATTTTGCATTTTTATCATACACAATATCTGAGATTCTTGTTGCATTTTATAGATAGATTATATCTTGGTTTGAACTAGCCACATACTCAAAATGACTCAAGTCTATGGCACTGGACAATACAGGAACTAGGGTAGAAGATTGAGTGGTTAGAGAAGAGAAAAGACACGTAGAAAAATATCAAATTCTGAAATTTCTTTCTTTCTTTGCTGACTTATTGACCTTCAAAATCCTTCCAGCCCTAAACTTCTGAACTTCTCAACTCCCTCAGTAGTGGACTTGGAAGTGCCCAAAGAGATAGCTCTTTATGTCTGTCTCCTTCTCCATTTTCGTTCTTCTTCTTGGACTTTCTTCTTCAGGTGCTAAACCTATGAATGACAGAAGGCACATGTTTTGTTTGAGAATTCTTCATCCTCATGTATACTATTACATTTGGCAGTGTATAAAGTATACAGTTAATACAGTGACTTGTATCTACTGGCAATGGCACTTTATTCTTCTTTAAATACTATCATTTCTTTCTCCATATTTCATCCATGCTGATTAGATGTGGCTAACTATGTATAAAGCTAGGCATGTTTCAGGTCCAAATCTATGTGTTTGTCCACAGAATTTAGTTTTATGATTGATATATTTATAAATCATTTCAATTAGGTCAAATCAGAGATCATCAGGTAGATTTTAATAGAATTATTATCATAGAAATAGTCTCTTTTCTTTTCCCTAGTAACATTGCTGGTAGGATAAGATGTGGAATTGAGTTGGCTTTGTCACCTTAAGGAATACATGCTTGAGATGAAGGACCAGAGCAACTCAGGGCATGAGAGGAGAGAACTAAAGCAATGAATAAATCCCTGGGTCTGGCTGAACCTGACCAGCTTTCAATACTATAAAGTCTCTATATTCTCTTTCTCTTTTAAACTAAAATCTCTCTGAACTGTAGTTTTCTGGAAGAAAAAAAGTTGTTGGCTAAAGTATTAAGTAGCATCATAGTTTTATAAAATGGTTTCCAGAGTTCTATTGGCTGAAAGTATATATTTGCTCTTAGAGCTACTCTTATTTACTCACTAATTAAGTTTTTTTCATATTACCCTAGACATTTTGAGTCCAATACTTTGTTTATTACTGTGTTCTACTTTAAAAGTATGTTGTGCCTATTATTACTTGATTTTCTTTCTCATTCTTCTGTGATCTTTTGGAAAGCAGAATTCTCTACTAGACCAAAAATAGAGTGAAAATTTTAGGAGATTTTTTATTGTGAAAAAGTGTTTAATCTTTTTAAAAATTGTGTAAGTTGCATGCTCTTTATTAGAAATAATTAGTTCTCCCAAACTTCTCTTTTCCTACTCCCTTTAGAGCCATCTCATATTAATTTTCCCCATAATTTTATGACTACAATTTTGGAGCATTTTCAAATTGATTGTCTCCCTAAACTGTGATTAGAATAAATAAGCAGTTCAGGAATAAATTCATATTGAGACCTTATACTAATGCTTCAAAAGCTGCTGGGGCCATTATTAAAATCAAAATTCCCAGGCTCCTTCCTTTTGCATATAGTAAATTACAGTATTTGTAGTTACAAAATTTATATTTAAAGATATGCCTTTGAGAATTAAATGTACATGAAAACTTTAGAATTTCTTGGTTGCTTAGGAAAAACAATCCATAAAGCTTTTTATGGCATGTATTGGCTTCCAGATCTAGATCATCAACACTTTCAATATCATTCATCTGACTCAGTCTACCGGATAGCAAAGAATTATTTTTATTCTCATAGACATTTTGGATAGAAAGATGAAATAAATACTCTGTAGGAGGAGGTTAGGGGAGTTGTGTGTCTTGAGCTGAAGGGCATGGGCACTGTCCTTTAGCTTTTATTTTTGCTCAAGTCTAGTACTGTAACCATATGACACACACCTCCACTTCCAGATTGTTGGTCCTTAATTGGAGGGAAGTATCTCAACAACGTTCCTATCTGAGAAGACTTTGAAATGTAGTCCTAAGATCTCAGCCTCCTAAGTGACTAGGGTTTCAGTTGTGAGCCAGCAACACTTGGTATAAGAAATATTTTAAATATCATTCACACATTACTATGTGGACAGAATGTTATTAATCACAGCTAACCACTATATAGTATATAATAATGACTAATTAAAGTTAATTATAAAGTATGCACTCTATCCAGTGAGGGATTACCTGACTAATATTAACTTTACTTAGAAAAGCCAGACAAATGTTACAGTTTTCAATGTATTAGCAATTTCAATGTTTGGGGAAAAAATCTTGTTCTCAAATTGTGCTTTTATATATTTCATCAAACTCTTAAAAACAACTTATTCATACATCTTTTAAAAAATTTCCCTAGATTTTGAAGTTTATTTTAAAATTTACATTGCATTACAAACATAGTTGGATGGGTGTTGTAAGAGCTGTGCATGTATATGAGATCTGACAATAAGAGCAAAGCACTCATTAGATACTAGAAAAATACACTCAGATCATAGGGGAGACTTAGGAGACTTCTTTTCATGCTTCATGAGCCAGGCAGAACTCTTTTTTGTGCTCACAATGTTATCTAGGCAATGGCAATACAGAATTCCCAAATATATGTACTTGGATAGGAAACTAAGTAGAACAACAAGTGAAACAACACAACAACTGTTAGGTCAGATTCTAGTAGTTCATGCCTATATTCCTACTACTCAAGAGGCTGAGCTCTGAGCTCAAGATTTGAAGCCAGCCAGGCAGAAAAGTTCTTCAGAAAAGTTCTTCCAGCTAAAAGCTAGAAATAGAGGCATAGCTCAAGTGGTACAATGCCAGCCTTGTGTGAAAAAGCTCAGGGAGCGTATCCTGGCTCTCAATTAAGCCCCAGTATTACACACGCGCGTGCATGCATGCGTGCGTGCACACACACACACACACACACACACACACCCCAGAACTGTTAGAAAAATTAAAGGACTATATCTCAAATGTTAAAGTGTTAGTCTTTTATTCTGACTGGCTTGCTTACTTACATTGTCTTCACTAATTAACACAGC
This sequence comes from Dipodomys ordii, assembly GCF_000151885.1. NCBI lineage: Eukaryota > Metazoa > Chordata > Mammalia > Rodentia > Heteromyidae > Dipodomys > Dipodomys ordii. The sequence goes on from NW_012267301.1 coordinate 7,447,749, forward strand.
ATATTCGTTCTATAAATTGCCTGTTATAAACCAGACATCATTGTAATAGAATCAAATGTGGAACTACATGAAAATAGTCCTGCTCTATGTAACTTATCATTTGGTGACTAATTTATTTCTCTGCCCTAGCCTATGCCTTCTTCAATCCTCTGCTTGAGCAAAGTCTTTCTCAATTGTCAGAGAAATCTTATTTTAGTTCCCATGAGTTATAAAGCCATCACTTTACTAGACTTTGCACTCAGTATTGCATAGTGATATCATGGCTTACATGCTGTAGGCCCTGTGAATCTCAGTTGAACATCTCCCATATGGAATGTATTGATTATTCCATTAACTATCATCACTAGATTCCACATACTTTCAGAGAATTCTATATATGTGCCTTTTACTAAGTTACTGCTCTGATCTATAGCATATGTGTTACAACTTACTTCATTGGACAGAAGTATAAAAGCTCATGGTGAGCCCCATCCAAGTGAGTCTCTCTTGAGGGGTCAGCTGTAACTTCAGCCACTTGTAGGATCCATCATCCAATGTAGCAACTATGATCAGTACAGCTTTGGGAAGACGCTGGGATCAGGCTAAGCAGGTGGGAGCTATTGCTTGCCACTCAAAAAGAAAGGTTCTGAAAGTCCTAAGAACACTGACAGAGCAGGTCAATGAAGTTCAGGACCTGCCAAATGACTGTCATCATGACCAATGAAGGCCTGGCAAATCTCTCTTAATCATCCGGATATCTAGGTGGTTAGATTTCTAGTGATAAGAAGATATCATTTCAAGGACAAGTGCCTAGAAGAGTCCTCTCCATCCTTTCTAGTTTTATAAAAATAATCAAGGGGAAGAGAGCATTAGTGTAATATTAAGGCCATGAGCATACTGGATGGAGTTGAATCAGAGGTCATATTTTAATTTAAGAATTCACACAGTGAGTTACTTCTGAGCTCTCTGATCTCATGGAGATAATTTTCTTTCCTAAGTAATTTGTTGTTATTCTTTAGTATTTTCATACTTGTAATGTCATTCCTGAAATGACATTCTGCTTGTGCAGCTGTGGCATTTTGGATTAAGTACATTTGTTCTCCACTAATAGAGGGATGAAGTTGATGTAGGCTTTTTGGTTAGCAGAACCAGAAACACTTTCTCTCACTTTTACTGCCACTATTATAAATTAGAGTGACTTCCACAGACCTAGTTGTGACTGAATGCCTGGTAATTGCAGTAGAATCTACAAATTAACATAAACATTCACACTATACAAAGTGTCACATGTATTTTTATATTTGATCTTTGATACCATCCTATGGGGGTAATTATTATTAAGCTCATTATAAAGATAAAGGCATTAAGGCTCTGTGAAAGGCATACTTAAGGTTACCTGACTTGGAAGAGTAGAACTAAATTGGAACCTAGTTTTGCTTAATCCAGTATCTCGTTCCTTTCCCAAGACACCTCTTCAGAAAGAGGACTGTGATATCACATGCTTGTCAAAATTTACTTTGAACTGCCTTTAGATGTATCCACTAACAAGATAATAAAAAGTAATTACAGTAATATCAATAGCATAACTATTAACAAAGATAATTAACAGTATTAGTAACAAACAGGATTACTAAACATAACATAATAATTAATGAACATAATTATTAACAAAAATAACAAATAGTACTAACAGTAATAGTGATAATATAATTAAGTGTTAAGCATGTACAATTTGATGGGCCTGGGTTCAAATGTCAAGTCTACTCCTTAGTAGTTGTCTGACATTGAGCAAGTGATTTAAATTCTCTAAGATACAGTTTCCTCATAAATGGAAAACAATTGCTCTCATTTAACACTATTCAGAGGCTTGGTGACATCAGCCACATAGTGATAACAAGATGATGATGATGATGATGATGATGATGATGACAACGACATCTTGGGAAACTAGATATTTACTAAGTGCCAGACATTTTATACCTATTATCTCAAATTCTTGTAATGATGCTGTGAAATACAATTACAACTTATAAATGAGAAAATGGAGCCTGGAGAACTTATGTGACTTGCAAAGATCAAATGGTCTTCAACAAACCATGTCTTCAACAAGCTGTGTTAACATTTGGTTGAGAACCCAAACTCTTGTGCTTTGCTGTGTTAAGTGGTTGTGATACATTCTTTGAAAAAGATGGAATTGAGAACTATAACTTCTGCTGAAACTGTTACCTCGTTTCCTCTGATACTCTGTTTCTTGGAGCTCCAAATCTATATACCTATAATGTTGGAGGAAAAGAGCATCAATTACCATATTCCTGAACCAGTAGCCAGTCTCTTCTTATAGCTCCCAAGCTATGAGAGACAGGAAACTGCTGATAAGATTAACTCCTCATAAACACACTTGGAACTGTGCAAACTTGTATCATCTGCAGAGGGAACCTGCTGTGAGCACATACAGTAAGGCTTGCATTCCATGGAATGTGGTCCACACAAGGCAAAAGAAGCAGATGAATGAATGATAGTACTGCTTCTTACAAAATCCTTCTCCCAGTGGTAAGCCATATAGTAAAGAGGGAGTGCTGTGGAGTAAGAACCACCACTGAAGCCTCAGGTGAAATATAGCCAGCTCACACCACTGGATTTCCAGGCAAAGCTCCCAGTCCAACCCATCCCCACTCAACTCACCCTGTTAATAACTTTCAATAAATCTTATGGCCCCATTCTGCCTGCTGTCACATGCTTACATCTTCAGGCTAAACAGCTCAGTGTTCTAGTGCAGCTAAGCTGTGGCCCCAGCAATGTTATACCTGTAGTATGAATGTTGGTACTTATAGTATGATTTTATGTATAGAAATAATGCAGAGTGAAAAAGATTTTAATTTCACAATTTAGTAGAGGCAGTTATTTGCTGAGAAAGAAAAAAAGAATGCACCAATGGGCATTAAGTGTTACCTAAGGATCTCAAAAGATGGAGGCTGGAATCCAAGGAAATATCTAAAAAATAGTCTTGTGTATAATGAGTACATTTCTTATCAAGCATTGTAGCCTCCTCCTTTGTTTCCCCTTCCCATCCCTTCCCATCCTCCTCCCCGCCCCCCCCAGTCTTCCCTCCCCCCACCAAAGTTGTAAAATTCGTTTTCAACATATCATTCTTAAAAAACGGATCTCCTTAAATTTTCCCAAGATGACCTCCAACTAATAATCCTCCTACTTCTGCCTCTTAAGTAGCTAGAAGTATTACTCTGTTTTCACTAGGCTGGGCTCTCAAGCTCTATTCTTAAATTACATCTCCTCTATAAATCTGGAATGTAGAAAAATAAAATGTTCCCTATAGTTCATAATTAAAAATCCGAGGCCAATAAGAGTTAAAATTTTCTATCAGAGATCACAGAGCAAATGAGCCTTGAGTCTACTTGGTATTTTTATTTTATTTATTTTTTATTATTATAACCTTAAGATAGTCAGAAAGATTGGAGGCTATTGACCAGAATGATCAGTGATGGGATTAGGGAATGGTTTTTCCATCAGGCCACTTGAAAGAATTCCACTAGGAAAGTTTTCTCCACTTGCATTCATTTCCAATTTAATTAATATAAAGCAAGTCAGAGGCTCTTATTCCAACCCTGCTTTGTTACAAACCAAATAATAAACTAGGTCATTAGCTATTTTATTTTTATTCTGGACCTGTGTTAGCTCTCATTAAAAAAATGGGTCAATAATGCTTTTCAGGATGTGGAGGTGTGGCTCAGAAGGTAGAGTACCAGTGTTTTTTAAAAAATAAAATATTTTATTGTCAAGGTGATGTATAGAGGGGTTATAGTTACATATGTAAGGTAATGAATACATTTGCTGTTGAACAAGTTCCAGCACCAGTCTTAAAGAAAATAAACAAGTGCCAAATGCCCTGATTGAAGCTCCAGAACTAGCACACACACACACACACACACACACACACACACACACACACACACACACACATGCACACACACACCTGATTCTTTTCATTCTTATATCCTAGTGCCATTACGATACTCAAACAGAGAATGCAGATGATCAAAAAGCATTCTTAACATCAGAGTTGTAGGTGTGGACAAGTTCTAGACATTTAGAATACCCTTTTCATTCTTTAAAAATTTATTTTTATTGTTATTATAAAGGTGATATACATAGGGGTTCCAGTTACATAAGTCAAGTAATGAATACATTTCTTTTTGGACAATGTCATCACTTCCTCCCTTTCCTTTCTTAACCATGTCATGATTTTCTCTTGAAGAACTTCCTGTTTGCCACTGTTCCTCTTCCTGTTCCTGTAAGGCAGCTAGAGGTACCCTGGAGGCCCTTGCAGGCTGTCTATCAGCCCCTTTCCCACACAGCCAGGTGGGCTCTTTCCCCTAGAACTGAATATTCAACAGTGTGATAAAGAAGAAATGTAGTCAGCAAAAACAAGTTGTCATGTGATTCCACAGCAGCTCCTTCTTAAGAGGGGAGGGAGCTCTGTTCCCTTTGACTATTCCATGGGAGCTGATGCTTTAGCTTTTGTAGTACTTCAATGGAGATCCACTCCCTGATCTCTCTCTCTCTCTCTCTCTCTCTGCCTCCCTCCCTCCTTCCCTTCCTTCCCACCTTCCTTTCTCTCCCCTTTCTTCCTCCCCCCTCTCTCTAGCTAGATTTAGAGTCTATTGATTGCAATCAAAGGATCCAAACTATTTTATATACAACTTGTAAAAATCATATTTCCTTGATTTCATGATGCTGTATATTTGATGCATATCATTGAGGTTTTCCTTTAGTAAGACCATAGGCGACATCCTACCAATAGGTAAGCTGCATCTTGATTTGAGAAATGGAGAACAGGAAAAAAATGGATGTTTAAAAAAATATTAAAACCGAGGAAATAGGATTCTCATCTTATCAATATTAATAAATTACAGTAATATAATTATAATAACTGAGTGTTTTATGTCCATGATGCTCAGAAAGAGTCAGGGAAATGTGTTGGAGGAGTCAATTCTCCAATTCTCTTGAGTTCTCTGAGAATTCTTGAATGTGTTTGCCTTTTGGGGTGAGAAGTTTGGGCTGGTAGCTAATTTTCAGAAGTTAAAGGCAGTTCCGCCTTGCTGAGAGTAGGAGGTTTGCAGGAAAATAGCAGACAGCAGTGGGGAGAGGCTCTCTGAAGTTGTTCTGAATGTACAGCTAATGGGCAGTTATCTCTGGGAGAGATTTTTATAGCTTTCTGCAGAGAACTGGTGAACAATTAGCCTAGATATTGGAGGAGGAGCTCACTATGGCTTCTTAACCCCACTCAACTTTGTTAGTTAATCCTTAGGGTTTGTGTGTGTGTGGTGTGTGTGTGTGTGTGTGTGTGTGTGTGTGTGTGTGTGTGTGTTTATTAGACACATGTAAATCTGAAATGGTCATTTGATTAATAAGTTCATGATCACTGCTCCCACAATGGAAAATCAATTCCACCAGAGATAAGAGGTGCTGTGATGTTCCTGCAGTTCAAGGAAGAGTGAGGATTTGGAACTGTTTCACTGAGACAAAGAAATGCCTGAAAGAAACAATTTTCCAAGCTGCTGTTTTGACTTGAAGGTGGTAGGGATTTACTTGGAAGACAGTGTGATAAAGAACTGTAGGGGGGGTGGGAGTGGGGTCCCCATCTCTTTGCTGTATAAATCTTGCAATTCCACTTGGGTTTCTATTTTTCCCTCTGCAAAGCAAGAACAATCATTCATAATTTTACTACCATTTGAATCTTGCTTACTTATTCAAAACTGCATGTTTACAAACCCAGCTTATCACAGCTGGGTTGTGGATTTAATGAAGGTGTATGTCTCTGCTCTATCACTTCTTAGCTCTGTAAGTAAAGGGAGTTATATAACTCTGTCTCAGGTCCTCATGTGGAAAATGGGAATAAAATAACAGCACCTACTTCAATATTGTTTTGTTATAAACACTATTTCAGTGCCTGAGATAAGTTTTATAGGGTACAGAGTAAATATTCCATAAGGGGCTAGCTGTAGTTGTGTATGAAGACACTGGTAGATGTCTTCTATGTAAATGTTCATAATTTCTGCTCACAGAGGCTCCACAACATATACTTCTGTCATGTGTTTTTTTAAAATAAAGTTTTATTGGGCCACAGCCATGCCTGCTTGTGTATGCATTGTATTTGCATGGTTTCTTTCTTGCTACAAAAGCACTCTAGTAGTGTAAAACACTACTTGGTTATTCACATGAAAACCCCATTCTGGTGTTCATTAAGAGAACACACAATTCTCATACTTCATGTAATTTCATTCTAGTAACATATTACATTCATTATTATCAATTAACCTTTCTAATTTTAGCCATTTTTCCTTTATAAATAATCATGCTACAAATGGTATAATACATAATTGATTATATCTCTAGGATAGATTTCTACATGTAAAATATGGCGTATCTACTTCTGGGATAGATTCCTAAAAGTATACTGAAAATACTTGAAACATCTCAGTTGATGTGCTTGTACATTTACTGATGAGCCATTGTGCAAATTCTCAACACTGAAGTTGTTGGAACTGAGTACAGAATTAAGCTGTCGGTTTTCATTTCCTATAACAGAGTTTATCATTAATTAGCTTCTTTGATCTAGCCAGAGGTTGCAGTCCTCGAAGGAAAAGAATATGCACAACACTGAAGATCAAGGAATTGACTACTTGTCAGATGAATTCAGCTACCAAGAAGTGAGAGCGCAGAAATCTCATGGCTGGTCATAGCTCCCATCTTCTGGTTTAGTGTTGCTGTCTTTGAGCCATTGATAGTATTACTTTGAGAGAGTCATCAGGCTTAATGTAATTCTCCATCTGGACCATCACATCTGTTATCCTTTAAAAGGCTTAAGGGTTCTGGATAAGGGAACAATAGTACCATGCTTTTATATAAGTTGACATTCCAAAATTCCTTTGTGAAATACGCCTCAACAAGAAGATAAAATGGTGGACGTATAACTTGCTTGGTTGCTCTTAAAAAAATTATTAGATTTATGGTACAAAGGAGTTTCAATTCAACATGTCAGTTTGAAAGTATAATTCATCTATCTACATCTATCTAGTCTAAACAGTTATACAAAGGGGTTTCAAATTAACATGTCTGTTTATGAGTACAATGCATTCTTTTCAATGTCATCCTTTTTTCATTCTCCCCTATCACTCCCAATATACTTTTATATTTCTAATATACTTTTATCCTTAAGTGTATGGCCATTCTATAAAGGGACAATTTGAGTTTTTAAATGTTTATTTGTTGGCTGGGAATGTGGCTTAGTGGTAGAGTGCTTGCCTACCTTGCATAAAGCCCTGGGTTTGATTCCTCAGTACAACATAAACAGAAAAAGGCAGAAGTGGCACTGTGGCTCAAGTGGTAGAGCACTTACCTTGAGCGCAGAGGGGCTCAAGAACAGTTCAAGCCTTAGGATCAGCAATATATATATATTTGTTTAGTTAGGTTATGCTAGAAGTGGGGCCTGAATCCAGAGCCTAAACACTGCATTTTAGCTTTTTCCCCTCAAGAATGGTGCTTTATTACTTGGACCACTTGTCTACTTCTGGCTTTCTGCTGATTAATTTGAGATAAGAGTCTAATAGACTTTCCTGCCTGGGCTGGCTTCCAACCACAATCCTCAGATCTCAGCCTCTTGAATAACTAGGATTATAGGTGTGAACCACCAGCACCCACGTTGTGGTTTTTATTTTTTTGGTATCTGCAAAAGCATAGCTGAAATTCACTGTTACTGTGCAAAATTACAATGCATTGGTTAGTAGATTGTATGGATTCTCTGAGTATGCCTCAATATTATTTTAAAACCAGAGAATAAGCAGTGCTCTTAAACAGACTATTTAAAAGAAGGTAACGTTAATGGTGAATTGGAGAGCTTATGTTCCATATGGAGACAGAATTTGCTATTCAGTCCTGGTGCTGTCAAATTTACTTTCCGCAAAGAAACAAAACATGTGAACATGTGAAAGTATACTATCCTACACAATTCTTTATTTCATTATAAATAAATGCAAAGTCTATAATGGTTGGAGCACAAAAACTATACATAAAGTCATAACTAGAATGATTGAGATAAGAATGGTATAAGATGAGATGTTTCCAATTCAGGTTATGACCAGGAAGGAATTCTTAGAAGCAAGAGCATTATCTTTAGATAGCATTGGTAACAAATGATTAAGTTCTGTAAGATTCTATTTCCTGTAGGGCAAATGAGAAAATATATGTAAAGTACTGACCCTGATACTAGGTCGGTACTACATATGTATTAGCTAATATAAAGTGTAAAATGATCCTTTTTTGTAAAAATTCTGTGAAATATATTTCTGATATATCCTTTGGAAATAAATGATAGGAATGTAAAACAGCTCCTTTGGGGGATATGAGTACTAGTGGGAGGAGAAAAAGCAAGTGGAGAAAATGAAGGGGAGTGGGTGTGGTCAGAACATTTTATGTACATTGTGAAAATGAAACAATAAAATGTGTTGAGATTGGTAGGAGAAAGAAGGAGAGAGTACTAGGGGAGAGTATAGAGGTGGTGAATGTGAGGAAGGTACCTGGTAGGCAATTTGGATATGTTAAAATGAAATCCATTTGTACAAGCAATTGATGCTAATAAAAATTGGACAGCAAAGAAATACAAAGGTAGTATCACTTCAAAAAGTACTCTCCTTTTCTTTTCTTTTCAAGGTTAGTATTTATTTAGACTTGTATTTGCCTGATGTAACCTTGTTTCCTGGACAGCTACTATGAAATCCAGTCATATTGGTATTTATGGCCAGAGCTCTGAAGGACTGAGGAAACTGTTATACCAAGAGCCAGAGCACTGGGAGTTCCACAATGCAGATGGGGACTTGGAATGCCAGCAGTCAAGTCCTCTATTTGGCCTCCAATGACAAACATCCTGTGTCTTAGTGATGCTTCTTGTTGATTATTGAGTTATGGAATGTCATGATTACCAAAAGAGTGAGTTGAATCACAAAAAAAGCTATGCTATATGCAATACTTTGGAGAGGGGTTTCAATTCTACTTTTTTTTTTGAGGGGGAGAGGAGGAATACTACTTGTTGGGTATTACAGGATTATAAACCATCAAATATCTCTGGAGCTTACTGACTCCTCCAAAGGGTTAATTCATTGATGGGTTCATAATTTGGTTGTCTTTGGGGTCATGATGGAAACTCAAAGGTAGAACCTAGTAAAAGTGAGTGAGTCTTTGGGACTATATCATTAGGGGTTATATCTTGTCCTCAAATCTTGATTCTTGCTTTCTATGTTTTCCAGCCACCACTAAGGTGAGCAAAGCTCCTCTGCCCCATCAGCCTGCCATAAAATTTCTGCCTCATCTTTTGGTCTAAAAGCAATAAACCTGACCATCAGTATGAATAAATTGAAATTGTGATCTAAAATGAACCCCTCTCTGTCTCTCTGTCTCTGTCTCTGTCTCTCTGTCTCTCTATCTGTCTCTGTCTCTGTCTCTTTCTCTGTCTCTCTCTCTCTCTCTGTGCCAATTCTGGGGTTTGAAATCAGGACCTGGGGCTGTCCCTGAGCTTTTATGTGCAAAGCTAGCCCTCTGGGCTTGAGCCCCAGCTCCAATTCTGGATTTTGGTGATTAGTTGGGATAGGAGTCTTATGGACTTGTCTGACCAACTATAGTCCTCAGATCCTAGCCGCCTGAGTAGCTAGGATTACAGGTATGAGCTATTGGTGCCTAGTCACGTTGTTCCTATTTTAAGTTGATTTTCTCAGAAATTTTGTCACAGGGACAGAAAGTAGGCTCGGTAGGTGCATTTTGGACAATTGACCTGAAACACTCTAAATTTTAGACTTCATTATTTTTATGGCCTGATTAACCAGAAAACTATTATTTCCTGGGAAAAGAACAGCATCTACTATGAAATGTTTTATTCTAGGCTTCCAGAAGACAAAGAAGTATTAATCTTTTTACTCGGTGGTTTGACCACTATTCAATATTTAAATGAGATGAAATTATACATTATTCTTTAGTGGAGAAAGAATTTTGTCATTGCTTTACTCATGCATTTTATGTACAAAGTTATGCATATAGCATATGTAATATAATATACTTTCTAATCTGGCTTTAGTTTCTAGCATGTGATTTACATTCATGTTATTTTTTAACACTATTTGCATGTAGTGAACAATCTGAATCATAATTGATTTGTTTCACAAAGGCATTCAGTTTTTATTAAGTTTTGCAAATCATAGTGAAAAACAGTATTAGTTATTTTTTTCTCTGAAGATATTAATCTTGCCAAATTGGAGCACTTCTATTTGTGTTTCTACAATAAGATGGATTTCCCATGGAGACTCTCCTTTTTAGCTGTTACCTGTTTTTCTCTTTTATTAATCATTGCCAGTTATTAAACTTTTTGACTTCCAAGGACTCTTTTTTCTCCCCAGTGTCTTTACTGACTATCTTATTCACAAGTTAAGCAGAAAGAAAACTGTTTGAGTCAGAATCTGCTCACATAGATCTGACAAGTCTCTGCTTTGGGCACATTTCCAAAGGATAATTATAGATGTCGCTAAAGCTGAACTCCTGATGGTCAGATTGTCAGAAATCTTATCAATGCTGTTCTAATGCTGTAGGGGAACCTCTACTTTGCAAAAGGGAAAAAAAATCAAAATCTGCAAAGTTGCCTGAGCTTGCCTCTGTCCTTGGTTCCTTATTTGAGGTCTGTTTTTAAATAACTTGTGAAGCTTTTGAAAGCTACAAGTCAAAGTAAATTCAGCCTCTAATATAACTTTTCTCATCTTATTTTTATTGTTAACTAATACTGCCTTCATAGGTAGCATTCTTCTGTCCCCATTAAATGCATCATTAACAGATACAGACTTCCCTAAAGCCCACGAGTTAGTCACCAGACTGAGGATCTCTTCACCAATAAAGACACTGTAGTGTGTTATAACATCACTTCCAATTATGGCAGCTCAACTCTTGAATTCATGCTTTTAACCAGCACTTCTCCTTTTCAGTGTAACAGCCCGCTATTGATCTAGGTTTGTTCAGAGAATATCCCAAGATGGATCTCATTGCCTGCTTCTTAACAATTTGAATACCTAATTTTAATCACTATTGATTTTCAGATACAATATACTGTATTATTCTTATTATTAGCTAATATTTCTCCCATCTGGACTTAATAAAACAAATCTGATGGGTGAAACCTGAGTACTTGCAGCTTGTAGCAACTCTGGAGGATTCTGACCAGTATGTGTTTGCCGTCTCGTATCAGAAGACAGGGAATTAAACCAATCATTCTTATGTCAGGGAGACTGAAAACAGGATCTAGAAAGTACTATAAGGACACAAATGGAAGGCATTGATTCTTCTGGAGAAGGTTCTAAAGAGATAGAAAATTTAAAAAGGCCTCTAGAAGATTAATACAAAGCAGTAAGACAATTTGTTGAATGCCTCCCTATGAGAAGGAAATGAATTTTATTTGTAATTCCTCCTATAGGATAGTCCTGGAAATAATTTGAGATACTCTTCTAGCCTTTTTCTGTGGTATTTTTTGTTTCCTGGTATTGGAAAATATTTAAACATTAAGCTTATCAGGGTCTCATGTTGTAGTTCAGATAGCTAATCTTAATCACTAAAATTTTAATGTTCTGGAAGGAAGATGGTAGAGGAGAAGCTGGAGGCTAAACAAACTCTCACATAGACAGCATTTTGTGTTCCAGTAAACAGTCCTAGACTAGAGAATCACACCAAGTATGCCATCACAGTACAGAGAGTTGAACCAGAGAGGGAAAATCCAGGCAGCTTGGTCAAGGAGACAGATCTGAGCACTTGCCAGTAGCTGTGGCTGTGGCAGCAGCTACAGTTGCCATACCAATAGAGAGAGTCCAGGACAAAGGTGCCTGAAGCAGCGTGTGAGCAGATTCTACTCACCACCAGCAAGAAATGACAAGGAGCAGAAATCTTCATCCTGCTGATCACAGACCAGGGATGGACCAGGAATCAAGAGTCTGGCATGAGGGCTGGGAAGGTGGCTCAGTGGTAGAGCGCTCGCCTTGCATGCCTGAGGCCCTGGGTTCGATTCCTCAGCACCATATAAGCAAAAGAACAAAGCCGGAAGTGGCGCTGTGGCTCAAGTGGTAGAGTGCTAGCCTTAAGCTGAAGAGCTGAGGGACAGCACCCAGGCCCAGAGTTCAGGCCCCATGACCAGACGCCCCCCCCCCAAAACAAAACAAAACAAAAAAAGAGTCTGGCATGAGTAGAACTCTGACATCCTCACTCCTCACAGAGCCTCAGTGGGGCAGCCCCTCTCCCAACACCGGAGAAGATCTCCATCTTTGATACTGACAAAGGCTGACTGAGTAGCTAGCTCCAACTCAGGCCTTGGAAGAAAACAATTGGAGCCATTGAGCAGGTCACAGGGAGCTGACCTGATCTGCCAGGCTCTGCTCCACCCAGGGGAAGGTCACCCCATCCAGGCAGAGGAACTCTGCCTCTGAAGTAGTGACTTTCTTCACTGGGTAAACAGAGCCAGAGGCTGCCCCTCCCCATTGCAGCATAGACAAACAATTGGAACACAGTAAACCTAAACCCAGAGAATGGCTCTAGTCTGGGCTCTGTGAGTGTCTCAGGAGCTAGCCCCTCAGGGAAAAGCTACTGATTGCTAATAGGCCTCAACCCCACCCAGAGCCTAGCCTCCTCACAGCTAATAGGCCTCAACCCTACCCAGAACCCAGCCTCATCACAGTAACCCCAAGCTAGAAGAAACTGTCATCTCCCTCTTTTGTGATACTCAAAGCTACAGACACAGGGAAATACAAGATCTCCCCCCACCCCCCAAAAATAAAAGAACTCTTTTTTCTACCTACTTTTTAAATTATTAATTTTTTTCATAATTTTTATTTTAGGTGTATATGTGTATGTGTGTGCTTTTTATTTATTTATTTGTTTTAAAATCTCTTTTGGCATTTTGTTCCTTTTCTTTTTTTTCTCTTTCTTACTTTTTTGTGTGATTTAATTGCTGTTCTGCTCATCCCGATATATATCCATTGTCAAATATTAGACCTTATCCCTCATTGTGTACATACTAACCAGAAATTTATTACTTAATTCACAACCTCTTAATTAGGCTTAATTCTATAATAGTAGTATTATTTCTTTATACCTATATAATTTTCAAGTATTCAAATTTTAGGATTTTTTATTTTTTCAGATTTCCTTTTGATCTCTCCCCTCCTCTCATCCTATCCTTTTCTTCTCTCAATAGCATTTCTTTATGCTTAGATAATTTTTAAGTGTTTCATTTTTTAAATTTAAATTTTGTTTTTCCATTTTTTTTCTTTTTTTCTCTCTCTCCTATCATTCTGCTTATCCATTTCCCTCTCTGAGATTAGGACTTGGTTAAATTCACTCTCCTTTTACCTCTCCACATCCCTCTAATCCTACTTTCCCCCCACAATTCTCCCTAAACTTAATAATTTCTGGTTTGCTGAATCCCTCTTGGATGTTGTTAGCCCATTAATCCATACTTGTTTGATATTGAATAGATTGTATCTGTTTAACTAGATTGTATCAGCAGCCATTTTTTTGGGGGGGGTCCGGTCCTGAGGCCTGAACATTGGGCCTGGGTGCTGTCCCTCAGCTCTTCAGCTCAAGGCTTGAGCCACAGCACCACTTCTGGCTTTTTTGTTTTTGCTTATGTGGTAATGAGGAATCGAACCCAGGGCCTCAGGCATGCAAGGCAAGAGCACTGCCACTGAGCCACCTTCCCAGCCCCATCTGCAGCCATTTTGACTGTGCAACTACAGGACTCTGGTTGATGCTTGCCTTAAAATAGTGTTCTAGCACAAAATTGGTGTTACTTTCAGACCAAATGGGCAGAACAAGCCAGAGAAAAACAAGAAAAATGGCAAGTCCAGGTATCTCAACTTTCACTCATGATAATTGGGTGAAAGAACAGTTAAGAAATAATCCAGAAGAGAGTTCCCACAAAGATCTACAATAATTACTGGTAAACATGGTGAATGAAAAGATTGAAAACCTGAAAAAGACTCAGTGTGAGAATGATAGGGAGAGAGAAGAGGCAAACCAAAGATTAATACAGGAATCTCATGAGCATGAGGAAGCTCCTCAAAGATGAATACAGGAATTGCCTGAGCAGGCTGAGAACAAAGATAAAGACAGGACTTGCATGAGCAGGCTAAGAACAGTAAAAAAGAAAGACAGGAATGGTGTGAGCATGAGGAAGCTAATCAAAGAGTAATACAGGAATTGTGTGAGTGGGATGAAAATAGACAAAGATTAATAGAGGCATTCATTTAATCCATAAACAGACAACTGAAAGAATCTAAGGAGACCACAAAGGGAATGCTGAATGGAGCTTGTCAAAAAGAATGGGAATCCAAGGATACCATAACCAATCAAATAAGTGATTTGAGAATAAACACTGAACACCAAATTAAGGAAGTAAAGAAGTTCATACAAGATCTAAAACAAAGCTCCAACAAAGAATTTGAAGCCATTAAAGCCAATCAATTAGAAGGAAAGGAAATAAAAAACAAAGCAGAAAGTCTTGGCATTAGGTTAGACCATGCAGAAGATTGAATCTCTGGGATTGAAGATAGCCTAGATAGTATAGAGAAAGAGCATAGAACTATCAAAGACAAATCCAAGAAATATGATAGATCTATTCACATTTGGAAGACACCATCAGAAGGCCTAATCTGAGGAAAATGGGTGTAGAGAAGAACCTGGAGACAGAGGTTAATGGTCTGGGAAATTTATTAAACAGAATCCTAGAAGAGAACTTCCCATACAAGCAAAATGATAGGCCTATTCAGATACAAGAAGCTTCTAAAACTCCAATAGACCATACTGGAACAAGACATCCCACCGTCACATTACAATCTTCACCAAATCAATTCAGACCAAGGAAAGGATCCTCAAAGCTGTCAAAGAGAAAAGATCAATCACTTATAAAGGGAAACCAATTAGAATAACCTCAGATTTCTCAGCAGAGACAATTAATGCAAGAAGAACCTGGAAAGATGTATGCAAGTCCCTAAAGACAAACAACTATCAACCAAGAATACTGTGCCCAACTAAACTCTCCTTCATATGGGAAGGCCAAATAAAATCCTTCCACAGTAAAGAAAAACTGAAATATATCACCACTAAACCAGCACTACAAAATATACTTTAAAAATGTCCAACACATAGAAAACTAACAAGAGCACAATAAAGACCAAGAAACCGCACCAAACTGAGAATCCAGGAACCATAGGAAGAACCCAGCAGTCCCAGCCCCCAAGAAGGTAGATAACATGGCAGGAACTACCAAATACCTCTCAGTCCTAACTCAAAACATTAATAGGCTTTACTCCAATTAAGCAACATAGACTGGATTAAAAAGCAAGATCCTTCTACCTGCTGCCTTCAGGAGTCACACCTTTCCCCCCATAAAAACAAATATATTTTGAAAATGAATGTCTGGAATAAAATCTACCAAACAAATGGCCCCCATAAACAGGAGGGAGTTGCAATCCTAATGTCAGATAAAATAGACTTCAAATTAAAATTAGTGAGAAGAGATAAAGAAGGTTGCTACATACTAATTAAGGGCTCTCTCCTTCAGGAGGATATTACAATTCTAAATATCTATTCACCAAACAAAGGAGCACCCAAGTTTATCCAAGAAACACTACTTTCCCATAAATCTCACATAGATCCAAAGACTTTACACACCATTATCCCCACTAGATAGATCAACTCAACAAAAAGTCAAGAAAGAAACCACAGATCTAAACCACTGCATACATCAACTTGATTTAATGGATATCTACTGAATATTTCACCCAGTAGCATCAGAACACATGGTTTTCTCAACAGCACACAGAACATTTTCCCAAATTTTAAGTCACAAAGCAAACTTGTCCAAATGCAGAAACATTGAAGTTATGCCCTGCATTCTCTCAGACAAGGGAATAAAATTAGAACTCAACACCAAAAGCCAACAAAGAAAATCCTGTGACACATGGAGGCCGAACAACACACTGTTAAATCACCACTGGGTCATAGAAGAGATTAGAAAGGAAATAAAAAATGTTCATGATATTCAACAAAAATGAACACACAAATTACGAGCTCCTCTGGGACACAGCAAAGGCAGTACTCAGAGGCAAGTTTATAGCTTTGAGTTCCTACATCAACAAATTGGAGAGACCTGAAACCAACAATTTAATGAGATATTTGAACCTCTTTGAAAAAGAGCAGCAAGATAAACCCCAATCCAGTAAACGAAATAATGATTAAAATTAAATCAGAATTAAAAGAATTAGAATCCAAAAAAAAACCATAGACAGAATCAACAAAACAAAGAGTTGGTTCTTGGAATAAATTAACAAAATAGATATACCCTTAGCAAATCTTATCTGATAAAGAAGAGAACACACCCAAACTCAGAGATGAGAATGGAAACCTCATCACAAAACAACCAAGATTCAGAATACTATAAGGGAATACTTCTCAAAACTTTATGCTAATAAGTTTGAGAATCTGGAAGAAATGGACCACTTCCTAGCAAATATCTCCATGCTGAAACTAAACCTAGATGAGTTAAACCAAACCAACTTAACAGACCCATATGAAGCATTGAAATAGAAACGGCAATAAGAGACCTCCCATCTAAGAAAAGCCCAGGACCAGAGGGACTTACAGTAGAATTCTACAAGGGCTTCAAAGCAGAACTCACACTAATACTTCTCCAACTCTTCAACGAAATTGAAAGAGAAAGTTCACTACCGAACTCATTCTATGAAGCCATCATAACCCTCATCCCCAAACCAGGCAGGGATTCATCAAAGAAAGAGAATTATAGACCCATTTCTTTGATGAACATTGATGCAAAATTTCTCAACAAAAGTTTAGCCAATTGACTTCAACAATTCATCCAAAAAAATCCCACACCACAATCAAACAGGATTCATTTCAGGGATGCAAAGCTGGTTCAATATACGCAAATCAACTGATATAATTCAGCACATCACAAGAGCAAGGATAAGAACCATATGGTTATCTCAATAGATGCAGAAAAAGCATTTGACAAGATCCAACACCCCTTTATGATGAAGGTTCTGGAAAAATTAGGAATCCATGGAACATTCCTCAATACAATAAAGGCTGTATATGCCAAAGCTACAGCCAGCATTATACTTAAAGGTGAAAAACCAAAGCCATTTCCTCTTAACTCAGGAATGAGACAAGGATGTCCACTCTTTCCACTTCTCTTCAATCTAGTATTAGAATGCCTAAGGCAGGGTGCCAATAGCTCAAGCCTGTAATCCTAGCTACTCAGGAGGCTGAGATCTGAGAATCCCAGTTCAAAGCCAGCCTGGGCAGGAAAGTCTGTGAGACTCTTATCTCCAATAAACCACAGAAAACTGGAAGTGGCCCTGGGGCTCAAGCGGTAGAGTGCTTGCCTTGAGCTGAAGAGCACAGGGACAGCACCCAAGCCCAAAGTTCAAGCACCATGACCGACCAAAAAAATAAAAAAAAAAAGAATAGAATACCTAGCTACAGCAATAAGAAGATGCAAACATAAAGGGGATCCAAATAGGGAAAGATGAAGTAAAATTCTCCCTTTTTGCAGATGACATAATCTGCAAAGAATCCCATGGACTCCACTCTCAAATTAATCAAGCAGATTCAAAATATTGGCAAAGTAGCAGGGTATAAAATTAACTCTCAAAAATCAATGGTTTTTCTGTATGCCAACAATGAGGTGAGTGCACTGAAATGAGGAAAGCAACTCCATTCATAATAGCCCCACAAAAAATAAAATATGTAGGTTCAAAGAAGTGAAGGACCTCTATGATGAAAACTTTAAAAACCTGCACAAAAAATAAAAATTAAAATTAAAAAAGAACCAAAAAGAACTTTAAAAACCTGAAAAAGAAAATCAAAACAGAACTTAGAAAGTAGAAAAACCTCCCATGTTCCTGGATTGGAAGGGTCAAATGGCAATACTTCCCAAGGCTATGTAAAAATTCCATGTGATACCTATCAATATTCTAACCTCATTCTTCAAGGAAATAGAAGAGGCAATCCAAAAATTCATATGGAACAATAAAAGACCCCGAATAGCAAAAACGATCTTTAACAGAAAGAACAGTGCTGGAGGAATATCAATACCAAATTTCAAGCTCTACTACAAAGCCATAGTAATCAAAACAGCTTGGAACTGGCACAAGAAAAGACCTCAGGACCAATGCAATAGAATTAAAAACCCAGAAATGAACCTACAGACCTGTAGCCACTAATCTTCAATAAGGGTGCTAAAAAAAATAGACTGGAAGAAAGACAGCCTCTTCAGTAAATGGTCTTGGCAAAACTGATTAATCACCTGTTGAAAATGAAAGCTAGATCCTTATATATCACCTTGCACCAAAATCAACTGCAAATGGATCAAGTCCTTGAAGTCAAAGCAGACACCCTGAAAACATTACAGGACAGAATAGGAAAATACCTGGGTCTCCTTGGTACAGGCTGAAATTTTCTTAATAAAGACCCAGAAACACAACAAATCAAAGAAAGGTTGGACAAATGGGATTGCATGAAGCTGCAGAGATTCTGCATGGCAAAGGACATGGTTAGCAAGATCAATAGAAAGCTCACGAACTCAGAGATCTTCACTAGCCATTGAACGGACAAAGGTCTCATATCTAAAATATACCTGGAACTGAAAAAATTAAATCGCTCAACAACAAATCCTCAAAGAAACAACTGATCAATAAATAAGTGGGCCAAAGACTTAAGGAGAGACTTCTCTGAAGAGGAAATAAGAATGGCCAATAGACACATGAAGAAATGCTCAAACTCTCTAGCCATAAAAGAAATGCAATCAAAGCAACATGGAGATTCCACTTCACCTCAGTTAGAATGGCTATAATCAAGAACTCTAGTAACAAAAGGTGCTGAAGGGGCTGTGGCTAGAAGGGAACCTTACTGCATTGTTGGTGGGAGTGTAAACTTGTTCAACCACTTTGGAAAGCAGTATGGAGGTTCCTCAAAGACTCCCCAATGACCCAGCCATCCCACTTTTGGGCATTTACCCAAAAGTTTACAAACAAGACCACACTAAAGCTACCAGCACAACTACGTTTATTGCAGCTTTATTTACCATAGCTAAGATATGGAACCAACCCAGATGCCTTCAGTAGATGAATGGATCAAGAAAATGTGGTATATATACAAAATGGAATTCTATGCCTCCATCAGAAATAATGGCATTTCCTCATTCATTAGGAAATGGAAAGACTTGTAAAAAATTATATTAAGTGAAGAAAGCCAGGCCCAAAGAAACATAGGTCCCATGGTTTCCCTTATTTGCAATAACTAGTATATGTCTGAGACAAGCAGAAAAGGTCAAATAAGATGTTGTTAAGGGAAATGAACCCAAATGTAGGGACACAAATGGTTTTTCTCACTTCTTATTGTTTCTAATGCATTTATAAGGTACTATGTGATTTATTTTGCTGGTTTGTGTGTCCCTCCCCCACAGTATAACCGGTTTTCACTGTATTTGATGTTGATATAATTTGGGGAGAGGAAAGGAAAAACAAATTGTTTAAATAGGGATGCAGCTTGATCCATTGTAACAATGAGATGTACAAGACGATATGCCGAAAAATGAACTTTACAATTTAGGTGGGGTGGTAGGGTGGAAGTGTGTAGTTGAGGAGGTGGGATGCACGGGAAAAACAAAGGAGGAGGCAACAATGATGGATAAGAAATGTACTCATTTCCTTGCTCATGTAACTGTAACCCCTCTGTACAATATTTCACAATAAAAACATAATTTAAAAATTTTGAAGTTATGATAGTATCTGCACAAAGAAAGGTCAATAGTTGCTCACCCCTTATCACTTGTTCTACCTTATTTCTTCAATGCAAAGAGCCTTAAATTGCCATAAATTTGCATAATGGTTTCTTCAAGTGTCCATTAACTCTCTGTTTTCTTAAATATCTGCATGCATCTTTGCTTTGGGTGATTAAAACCTCTCTGTGCATCAGCACATGTTCTAAAATAGGTGGATTAATGCTACTAGGAGACTCTGGGATACCTAGCTTTGGTCTCTTTGTCCTACAGAGCCTTACTTTAGTAAGATTGTTTGATAATGCATATAGTAATCTCTTCGTGTGTTGTAGGTGATAATGTCAAGGGTTGGAACAGGAGAGGCTGTTGTAATATTAAGGTACATAATCTTTGATTACTTTTCTCTGAAAATCAGGCTTAGAGGATTAGTCATCATAGGAATTCCATATACTAGACTTTTTCTTTTGGCTTATCTTGGGTCCTTGAAGAGTCTTAACTGCTAAGCCATAAGCCTTAACAGTGGCCCTACTTCCAATCCGGGTTATGCTTCTGGATTATCTTCTGCTTGTCATTCATTCTCTCAGGTTGGAGCACAATTGACATTTGTGTTCTTGTTTGTCCAGGAAACATGTCAGAGTCCTTGTTGTTATCATTTTCTAGTGGGTACTATGCTTACAATTTGAAATTGACTCATTAGCCACAGTTAATGTGGCAGTTTTTCCAATGTACATAAAATTCAACATTAATCTGCAAAGTTAAACTATGCAAAAAAGCTAGAATTCTATGAAATTAATGAAAGTGAAGGTAGAGAACTGCATATGTTGCCTGAGAAGCTGTTGTAAAAGGATTTCACATGATTATATACATTAGAAATAAGGAAAGGTTTGTTTCTTGTTTTTCTCCTTTTTCATATTTTTATTATCTTTAAGTAGTTGTACAAAGGATTTGACAATTAACAAAACATATTATGATTATAATGCATCTTGATCAATGTCACCTCTTTCAACATTCTCATCCAACCCTCTTCTACCCATTCCTTCATTTACTTCTCTTTATTAAGAGACATGCATTAAGGACATGCATTGCATTCTTTTTTTTTTTTTTGGTATGTCATGGAACTTGAATTCTGGGCCCTGGGTGATATCCCTCAGATCTTCAGGTCAAGGCAACCACTCTACCACTTAAACCACAGCTCCACTTCTGGTTTTCTGGTGGTTAATTGGAGATAAGAGTCTAACAGACTTTCCTGCCTGGGCTGGCTTTGAACTGTGATTCTCAGATCTCAGCCTCCTGAGTAGCAAGGATTATAGGTGTGAGCCACTGGCACCCGGCTTGAATTCTTGATAGCATTTTCCCCACTTCTCCTTTTATTTTGTAACCTTTTTGCCTTTAGTATCTGTTTCAAATGGAGAAGTCTGAATAACAAATGGATGACTAGGAGAAAGCCTTCCAAACACCAAAAAAAGATACAAAAAATTGTATTCTCTGGATGGGTTCTTTGGGGAGAAATGTTAAACAAACAGAATGATGACAATGCCATACAATTCTGTTGGTGAATTTATAGCAAAACAAATGGAGTTCTTTTTATTTCTTGTTGATTCTCAAAAAGATACACAATTGAAACCAGAACATAAATTTGAGCTGCACATAAGAAAAAAAGTTATTTTCCTTATGTTTGTTTCCATTATTCAACATAAAATCCCAAACTAAACTATTCTTTTGTTAGCTATGTCAATTTGTATCAATCAAGATCTAGGCAGGGAGCAGAAGGTACAAACTGGTCATTGAGGGAGTTTACTAAGGGAGTATCTACTGAAGTTTTTGTGAGTTGTAGATAATGACCAAGGAATAATATAGTCTTCAGGACTACAATATCTATCAAATTAATTAAATAATGTCTTCCCACAATCCTAGCTATTTAGGAAACCAGCCAGGATGACAGAGATGCCTAAGTGGGTACATAGAATAGAGAATTTTAATTAGGTTGTGTCAGTTTTACTGGCTAACAACAAAAATGGTGGTGACTTTGGTCATTTTTTAAACAAATAATTGTTTAAAAATGTTAAATTACAATTACTCAACTATGTATATGGATTTCCTAATTACAATTACCCAACTATTTATATGGATTTCCTCTAGGAAACTATAGATAATAAAATGTGAAAGGATGCATTCAAAATATTTGGGTATGTGATCTAACACTTCTTGTTAGTCACTATGTATACAGTGTAAAGCCACTTATGGAAATATATGGCACAAAAGTTCTGCTATTAAAGTAATAAATTAAAATGATATACTCTGACTTTATTAAATAATGTGTTAAATAAATTGTAATTTATGTGCATACAAATAATTTATGGGAGAGAATGTATTTTGTAGGAAAAATGTGTAAAATGTGTTTTATTTTTCTCTTAGAATTTTTTTATGCAAGGTTTATTTTTCTCTGGTTGCTTAAGAAATTTCATCAAATGAGAACAGAAATGGGTTCTGTTCAGGATAAAAGGACAATTCTAATGTTTTTAGTATCTCAAACATTTCAGTTATGCTGTAGCATCTATGGAATTAAAGAGATAAGAATGTATAACTTGGAAATTTTCTGTGCTCCAAATCGTTGGGTCCTTAGGAAATTTAACACATAAGATTCCAGAACATTGTGTTCAGGGGATTTGAGAACTTTCTGGGGATGTTTTAGATACCCCTTCAAAGCAGCCCAGTAGGCCTTGCTCTTGTGATTGCCTCTGCTTGACACAAGATGAAGATCAGTCTGAATCATAGAGGAGCACACTGCTTTTGATCCTGCACACCCCAGGTGGCTGATGGCATTTTCCCTTTCATTCCCTGAGGGGTTTTAGAGAAGAAATAAAAGTCCGTGATAATTCATGTTCACATTGTGCCGATCCCTTCTCTTTCTCTGAAGCTCTTGCCAGCTTCTTAATCTGACTCTAGGATGACCTCAAAACTTACGAACTTATTTCTAGAATGAAAGGGAAAATTTGGATTTTAATCACTATTTTTTGTCTGACAATAAAACAAGCAAATGCTTCTTGCAGAAGATTTCTCCAGTATTGGAATGTATAGAATCAATACATAAATAGAATCAATGCATAGAATCATGAATGAGCCTTTTATATTCAGAGTGCATGTTCTCTGTCTATCAGGATTACTTCTTCAACTTCATCTCTATTGACATTTTGGACAGAATAAATAATTCTTCATTATTGGAAGTAATCTTCTGAATTCTTGGATGTTCGCAGTATCACTGGCTTCTACTTACTAGATACCAGGTACTCTTCCTCTCTTACCAATCCTGTTACAACAGGATTAAAAGTTGCCGGACATTGCTAATATTCCCTGAAGGCAAAGGACATATGATTGACCTCAGTTCGGTAACTCTAGTAAATATTACTGCCTAAAAGATCTACACAATACAAATCAGTAGCTAAGAGTCTCTAAATCTGCTCTTCACTTCTTCTGAATAAAGATTCAAAAGGTCGAGAATCCAATGAAAGATGACATTTAAACCTAAAAGGAAAATCTTTACCACAGATGTTTGCGCTACTTACTGCATAATATCAAGAGCTCATATTTGTGAAAGTACTCTCCTCACGCTAAAGATAAACAAAGCTGTAAAGGTTTGTTACATCAAGAGACATCCAGATTGTCTGAAATTCAATTTGTTCATCTATAAAATTGGAATTATAACCTGTATGGCAGAGGGTTGATAATGTGTTCATTCAACAAATATTTATCATGTATCTATTATGTACTGTGCACTTTTATGTTGCAGGTAAAGAGAGGCAGCAATAAGACAGCTAAAGTAAAAAGTAGAAAAAATATAACAATTACCCTTTGTGCTAAGGAATCATCAAGCATTTTGGGGTTGGGGACAAGGAGGGTGAGGCAGTCAGGGAAAGCCCCTCTGAGAGGGTAATGGAGATTACAGAGCTGAAGGAGGACAAAGTACTCAATTTGAAGGTGCTAAAGTATAAAAAATTGCGCTACTAAAAGATATCTGTCAGTAGGCCCAAGAGCACTTCTATGGAAAGTGGTCCATAGTCTTCTGGTTATTTTCATATTCTTTGTTCCTGATCTGAAATAAGATTAGGAGTTCACACAGAAATGGACATCAATGTAATATTTCCTTCTCTGGGTAAGCCTTGCTTAAAAGAAGTAAGCTGAAGTTAGCAGTTTACTGAGACACACAATTGATGATCTACATTTGGGTTTTCAGTCCATCCCAATGACAATTGACAGCTGGCTACTTTAAGTAGCATTGGTAAAAACAAAGTTAGAAAAGAAAAGGGACACCACAGACAATGTATGTCCTGGATGCGAAGGCAAGGAGTCTACACTTTATATTAAAAGCAGTGAGGAAGCTATTGGTGGTTCTAAGCAAGACAAGTACAGTGCTTTGCTGTTGAGAGAAGCAGATGCTTTAATGTACTTAAAATGTTGGATAGAGTCTTAAGTGCTGATGAATATGAGTTTTGACTCAATAATCTCATTTAATCAGGGTTCATCTAGCCATTCTGCCAACAGTCTCCTCCTGGACTCATCTAATTAACATATGTCATGAATCTCTTGAGGCTATACAGCGTATAACTTTTATTATGGCAAAATATAGGCAACATGGTTTGGAATTCCTCTCTTTCCAATACAAATAAAATTTTATGCTTGGAAACTAGATAAGTTACATGCCTATAGCTCAGGGCCTCAGATCTCAAAATAAATCTTCATTTGTCAGCTGTGATATGCATGGTCACACCTATAATACTTACTATTTATGCATTATCCATTTGTACATATTTTACTAAAACTAGAAAAAGCTTAAAATCTACAAACTTCATATTAGAATTTCATTTATGGAAAGAGTTGTGATGTTTTCAGGAAAAGAATTGGTGAGTTCATTTTCTCATCATCAGAAAAATGGCTTCATTTTAGGGAAAAGATGTGCCATGAGCACATATATTATGAAGTAAAAAAATATTAGAGATGCTGAGAATACTATTATAAAAGTGACTTAGTCACTAGCTTACAGTGGCTTATGCCTGTAATCCTAGCTACTCAGGAGGATAAGATCTAAGGCTAGTGGTTTGAAGCAAGCCTGAGCTAGAAATGCTGTGACATTCTTATCTTCAATTAACCACCAAAAAAACAGAAGTGGAGCTGTGGCTCAAGTGGTAGAATATCCAGCTTGAACTCAAAAGCTAATGGACAGTGCCCAGGCCCTGAGTCTTGAGTTCAAGCTCTAGTACCAACACACACACACACACACACACACACACAAACACACACAGAGAGAGAGAGAGAGAGAGAGAGAGAGAGAGAGAGAGAGAGTTTTAAATTCCAGCTCCTAATTTTCAATATACAGTTTTTGAAACAAGGCTGAGATAGTCTAGTGGGGGCAAAGACAAGTAACTAAGAAATTCTACTCCTGTGTGATTTGTGCCACAAGGAAAAGCTTGGAATTAGAGGAAGAAGAGATTTAGGTAGGAAAAGATATCCAAGTTGAGGTTTAGAGAAGACAAAGTTGTTATTTTAAAGGTTTAGAAATAGATATTGTATTCTTGATAGAGATATATGTAAAGAAAGCTTAGATGAAAGGTAAACAAATTAGTAAAAGAAATTGAGTCTGGTAGACCTTTGAAATCAAAGAGGGATTGAAGAAGGAGGAGACAGGAGAACCAAGCAGGAAATGGATCATGAAGGGTCTTATGAGCCATGTTTATGGCTCATAAGGATGAGGAGTAACTAAGGAATTTTTTAAAAAAACATGGTATTTGATTATGGTTGTTGTTAAGAGAAATTATTCTAGATCCAGGAATGGCAATGGATTATAAAAAAAGTAAGGTGATATCAGTAGACCACACAGAAGATTGTCTGAAAATAATAGTAGAGACTGAACAAATTAGATGCATGTACATATATTTGATTAGGCATGCAGAAAGCTGCTGATTTGGTGTGGTCATAGGGCAACAAGTCAGAACAGCAATAACAGAGGCCAGATGTTCCAATTTGTGAGGTGCTCTTCTACTTAGAGTTGTTTTCAGGCTAGTCATTATGCATTCTTCTCCATGTCCCCTTGTTTGTCCCAAATAGTTTTGGCTTTTCTTATTCTCCAAGTGGGGACTTTCTTTTTGCTGATATTTTTACTCTTGGGAACCATCCAATGTTCCATTGCTGCATTAAAATATAAACTGACTTTAAAAAAATAATGAAATGGATATTATGCAAACATCTGTCAAGGGAATGATTGGAACTTAGTCATGAAATTCTGTTGTATCAAACTATACAGAAATGAATCTGTCCCCCTAAGGTTTTCATAATACATTCCCATGATAGAAAGAAGGGGGATTAATCAAACAGTGAATGCACTTATTAGTACTATTGTGAATGCAGTGGATAAGGAAATACCTTGGGGGCTAACAAGAAGACCTGAGATGCTGTCTCTGTCCTGAGTTGTCTTGTTGAAAAAGCAAAAGAAAGCACATTAAACATTTACATCATTACCCAAGAATGTGTTATAGTTACATGCTTTGAAGTATAGTGCCTATTGTTTGAAAAACAAAGAGGTCTGTTGAGATCCAAGTAGTCAGAAAAGTGATTTTGGAAGTTGAATGGAACTGGAGCTAAACCTAGGATGGACCAATGTTGGAGATCAAGAGAAGTATGTACCCAAGTTACATTGATTTAAAAATAAAGACAACCGCAGTCACAAAGCTCAGTGAGTTGAGGTAGGACAATAATGGGTGAAGCTAAGACTTAAAAATTAAGAAAAGTGAGGACTCTGCAGTAGAATTATTATAGGAAAAATGTCTATGAATAGGGGAAAATGGTTATCCCTAGTTCCAGCTACAACTCACCCAAACATCTTGGCCAAGTCAAATTCTCAGTGTACATCTATGCTGCTTCTCATCCCTAAGACTTTTGGGGTATTAAATAACGGGAGGTGTGACCAAACATTGTGGATCCTAAATGGTTACTGCAAAGCATGGTTGCCATGATTGCTGACACTTTCATAAGTTTTTTTTGTGTCTTTGATCAAGTTCTTTTATCAAAACTTAGTCTAAATAGCTGACACAGAACCCTCTCTTGCCATTCCTGCCAGAAATTCATGCTCTCCTTCCTCACATTGCTCTGCAGAATTCTCTGTCCAGTTGCTGTCAGTGGTGTTCTTTGGTTCATTCTTATCTTTAGCATCTTGTACATATCTGGTTTGACAGATTCCAGTCTGGTGAAAAACTCAACGCAGCAAACAATATACTGAATTCAGCAACAACACAATAGAAATTTGATTTAAATTAATATTTAATCTTTATTATGATTGGGAATATATATCTATATATGGACATGTTCTGAGTCCTCTGTTTCTTTCAGAGCTCTCTGCAGGACATTATACAGCCTCAGTGACTAATGGATTTTCTATGCAAGTCTCTGACAGACTGCCCAGGAGGTAGATTGTCGCTTCTCCTTGGGCTGAAAAGTGCCGGCTTAGCAGCTTCTCCATCATGCTCTTCAGCTAATATTTTTGATGGCAAAGATGTTATAAAAATGGCATTTAATTGGATGCCCTCAATGGTTGCCTCTCATGGACCATAGAACAGTAGCTTCTTGAGCTTATCCATGTCTACATAATCCTCAATTCATGTAAATTCTTTGCAATGAACTTCATTGTGTGTTTTGCAAGGAAGGGCTATGCATTTTTCTGTAGATTCCTGTGTAATGAAGATCCACTAAGATAAGATTTTTGATTGATGACTGTATTTAAGAAGCTATTTAAGGAGTATTAGGTTTCCATGTTCTTTGTTCAGGATCAGCTTTTTAAACTGCTCTTTCTCAGCAGCATCATTCTGAAAAGGAACATTTTGTTTGCATTTCATTTTATTTTTAGGCATTTGCAAATTAGCTTATCTTGAAACAGCAATCTGCTCTCTCCAGAGGGGGGCAGAACAATGTCAGAATTCATGTTCACATTGCACCAAAATTCATCCAGTAAGAGAATCATGGCAAGCTCTAGTCTAGCTACTGAATGTGCAGGGATATGTTAAGACAATCAGTCCTGATAGCCAGTGAGTCTATAGGCCTGAAAGAATGTAATTAATTAAAACAATGGTAATTGCTGTAAATGGGAGGTAATGGGCATTATTAGAGCTTTCAGAGTATACATTAAGCCACCTAACAGACTTAAGTAATAGGGTAGCCTATCTTTTTTTTTTTAATTGTGAAAATACCATACAGAGAAGTTACAATTACATGGGCAAGGTAATGAGTACATTTCTTATCAAGCAATGTTGCCTCCTCCTTTGTTTCCCCTTCCCATCTCTTCCGATCTCCAACCCCACCCCCCACTCCTGGCCAAAGTTGTTAAGTCTAACTTATGATTATAAAATATATTTCTGTTTTCAAATTCCTATTGTAGTCATGTGTGAGAGAGATGTTGGCTTTGGCTGTAGTCAGCTGTGGAGATAGAGTGAAACATCTATGTATGATGGACAATAAGGAAGTGATGTTGGCAGTATTTCTAACAATTGGTGGGGGTGATAGATGAAAGCAAATAGAAGTAATGATCTTAAAGAGATAGAGGAATAATTGGGTATTCATAAACATATAAATATTTTCTGGATGTAGGATGTAATTATCCCTAGTAGTAAGCTACTCGTTTTCTAATTGCCAATGGCTTTATAAATGCAGCTTCTTCAAGGGAAAAGGACATCTCAAAGCAGAAGAACAAGGAAGATAAACTTCATTAATTTTACTAAATCCAATTATACTGTCACTGGTGGCAACATTTTAACTAGCATTCGTTTTTGTTAAGCTTCTTTTACCTGTTGAATGTCACTAAACTCAATGTATACCTGACTTGGCCTTTACCTAAACATGATTTAATCATCTCTCTATATGTTAGTATCTTTTAATGGTTCATTCTCTGAATTTAGGAAGTGTTGAACTTTTTTTTTCATCCTCAGAAATCATTTAATTAGAGAATTACCCATCTGTCATGATGAATTTAGCAGGGCTAAAAAACTTACCCTTCTCCTTTTGCTGTCCCCACATTGTTTGGTCTAAGGAATTTGACCAAGGATTCACTCAGCCTAAAGACTTTAACTGGAACTATTGAGCAGGAGATATTCACTTTCCTAAAGTTTGCAGAGCAAACAACTACTTGGGGCCATTGGTGGCCATTTAGTTTTATTTTTTCATTTGTAGTTCTACTTTTTTTTTTGCTGGATAAACAAGTTGGGTTGATAATAAAGGTGACACAGGAGGCAACAGAGCTGACATATATTGAGAAACTTTCCTGATGGCATGATTTTGAGCTTCTGGAATGTTCCTCTTCATGTCTTTAGCTTTACCAGTTGTAAAATAAAGTCCAATACATTTCCTCTATTGAAGTGAGTTTGAGTTGTTTTTCTGTCCCTTATAACTGAGAACTCTTTGCAATATAGAAGAATACTGCAAGAAATGGAGATGGACTAATAGAATCATTGACTGATAATAATGAGTATTTATTTAGCTCTTTGTGATGTGTAAAGTGCCCTGGCAATTAACATAATTTATCTAGACTTACTCTTCCCAACAAACATATATATGAGGATTTTCAACTTACAGATGAGATGGTAGATTCAGTAAGATCTCCTGAGTGGCTGGACACAGTGGTTCATGCCTGTCATTTCCAGCAGCATGGGGAAGCACAAGAGGTCAAATCACAGGCCAACCCAGCCCAGGCCAGCCCAGACATAAAGTAAGATACTATCTAAAATATAACCAGCACAAAAAGGGGCTAGAAATATGACTCAGATAATATAGTGTCTTCCCACTCTGAAAACATTACAGGATGGAATAGGAGAAACCTTAGGTCTCCTTGGCACAGGCCAAAATTTTCTTAATAGAGACCCAGAAACACAACAAATCAAAGAAAGGTTTGACAAATGGGATTGCATGAAATTGCAGGGTTTCTGCATGGCAAAGGACATAGCTAGCAAGATCAATAGAAAGCCCATGGATTGGGAGAAGATCTTCACGAGCCATACAACAGATAAGGGTCTCATATCTAAAACATACCTGGAACTCAAAAAATTAAATCCCTCAACAACAAATCCTCAAAGAAACAACTGCCCAATAAATAAGTGGGCTAATGACTTAAAGAGAAACTTCTCTGAAGAGGAAAGAAGGATGTCCAATAGACACATGCAGAAATGCTCAACCTCCCTAGCCATAAAAGAAATGCAAATCAAAGCAACATTGAGATTCCACCTCACCCCAGTTAGAATGGCTATAACAAGAACTATAATATAATAATAACAGATATAATAATAACAGGCTATAATAACAACAGATGCTGGAGGGGATGTGGACAGAAGGGAACCTTACTGCATTGTTGGTGGGAGTGTAAATTTGTTCAACCACTTTGGAAAGTAATATGGAGGTTTCTCAAAAGACTCCACATAGCGCTCCCCCATGACCCAGCAATCCCACTTTTGGGTACTTACCCAAATGATCACAAACAAGACCACACTAAAGCTACTAGCACAGCTATGCTTATTGTAGCATTATTTACCATAGTTAAGATATGGAACCAACTCGGATGCCCCTCAGTAGATGAATGGGTCAAGAAAATGTGATATACATACACAATGGAATTCTATGCCTCCATCAGAAAGAATGACATTGCCCCATTTGTTAGGAAATGGAAAGACTTGGAAAA
>NW_012267301.1:7478398-7496464 GCF_000151885.1 Dipodomys ordii
CAAGCAGAAAAGGTCAGATAAGTTGATATTAGGTGAAATGAACCTCAAGATAAGTATTCAAATGTTTTTGCTTTCATGCAATTGTTTCTAACATATTTATAAGATGATTTTTTGTTGCTTTGAATGTCCCTCTCCCATGGTGTAACCCCTGTTTTCACTGTATTTGATGTTGCTATAATTTGTGGAGAGGAAGGGAAAAAACAAATCGTTTAACTAGGGATACAGGTGGACCCATTGCAACAATGAGATGTACGAGTCATTATGTCAAAAAATGAACTTTATAACTTTGGCAGGTGGAGGGGGTTGAGCGTGGGTGGAGGGAGGGGGGAGGATGGGAAGGGATGGGAAGGGGAAACAAAGGAGAAGGCAACAATGCTTGATAAGAAATGTACTAATTATCTTGCCCATGTAATTTTAACCCCTCTGTATGGTATTTTCACAATAAAAAATATATAGTGTCTTCCTTGTTAATGTAGGGCTCTGAGTTCAAGCCCCTATATAACCCCATCCCACCCCTTAACAAAACCAAAAAGCACAAAAACCCAATGGGTTGTCTAAGGTCATATGGTGAGGCATCAAATATAGGCAGTTTGACTCCTAAGAGCATGCTCTGCCTCCCACAGATTAAATTAAAAAATAAATAAACAAGACAAGGAGATGAATGACCTCTACAATAAAAACCATAAAACAAAAGAAATTAACGATGAAAGATTTTTCATATTTGTGGATTGGCAGAATTAAATCTTGTGAAAATGGCTATATTAATAAAAGGAATCTACTTACTAAATACAATTTCCATTAAAATTCCATCTGTGCTTCACAAAATACAAAAAGCATCCTGATATCCATATGGAAACACCAAAACCTTCATGATCAAAGTAATTTTGAACAAAATCAGGAATATGGAGACATCACAATGCCTGACTTCAAATTATACTATTAACAAATATCATGGTATGGATACAAAATAGATATGTAGACCAGTGCAAATGAAAATTATCCATGAAAAATCCCACACAGTGACACCAACCTGATTCTTGACATAGATATTGAAACTATTGCTGGAGAAGAGACATCTTCTTTAACAAATGGTGTTGAGTAAACTGGATTTCCATATAAAGAAGACAGAAATATCTCTTATACCATACCAAAGACAACAAAACAACAAAAATTAATTCAAAATTGACTGAAGTCCTTAATATAAATCCTAATACTTTGAAGTTAGCTAGAGGAAAACATATCTCAAGAATAACACATAACCAATGACTTTCTATATAGGACTCCAATTGCTCAGGAAATAAGAGAAAAAATTGACAAAGAAGATCACACCTAATTAAAATGCTTCTACATATCAAAGGAGGTAATTAACAAAACGAAGAGAAAACATACAAAACATGAGTAAATCCTTGCCAATTATATATCTGAAAAAAGGAGTAATATTATATGAAGAAAGAAAAAAAACACAAAGAAAACAAATGACCCAATCAATAAGTATGCAAATGAACAGGCAATTTTCAGTAGAAGTACAAATGATCAATACATACATGAACAAATGTTTAACCTCTTTAGCCATTAGGGAAATACAAATTCAAACTACAATGAGATTCCAATGTATTCCAGTCAGAATGACAATCGTCAAGAAAGATAACAACAAATGCTGATGAGGTTGCAAAAAATCCTTATACACTATTAATGGGAATGAAAATTAATCGACTTTTAGATTTTTGAGCCTCAGAATTAGCATATGATCCTGGCATACCACTCTGAGGTATATACCTTAAAGAATCAAAAGTCAGCATACAATAGAGGTATGTGCATGCCAATGTTTATTGCAGTACTATTAACATTGACCAAGTTATAAAATTAGTCAAGATATCCATCAGTGGGTGAATGGACACAGAAATGCGTAATACATACACAATGGAGTTTATTCAGTTGTCAAGAAAAATGCTATTGTTCATTTGCTGGAAAATGAATGGAACTGGAGATTATTATGTTAACTAGAGAATATTATGCTATCTGAAAAAAGATTCAGCAAAACAAGTATTATGTATTTTCTGTCATAGATGGAATCTAGAAGCAAGTAAGCAAACAAACAAAAAGACCAGAAAGTGAACTATTTGAGTGAGAAAGGATTAAAATGGGTAAGGAACCAAAGAGGATAATGAGGTATATTAGAATGATCAAAGTATAATGTGTGGTATATGTATGTTAAAGTCCTAATGAAACACACTCAATTATTTTTAATCTACTAAAATTGTAGTTGATTGCACAGGTCTGAAGCCAGAGGGAGTGATTTCTACCCTCATTGAGATTTCACTGCTGAAGTTGAAGAACCTTTTACAATCAAATACAAATGTTAGAGCCTTAATACGTGATAATTCACATAGTATCTGAAAGTGTTCATAAGTAAAAACTGCTTTTATGCTCTGCATTACATGAATAACAATAGAAAAAAGCAGAGTATTATTCTCATGTGCCTTTAAAACAATATTGGTACTGCACTCAAATTCAGGGCCTGGTCACTGTCTTTCATTTTTTAGCTCAAGGCTTACCCTCTACAAATCCACTTTCAGCTTTTTTTGGTGATTAATTGGGGACAAGAGTTTCACCAACTTCCCTGCCAGAGATGACAGTTATAATCCTCAGATCTCAGCCTCCTGAGTAGTTAGAATTACAGGCGTAAGCCATTGGTATCCAGCACCTTTTTAGACAAGTATCAATTTTAGTGAATTCTTATTTTTTTTAAATTTTTAATGGACTTCAAAATGACATCACCTTTAACTGCAAAGTACTGAGCAGTGCAAATATCCAGGGAGAATCATTAATGCATGACCCATGCCTCAGGAGTCAAGCAAGTAGAGCTCAGGAACAATGGCAAAAATGACAGCATGGGAGCCAAAAAATAGTCCACTTGCAACCATCACATATTAATCTGTGCCACCCAGGCAGAGAAAAATCATTTAAATTTGTTGTAAAAATATATCCAGCCATGGAAAATTGTCTTCAAGTATTGCAAGGAATATTCCTGACTCCAGCACTCATGCTAATGCCTACCTCTTGAGTCAAGAGTTCACTGTTCAGGTCTTTCTGCTCAGTATAACTTTTATGCCCAACAAAATCAAATTATTGGACAGAATAATTACATGTAAATGGGGCTGAGATATTAGTCGCAAGGGGCCAATTTTCTAGCCATTTGTTGCCATCTGAAATGTCAAATTTATTACACAGAGGGCATGGTAATAAATACAACATCCTCTTCTAAATAGGATATGAAAGGCACTAACCAAGTAATCAGCACTGCAGTTGCAAATACTGAAGAGACTAGGATGTTGCTTTAGTTAATAAATTAACTGTATAGATTATTTTATAAAGAAGGAAATATTTCATAATAAAAAGGCTACCTAAATACATGTTCCTCAGTTCAAAGATCATTTGTCCTTAAGGGGGCTAAGTAATTATTCACTTGCTTACATTTTCTTAGCTTTCCAGGACCAGTAGAAAAGGTAAAAACTGAAGAAGTTTCAGTTTTATGTTCTGTATTGACTTTGAGTCTAAAACAGTCACAGCCTCTCTGAAGTTCAGGCTCCTATCTGTAAACTTAAGTCTGTGTTGCAATGACAGCATCCTTCCAGAATCAAAGGAAGGAACGGATACTTTAGCACTTTGAAAGCTGAAATGCTATGCCCATGTAGAACTCTGTTCTACTATATGTAGGCTTAGATTGACTTTGCTGTCTAGTGTCATTTCTGTGGCTTTTATTAACAGTGAAAGACACTAAGCATCATTTTTTAAACATTCTCTCTTTTTTTTCTGCAAGTACTGGGGCTTAAAACCCAAGCCTCAGCTACTTTAGTCAAGGCTGGTGTTGTACCACTTGAGCTGCACCTCCAGTTCTGGCTTTTTTGCTTGTTAATTGGGGATAAGAGTCTCATAGATTTTCTTCCTTAACTTGGCTTTGAACTGTGATCCTCAGATCTCAGGCACCGAGAAGCTAGGATTATAGGAGTTAGCACATTGCTTGGCTTAAAATATTCTCCTTTTGAGGAAGTGGTGCTGTGGCTCAAGGGGTTGAGCGCTCGCCATGAGCTGAAGAGCTCAGGGACAGAGTCCAAGCCCAGAGTTCAAGCCCCACGACCGACCCCCCCCCCCAAAAAAAAAGAATCTCTCCTTTTGATTTTCATTCACACAGTTCAGTTTATCTTAAAAGTCCCAAAGTAGCACGTGACCCAGACTTGGCCAAATGAACATTCCACTATCTGGACAGTGATAATTCAGGGAACGGTTCGGGACTTGGGTAGGACTTGCTGGTATATATACTGGAGAAGAGTTTGGAGTAGGGAATGTAATCTTCTAAGGTATAAAGCAAGGTCCAAAATAGAGACAAGGTGATGCTGAGATATTATGACATCTTTTGAGTCCATAGAATTTAGCTTGCTGCCTCTTACTCTGAATACATTAGTAAACTCTTGATCTGTGCTAGAAGCAACCACAGGCATTATAGAATGCTTTTTGTATAGGCAAGGAAGGCTTGTTCTCATAGAATTCATATTTTGGTTACATAAGCCAATATATTACTAATTTCAATGAGCTTCAACATTTGCCTTAAAAACACAAAGTTGGGAAAACACTAATTTTGCTGATATTAGATTATAGTATCTCTATCTATCTAACCATTGTGTTGGCACAAAGTAGATAGTAACTAAATGGCATTTAAGGAAACATTAGTCATTCTTTTTGGCCATCTGTCACACAAATCTCTTTCCTTTGTTGGAGATTCTCCTGTCTTCAGTGGCAGAGCCTGTTTCAGAGGCCAGCAATGCCAGCTTCCCACCAAGTAAGGACTTAGACACTTTGGCTGAGACGTTACTAGTTGGATGCATATGACACAGACTTGGAGTCTAAACACATTTCACAGCAAAGTATGTACATACCATCTACCTTCTTTATGGAGGCAGTGATGCTAGCACTGGCAACTGCATGTGCTTATGAGAGTCAGAAAAGGCAGTGGGTCTAGCAGAAGCCCCAAAGCCCTGCTTTCAGAGGGCTAATTGTGCAAAACACAATCTAGTTTTTGCAGGAGGGGGTATGTGTGCATGTTCAAACTATACCCTAGAAGGGATTCTTGTCTGGCTGTGTATCTTCTGAGCTCATTCTCTGGACTTCCTGTGGATATGGAAAGCATTCAATATGTATTAATTATGTTTTAGTTTAAATTAGCACAAGTTCATTTCTCCTGCTTGCAATTAAGAGAAGTTTTATATTGCCATTGTGATCATATAATTTCAGTGATGACAATTCTGATGATAAAAACTTGATGTAGTAGGAAGAAAAATAATCACTCAGTCTGAAAATATCAATTGATAAAAGAAGAATGAGGTTAGAAAATGAGGAGAGTGGTGATAGGAATCATACTAATAATGATGGATGAAGAGACTGGCAGGTAGGCCTTAGGTGAACAGAGAGATTCTGAAGGTGAAATTGACATTGTCTTCAGCTATTGATCCATTTGTCATCTAGAAACATTGAGAGCTCTTGGATAAAGTTACCATTTGTTTTTGTCCATCCCAAGGTATTCGGGTTGAAGGGAGAACAACTCAGGTATGTGTCATTTCAATTGGGTCAAAGAACAACTAGGGGTCAAGATTAAGGTGGGACTTCCTTATCTGGATGAGTGAGTTGGCCTCCTCCATTTTTGTCCTTCCAAGTAGGCAAGGCAAACACTTTCCAATGCATCCCATATGCTGATGGCATCCATGTATTTCACAAATGATAAATATGAAGGAAAGAGCTCATGAATAAATAACAGCCACTTGCTCATCACAATATTCTCCTATCCCTCATGCTGCAAGGCTAGCCTAATGAGCCACTTGTGGCCATTGGGGGAGCTCAGTTCAGACAGGATAATAACTTTTTATTGAGATATAGAAGTTTCCCCTTAAATTCATTAAAAGTTTGTGAGACAAATAAATAAAACATAATTGTTACAGATCCAGTCTCCTTCCTTTCCATAAGATCATTAAGGAGAGGTAATTGCCTCCCAACCCCCAGGAAACTCTTGTCTCCAAGAATGGTGTTAGTGTGTGACTCCCTGGCAATTGTTATTATTCTGAGGAATTAATTTTCTCTAATTAGTTTTAAACCCATTAACGTATATAGAAAGCTGAGCAAGGGAAGGAAGGTCTGAAACAACATTTTCCTCATCCTGTTGTAAGAACTTTCTATGTGCTTAACAATTTAGCTACTGAAAATCAAACCTCATTAAAACCCAACCACAGACACCTATAAATCAGAATATAACTAGCATGATTCCTAAAAGGCATGTTTGCTCTTGTCTGTTTCTTTTTGTAACTAAGAAATAAATGTTTCTCTTTCAGTGGAAATTTTCAAATCGAGCCTTATGGGACCCCATATCAGAGAAATTAATGATATTCAGGCTCACGAAAGGCTAGTTTTTACTCATACAACATAAGTACCTGCTTGGGACTGAATCATGAGGGCAGAGGAAAGCTCTATTCTGTCCTTCTCTACTCTGAGCCACAATGTTTGAAATCTCACCATACTAGAAAGTCATGTTTTAGAATTCCTTCTGTCCATGTCTTCTTTAAGTAGGGTATTCATACAGGAAAAGGGATATGTTATATTCTTTAGACTCTGCCTCAAGGACTCATGCAGGGTTATTTGGAAGACTTGAGGCTAGTATGTTGGGATCTCTGGAGTATGAGGGATCTCTGGAAGACACAGAGCTAGAATGCCCATAAATTGAAGTGGGGGGGGTGGTAATGGTGAGGGCCATGGAGCTAGAAATTAGGGTTTTATGCAATGTGGAGACTTTGGAATTTTGAACAAAAGAATGCTATACTCAGTTAAGCATTCAATGTATACCCTACAAAATTAAAAAGAGTGAGGGAAGGGGTAGGTAGGATAGAGATGGGTGAGAATATTGGAAAGGGTGACATTGATCAAATGTATTCATAAACTGCTTTATTAAATGATACCTGCTTTGTAAAACTACCTAGAGATAATAATAAAAATTTAAAACATAACAAATAAGTAAATGGCAACTCCTTTGTACAATTAAAGAAAAAAATTTAAAAGCTAAATACCAAATGAAAAAGAATCCTAAACTCAGAGATGTGACATTTGAGGGAAGATTAAGTTTGACATTGAATGGGAGAGAGTGAAGAATGGAAGGATAGTTGGAGAGATATATAAGAAGTACAGAAAACTAGAAAGGAGGATTACGGAGATGGCAAGAAGGAGATGAAATGTTTCTGGGGTGAAATGTATAGGGATGGGATATAGTTATACAGAACCAAAGGCTTTGACCTTGAATGACTAAGCTAGTGATACCAACAACTGAGATGAAGAATAAACAAAAACCCCCCAGTCTACTCTCAAAATCATAGACAACCCATGAATTTCATTTTAAATAAATAGTAAGTGATAATTTCAAAAAAGATTGAATTCTAGGAAAACTGAGTAGTTGTAAAATGGGATTCCAATTTAATACAAATACTACATTTTTGTGAAGCAGATACTGGTCAAACTTACAAGTCCTTTGAAGGAAATAAAGAAATAAAGTTGTAATTTAGGGGTGTTGGGTTTAGAGGACATGTTCACCTAAAGGAGGCAGGTATTTTCCAGCATCAGAAGTTGCTGCTTGAGAACAAAGTAGGGACTAGCCATATCAGTCATTCAATTCCTCCAGAGAAGCCAGGAACCCAAAATATTGTGGAAAGGATCCTGATTCCTAAGTGTTTGTGGCCATTATTTTTTTTTTCTTAAAACTTGGGCAGGACAATCACAGGTGAGTCTGCAGAGAATTCTAAGAAGGATCATAAAGCTGAAATTGAATGAGCTCTTCTGAATTCTTATGGAGTGGTGCAGGAAGGGAAAGACAGTTCTGAAGTTCCTGGGGGAAGCACTTTCTGAGCAGCTGTGACCTTGCAAGCACAGCAGGAGACGCAGGGGGAGAAACAAGCTCTGGTTCCTGCCCTTAGTAAATCCACAGCCTATCTGGACCAGAAAAAATTGTAACCCTCTGTAACCCAGGCCTGTCAGCAGAGAAGAAGCAAGTAAAAGGAGACAACATCACAGTTTGGGTCTCACAGGCAAAGAAGAGATTTTTAAATCTCTTCACCCAAGCCAAGTGGGTGCTCAGGAGCCAGAGAATGTCTCCAAAGTTAATTTCCAAGTCAATAGCTGTGATTCAACTGGTTGTATTGTTATTGTTATTATTATTATTATTTTCAGAAAGGCAGGCATGGATTCTATGAAATCAAGTGGAACTGAGTAAAATACAAATGGAAACTGGTTCTAGACTGATGATCACTAGAGACTCCTTAGGGTTATTTATTCTATTTTTTAAAGATATTTCCTTGATTCAATTGCTAAGTCATTGACATCAAGCTTAATAATCATGAATAAAAGAATACAAGTACTTAAATAACTGCCCATTGACATTAGGAGATTGCTTGTCTCTAACAAAGCATGGAAACAGCAAAGCTGGAGAGTTTCGGCTAGTGTTGGTTTATTTAGGATATTATACAGAATATTAAAAGAACAGCAAGATTCTCAGGACCAGGAACAGGGAGGATGGTACAGAAGGGAAGAACATTCATGTGCTTTGTGATTGGGCTTTGGGAATACAGCAGAGGGTCAAATAGAGTTCTTCCTGGTAATATACTCTGCATTTGCTTCTTAATTTCTTATCTGTCTTCCCCTTTGCTTTGCCACATTTTGTTTTCTTCTAATCTCTGACATTAATATGGAGGACTGATTTATTTGTTGAGGAAGAAGGAAAATGGTGTCTTTGTCCTGAGTTGGTGTCCATTAGATTATTTAAATGAGGTTTTCACTGATAGGCAGAATCAATTTGTGGAAACACATTTTGATTATCTGAGTTCAATTACTGCAGAAACTGCTTCCAAGTTCAGGTGAGAAGAAATGAAAGTTTTATTTGTATCTCTAACTCTACATGGGAAGCACAGAGTATCAAAACCTCACAGAAAATGGCATGACATGGTCTTACTTCCACTAAGGGGATGGATGCACTTTCACAACTAAGATACCTTATTTTTTCAAAAATGGGTAGAGATCTGAATCTTCTTGTTTTTCCAACCAGTTTCCAATATGTTTGAGTGAACATACAGACTGCTTGTCTGTGACAGCAACATAGATTCTCATACTGTATATAGGTTTGGGGCCTCTTGTCTCTAAGAGGAGATGGAAGACATTAAGGCAGAGGATGGACACACTGCACAACTCCAGAGAGCACCTGTCCTTCTAGATTTTTCTGACCAGGCTGGTAACATATCAGTTATGTGAGAACTACAGTTCTCACACCAGTTCTTAGAGAGCTAATATAAGATCTTCTGTCTTCTCCATTTGTAGTAGGGGCTGTCTAGCTTGTACACATTTAAAAGGATATTTGAGATAAAGTCGCAGTTCAGAGAAAGTGAAATAATAGCAGTCTTTAGTTGCTTTTTGACCGACTTTGAGAATATAGATTCCATCATTCCTTGGGGAATTGATGAATTTTTTCTTTTCAATTTTCCTTTAAAGGAGTCTGTTTCTTCCTTTATGATAAAGTATCCAAACACTGGAGCAATCACAGGACTATTCCTTTGGGTGAGCATTAGTAGCTAATGTCATACAAATCAGCAAACTGTTATTATATGCATGTCTTAAGTTACGAAGAAGAGATTAAAACCATCAGTTACCCAGAATATGTTTTCTTTGTCCTTCTTGTTTCTAAGCTCCAACAAAAACTAGTTGCTGCATAGTTGCTGCTGAGATACCAGTCAGAGAGCATTTATCAGCGGCTGATATATGGTCAAAGTAATGCACACTTGAATTTATCAGACATATTTGGATTTTATCATGTGCAAGATATTGAGATCTGTGCTTGGGGTGCAAAGAGTAAATGAGCAAAGCACATTTCTTGCTATCATATATTAGCTCAACACAGGTGGCTCACATCGGTAATCCTAGTTACTCAAGAGGCTCAGATCTGAGAATCATGATTTGAAGCCAGCCCAGGTAGACAAATCTGAGACATTCTCATCTCCAATTAGCCCCAAAAGGCTGGAAGTGGAAGTAGCTCAAGCAGTTGATGGACAGATATAGAAACAGAAATTTTAATATGATGTACAAAATGGTAAAGCATAAAATAGTGGAGGACCTTAACTTAGCCTGAAATTCTAAAGCTGAAGAGATGCTCCAGAAAATGATAACAGCCTGGTGACTATAGGAAGTAACTAGAAGAGTTAGGATGAAAGAGGGACACCTATGTGGATATTCACACCCTGGTACCTTACATACATTCAGTCACAGAATTCTCACAAAGCACCAGAAGTTTCCCTATAGCATTACTATAGATGAAAATGAAAGGGTAGAGAAGCTAACTAAACTGTCTGGGTTCATATTACCACTGTGTGAGGAGAAGATTTAAGCCAACACTGGAGTCCCAAACTCAGCTTCCTCTATCACCCTAAGACATACATTGGTGTGCTTATTTCCCCCAAAAAGAAAACTCTCATATAGACTTCCTTTGTATACAACTTGCCTGCAGCTATTTGGCTAAGTGAAGAAAAGCCCAGAAAACTTAAACCAGGATTAGTAGAAAGTCACTAACAGTACATAATTAACAAGAAATTGTAACAAGAAGCTTAAATGACAAAACCAAAGAGAATCTAACAGTTGATTAAAAACAATGCTTAAAGTTGATCCAAATACATGACCTATTGTAGAAGACTGTGAGATCCACCCATCTAGTCTTGCCTTTAGTCCCTTGGTCCAGCTGCAAGGAGCTCTTTTCTGTTTCCCTAACTCCAGCTTGTTTCTTCCTGCAGCCATGGCATGTGAGGATTCTGCTCCAATGTTACCTCCTCAATCAGCCCAATCTCCCTGCCAAGCCCAGCCCATTTCCTTTTCTTGTTGCATTGATCACTTTCTAGAATATCACATTGTTTATAGGTTTATTTGTGTACCGTGGGCATCTACCCATGGAGAGAAAAGGCTAAGATTTAAGGACAGTATCCTGTTCCCTGTTGTTTTCGTGTTCAGCCCCCATATTTATATAAGACAACTTTGTGAAGGGATACATGGGTTTCTTCATGGTAACTTCCTCGAAGTCAAGGGATAAATAAATGAAAGAACCTTTGTCTCCTATTGCTCTCCACTTGGCTACCTCAGAAGGGTATTTCCTGGTCCCTCCTTACCTCACCCTCTTAGTCTCACACTTGGGGATAGGCTTCCTTGAGCAAGATACAAGTGTTTTCAGTAAGGACTTGTGTGGCAACTCTCCCTCCCCCGCCTCACTTCCAGTACACCCTATCTTCATCTTTCATTCAAGGGGGGCATTTCCCCTTCTGTTTTCCTTCTTTCCTTCCTTCCCTTTCTTCCTTCCTCTCTTCTTTTCCTCCTTCCTTCTTCCTTCTTCCTTCCTTTCCTCCCCCTTCTCCCCTCCTCTTCCTTCCTTCCTTTCTTTTTTTCTTTCTTTCTTTCCTTCTTCCCTTCTTTCTTTCTTTCTTTCTTTCTTTCTGTTTTTCCTTTCTTTCTTTCCTTCTTTCTCTCTTTCTTTCTTTCTGTTTCCTTTCTTTCTTTTTTCTTTCTTTCTTTCTTTCCTTCCTTCCTTCCTTCCTTCTTTCTTTCCTTTCTGTACTGGAGTTTCAACAAGTACTTACCCCTTGTGACATGTAGCTAGAATTTCTTTTTTTTTCTTTTTAGTTATTGTTCAGATATGGTCTCACACTTTTATTTAGGGATGGCCTGGGACTACACATAGTCCTCCTCCCAATAAGCTCCTGCATAGCTGAGTTTCAGGTAGGAACCATTGCACCCAGCTTATTTGTTGAGATAGAAGGGTCACACTAATTTTTTGCCCAGTTGGTCTTGAACTGTAGTACTCCTTTCACTTTGTGCCTGGTAAGATCCCCTTTCCAAGATGGAAATGCAGTGGAAGGAAAAGCAGACTGAATGCTGAAGCCGATCTCATGACTATGATTCTCACTGCTTGTGACTGGGCTGAGGCCCATCTTCTTTTCTCTCTGGATCTGGTTATTGAGGACACTGAGCTCAGTGACCCCCAAGCAAATGTTTCCTAGACGGTTGTTGTAATATGAGGTGGGCAACAATGGGACTGGGTGGAAGGGGTATATGGGGTACCTCTCTTGTGATATGAGGGGGATGGAGGGTGGGGAAGAGTGTGAGAGGTGGGACAACATCAATGAAGGGAAGGGGTAACAATGTAATGTACTCATTGCCTTACTCATATAACTGTAACCCCGCTGCACAGAATCTTTACAATAAAAAAAAGAATGACAGGGTACTGGCAGCCTATGCTAGAGTCTTAGGAGCTAGAAGAGAACCCCTGAAAGACTGGGGCTCACATTCTAAGGACAGCATAAAGCCTTACTGGTACCTCGGAGGGACTGAGGCAAAAATGGTTCTAGGATATGGGAAGAAGTTAGAAATAAGCCAGTTGCTGTGGGAGTGAGATGTGCCTGCCACAGCAAAGGGCAGCTGCTGGTGACACTGCAAAGAAATACTCAAGAGGGAGGAAGTGACTTCTTTTCTCCTCTTGCTTCAATTTTTCCATTTGGTAGAGCCCATCAGGAAATCACCTGAGAATAGAGAAAGAGTCCGACAGACTTTGTGTCCAATGTTAGAAAACTAGCCAGAAGAGGTGAATTTGGAGCTGAGATGCTATAGCTCAATAACCTGTGCAGCACCTTACTTGCTCTTATAAGCAGAATGGTGATCATGTGCTCACCTCCGTGTAACACACTGTGAAGGAGGAATGATTCTCAGTGAGGAAATACAGGTGACATGAAGCAGAAGGAATGAATGCCCACCATCAGCCATTGCTGCTTTATCAGAAATACTGTTGGTGGAGCATGTTATCATGTTCCCATTCCAGGTTGACCCTTCTTGTCCTTTTGTAGCAGTAAAGCTGTTTATTTATGTCAGGCTGCAAATTGCAGGTGCTCAGTTTAGAGGTGGGTTGTAAATCCCCCACTTTGAACTTTAATTGGAGCCAAATAAAGAAAAAAATGTTTGGGATTATTTTCCTCTATGGTTTGGAGTTTCATATGGGGT
Organism: Dipodomys ordii; assembly: GCF_000151885.1. Taxonomy (NCBI): domain Eukaryota; kingdom Metazoa; phylum Chordata; class Mammalia; order Rodentia; family Heteromyidae; genus Dipodomys; species Dipodomys ordii. The sequence continues at coordinate 7,491,503 of NW_012267301.1, forward strand.
ACTAAGACCCTGTTTGGCTGGGCAGGCAGATAGTTGCTTAAGTACATTTTCATGCTTAGGGCTTCAAAACACAAAACTTTATGCAGCTCTGTATTTGTTTTAAAATTCATATCACACCCAAATTGTTGTTTGCAGAAGGAGGGAGGAAATCTGCTTATAGCAATACCTCCCATCATCCCCCCAATTTCTCTGTTTTATGCCTAAAGAGATACATACAAACTTGTAACAGATCTGCACTTGTAGGAATTCGATGTGTGGTAATTAGTTCACTAGCTGCTCTGAATTTCTTGAAATTAGGAGTATTGATTCTTTACTGAAACGTAAGTCACTTGCAGATGCTTTCTTCCTTTTATTCTAGGTTTTCTAAAACAATTTGAGCTTATTTTCTGTTAGGTTTCTCATTTATATTTTATGCTATTTGATTCAGAAGCATCTAAGATGGGAAGTTCCTTAAAATTAAATGCTTTCATGGATTTCTCAATTACAAAGAATTATTGACTGGCTAAACTACAATAGGCAAGAGAAAGGTCAATCTCAACAGTTTATTACTTGAAAAAATGGAAAATAACAATAGATTTAAATTGCCTACTTATAAATATACATGTAAATTAAGGAATGAAATTCACTTTATTCTCAGAAGCAAACTTGTTACTGTTATGAGATTTATATGGACATTTATTTAAAAACACAGCCATGCTGTACAGAGCCATGCTGTACATATTAATTTGAAATATAATCTTTTTAGATAATATGGAAGAGATTCTCCCTGGCCATTATATGTTGATGGTCTATTTTATGTCCATCAATTGTCGTAATTTAGCCCTTCCCTGTTGATGGATATTTAGACTGTATGCTTACTTTTCTTTCCACTAAAAACAATGGGCAGGTGAACATCCACATGTATCTATCTTCAGATATGTTATTGTTTTTGATCACTTTATTTTTTTATTTTTTGTTTATTTTGGGTCTGGTCATGGGGCCTGAACTCTGGGCCTGAACACTGTCCCTCAGCTCTTCAGCTCAATGCTAGTGCTCTACCACTTGAGCCACAGCGCCACTTCTGGCTTTTTTTTTCCTGCTTATGTGGTGCTGAGGAATGGAACCCAGGGCCTCAGGCATGCAAGGCAAGCGCTCTACCACTGAGCCACCTTCCCAGCTCCTGTTATTGTTTTTGTAGACAGATGTGGGATTCAAGATCTTATAAAAAAGATCTAGTTCGGAATCTTATTGTTTTAAGTAGTTCTGTCACTTTCATTTCTGTTAATCTAGAGCAACCCTCAGGATTTGCTTTGCTATTATTACATTGGTAGTTCTGAAACTATAGATGGTTATTTTGAAGAATATCCCTGAATTTGTGTTTGTCTAAATTTCCTCTTTACTTTTTTTCTGGTATTGGGGCTAGAACTCAGAGCCTAGACAATCCTTGTGCTTTATTATGATGTGAACCATAGTTCCACATCCAACTTTCTGGTAATTAATTGGAAATAAGAGTCTCTTGGACTTTACTGTTGGGGCTGGCTTTGAACAATGATCCTCAGATCTCAGCCTCCAGAGTAATTAGGATTAGTAATCCTAGTAACCCTATTGGGGGTAAGCCTATGGGCTTGACAACTTAATTAATTGTTTTATGGTCTGGAGACAAGCATGCTTGATGCTCTCAGCTTTAATTTTGCCCAGGTTGACATTGAAATTTTGATCTTTGCATCCCTGCCTCCCAGGTACATGGGATTATAGACCTAGGTCAGCCTGGGTGAATTTTCCTCACCATCAGTCTCAAGTTATGAAGTTTGGACAGGGGGGCTGCAGACACTGTGTTGTGTCTACCTCTGTGCCCCTGTCAGTGCAGGATTATCCCTTCTCTCTTTCTGCTGATATGATCTTCACTTTGATCTGAGGACTAAGGCAGTAAAACAGACTCTACCTTTTGAGTGACTTTTCTGTTAAGTTGCTTTCTTCCTTTTGAAATTAATATTTATAAGACACTATGTTGAAAACAAGCTTTACAACTTTGGCAGGGGGGGACTAGTTGGGGAGGTAGGGAAGGAAGGGATGGTAGGGAAAATCAAAGGAGGAGGCAACAATGCTTGATAAAAATGTACTCATTACTCATGTAACTGTAACCCCTCTGTACAGTATTTTTACAATAAAAAAGTATAAAAATAATAACTAAAGCTATAAACAAAATTATATATTAGCTCAGCGTTGTCTTATATATACTTTAGCACAAGTTTGCAAATTTAGCTGTGCAATTTGAAGTTTGAGTGGTGTTTCAATTTATGGAAAGAACCTTTTTTCTTCATTGGATAATATCTAATGGAATGTATTCAGTGGGGACAAGTAAACATAATATTATGCCTCATTTATTAAATGTGACTATTCTTCTAGCATGAGTAATAATAAATAATCATATTATAAATGCAAAAAAAGAAATTAATATTCATTTGGTGGGAAAACTTTGAAACTATCCAAATATTCAGTTTCTCATCAAACCTTACCCATTTTTTGTACCATGTGGAACTCACACTTTTCTATTTTATTCAGTGTGTTATAATCCATTACTCTACCTATTATTTTTATTGTATTCTTCAAATTTTCCACAGTGAAACATTTTTCTGGAATATTTCCCTGATTACCTAACTTTGGAGAAAGGCTAGCAAATTGAGCATAGGTAGGTAGGTAAAAGATAATATTTGCCATTCAGAATTCCTTTTTGTAAAGTATTTTAAATCATCATTTTATTTCTTAGGATATGTTTCAAATATCAGAGGAGGGTACTTGATCCAGGGTAGCAAGGTGTTGATGCTCAGTTCTGTCACATGTTTGAACTCTTCAAAACTGCTATGACCTGGGCCTCACTCCCACAGTCTGATTTAATTTTCTCTCCAATTACAGATGATTAATTTTTACAGTCTCTCAAGCAATTCTACTGGGGACCCTGGATTGAGAATATAAGAACAAAAGCCAAGGACACCACAAACAGAAAGGAAAACTACTGTGAGGCAGGATGACACAGATGATAGCTGTGTGTCCACATTCTCCAGCCCCATCGGAAAGGATGGCAGAGATCAGCTATGTATCCACATTCCCTCCCCATATCCTCCTTTCTCGTAGTGGGATGGGGCTGTGTGACCCAGACAACATGCACATTTGAATCTCTCCACACACGTTCTGAATCCTGGATCTGAGAGAATGTCACAGGATGAACTCTTAGCACCACAGCAGGCAGCTGAGCCTCATATGTGAAGTAGAGTTCTCATTAGACATATACCATGAATTAAAAACATAGATAAATCTTGGTTTTGCTAAGCCAACAAATGAGTCATAGCAGCATAGCCTGACATAGTCTAACCAATAAAGCTGCCAAAAATACAAATTGTATACTGTATGTTATCAGATTTCAGAGAAAATCCAGTGGAGAGCTTTATCAGGAGTAATTTGTTTCAACTGAGTAGATAGGATTTGGAAATGCAGAGCTGGGAAACAGAGGCTGAAGCAGTTAATTGCTACTACATGGAAAAATCACCTCCAAATTTTATTGGTTATAAACAACTCTGATTCTTTGGTTTCCTGTAAAACTATGGGCCTGGTGGGCAGGATTCAGGCATGAACTGGCTATTTCATGCAACTCTAGTCAGAAGCTAGATGATAGGGGGTCTAACTGAATTAAATTAGCCTCTCTCCTGTATGGGGTTGCCTGGGTGTCAGGTGCTATGCTGGGTTTTCTTTCACATACAGGCTGACATAGGTAGTGTAGGAGCCTAATACAGAATCCTCATTTAGGGCCTCTTTCAACTTGGGTTCAAAAGTAGGTATATTATTTGCATGGCATGCTCCTAGTCAAAGCATGATAGCACATCAGCCTAGATACATAAGGTAGTCAAACAATTTCTACTTCTTGCACACATATTTCTAGCACAAGGGGGATGTTCTTTTGTGGAATCCATGTATGCAGAATGCACTGGTTCGAATAAATGATAGTTTTCTGGAGATTAGCCTTTGTACTTCTTTTGTTCCCTCTCTACATGTTCTCCCCAAGTAATATTCTATAATGCCACATATATATATATAATATATATCATTTATATACATTCAGCAACCTACTCATTATATCACTCATTCTCAAAAGCTTAACATGTAAACCTAAGCACCTTTAATTGCTTTCCCCAGATGTTTTCTGTTCACAATTTTAAGTAAATGGTAGTTCCATTGTTCTTTGCTCAGGCAATATACCTGGGAGTCATCTTGCTCTCATACTCCATGTCCAATCCATGGCAAACCTTGTCAGCTTGAACTCTATACAAATCCAGAATATAATTACTCCTTAAAATCCCCAGCACTGTTACTGAGTTCAGGCTGTCACAATTTGCTTGCTTGAATATTGCAATAGTCTTCTGTTCTATCTCCCTGGTTCTGCCCTGTCCTCTACTATCAATTTTTTTTTCACCCACCATCTCCAAAGTGTTCTTTTACATATATGTCATTTTTGTCACTCCCTTTCCTGCTCACCTGAAACCAGAAGCCCTAGTATTGTGTGTGTGTGTGTGTGTGTGTGTGTGTGTGTGTGAGTAATCAGACTTTAAGTCAGGCCATGGCTTTTGCTTGGCTATTTTGCTCAACGATGATGCTTCACCACACAAGTCACACCTTTGTTTCCAGCTTTTTGCTGATTAATTAAACATAAGAGTTTCAAAGATGTGCCTGCCTGGGCTGGCTGAAAACTTCAGTTTTCAGATCTCATCAGCCTGAGAGGCTAGGATTACAGGTATGAGTCCGGTGCTCAGCAAAAGCTTCAGTCTTTTATTGTTTTGTTTGAAGATTTTTCTAAATTTTTAAATTTTCTTTGAGTACTTGTATGAAAAGTTTTTTTTTAAATTTTATTTTATTTTATTTGTGAACATACTGTACAGAGGGGTTACAATTGCATGGGCAGGATAATGCGTACATTTCTTACCAAGCATTGCA
>NW_012267301.1:7496739-7524495 GCF_000151885.1 Dipodomys ordii
TTAGAAACACATGCATGAAAGAAAAAACATTAAAATACATATCTAAGGGTTCATTTTCCTGACATCGCATTATCTGACCTTTTCCGCTTGACTCATTGTATGAAAAGTTTTTAAATCAACATGTCATCTTAATCAATGTCACCCCCTCCAAATGCCCCAGTGTTTAAATCCTTACCCGGTTCTACACCAAACAGTTCTGTTGTCATTTGATCCTGCTCTTATTCCTGTCCTGTCCACTCAGTCATATCCCACAGGCCTCCTCCTATGCCTCGAACACACTGACATCCGTCCACCTGTGAGCATTATTTTGGTTCTTCCTTCTGCCTGAATCACACCTCCTCCTGAGAGCTGCCTGCCTTGCCCTCTTATTTCTGTAATGTCTCTAACTACCATTGCTTAATTTAAATAAACAGTATCCCCCAGCACTTTCTTTCTCTATAATTCTTTTTATTTTTGTTATTGTTGTTGGGTTGGTTTAGTCCACAGCCTTCCAAGCCTTTGACATTTTCTACACTGGCTTGTTCATTTGTTTGGGTTTGGTTCTTCTCATTAGAGTAGAAATGACAGCATTAGGAATTACAAAAGTAGGACCTCTTCTACAGTTCTTTGCTGTATCTATGAAGAAACATTTATACATATTCTCAACATCAGTGAATTTCGAGTTTATGATTCTCATAATGGGTGAAACATTGGGTGAGGTAATCTCAAAGACCATTGAAGCTTAGCTTGTCTATGGCCTAAATGACAGGAGAAACACAATCATCTGGAACAAGTTTACTTTTCACTCACTGATATCTAATATCACCATCATCCTACCTGTCTATTCATTCCATTAGTGCCTAGATCTGAAGACTGTCTACATCCTTTATCCTAGTTAGTTAATACTTTCTCCTCCCTTAGATTTGAAAATACTGCTCAGATCCCTCAACCCTTTGCCTAGATTCTTTTTGTACTACTTCATTCCTCTATAGTATTTATCACAACACAATTATATGTTTATGGATGTGATTGTTTTGGTTGACTTTTCTCCCACTAGACTGTTTGTTCTCTGAGGACAGAGAACTTGGCTGGTTCCGTTCATCAAGGCATTTCCAAATTCTTGTCAAGAACTGGTTCCTGCCAGGCACTAAATTGCTCCTGGGACTATGCCTCTGTTACCCCAATTATACTAAACCCTTACTGCGGATTCTATACTGTGTAATTCTAAAGTCATTGCAGTTAAGTTAATTCCATTTAGTGAATTAGAAGGGTAATACTTAAAAATAGCATCTTTGAAATCTATTTTTAGATTCTGGTCCCAAAATACATATTAAGGCTATGTTAAAAAGAGATAGAGGAAGAGAAGAGTTTAATGAAAGTCTGACATTGCAGAGACTTTTTGAGCATGCATCACACCAGAGGGTTAACATTCATAACCAGCTCTCCTGGGTGTTTCTTGATGACCACCCCTGGGGCTGTTATTTTGGCAGCCACAGTGGTTTTCTTGCAAGACAATATTGGAGAGTAACTCTGATCTTGGCAAATGCTTTCTGGGAGGCAGTGTCATCTGTTATCACCCTAGGAGCAATTAGATTTATTTAACAAAAACAGAATGGTGTTTGTAAAGTAGCTTAAAGAGCCCATGGGGTACATCAAAATTGATTTTAAAGTAGGTCAGGTCTGTTCTATACCTTGTCCAATTACAATGCGTAGGCAAGTAAATTCCATTACCCAGTGATTTGGCGCAGGACATGTATACCCAAACACGAAAGATAGTGGTGGGTAAAGTGCTTGTCTTTGGAAGATGCTAGGTATGAGATCCTGCAAAAACAGCCCAGCCAAGATCCTGGAGTCCAAAGTAAGATGGTAGTGCCAACTTTGTCTTCTTTCTTCTCACCCTTCTCACTCAAATATTCTCTGTATTTAAGGCTTCAACAGTGAACTCAGAACTCTGGAGTCATCTTAGGTCACATCCCCATTTTACCTCTTAATAGCTGTGTGATCTGGGTGGGTAACTGCATTTCTCCGGGCCTGTGTTTCTTCATCTGTAAATGAGGAATCACAATAATAGGAAAAGTTGCATAAGATTATGGAGGAATTAAACAAATGATGGGTTAGCTGTGTAACTGTTGAGGGAGAGTGATGGGGGTGGTGACAATGATTAAGTTATATTGTATTAATAAAGTGACATGTCAGACTGGGTGCTGATGGTGAGGCCTGTAACCTTAGATCTGAGGATCATAGTTTGAAGCCAGCCTGGGCAGGAAAGCTTGTGAGCCTCTTATCTTTAATTAACCATCAGAAAACAGGAAGTAGTGCTATGGCTCAAAGTGATAGAGTGCTAGCCTGGAGTGAAAAAAAGTTCAGGGACAGCACCCAGGCCCTGAGTTCAAGCCTCACAACCAACAAAAAGGAAAAGAAAAAAGGAGAAGAAAGTGACACATCAAACTGAAACCCTTTTGTGCAACTCCTTAAAGATAATTTTTTAAAATCCCATAAAAAGGTTGACTATTCTCATTATTTGAAGTGATGTGACCCCTCCACATAATACAACACAGATCCTTTCTCACAGCTGGACATTCCCCTAAACCCCCAGAAGTCAGATTCAGATTTTTGAGCTATTCTTGTTCATGTTTGCCATTTAAGATATGACTGAGAGTCAGTTTTAATGACCCTATTCCTTCCTGTTTTCTCACCAAAAAGAAAATTTAATGTCTGAAAGAAATGTCAGTTATTTCTACATTGATTTTTGGAGGCCGGTTCTCTATTCTGGAGAGCAGGAGAGCATTGACATTTGGACTGGACATCACTGAGAAACACACAGGAAGTGGCACCAAGCCTGCAGGCAAAACGCAGGATAGCTTTAAAGACTCACTTTATTTCTCTCCTTTCTTCTGCAGGCTCTAAGTGACCTGACTGAGGCTCCTTCTTTTCCCTGTGGGATGTTTGGGGAAACAATCACTATATTTCATTCAGAGAGAGGGGATAGAAAAGTAAGTAGGATATGAGCTGTTCCCAAGAGAAGGTAGTGGTATTCCTAGGTATACATGCTTTTGGTCTTCAGGAACCATCAGGCACAAGCTGGAAGGAAAAGCTGTTCTCTTGAACATTTTCTGAATTAATGCTGCTTGTATCTGAGGCAAAACAGGAGGACTATATCCTGATTTATAAGTCAGTTGTATCAGAGATTTGGATGTATAACGTATTTTTATTCACGTATTCAGCAAATATTCATTGAAGTGCTGTCTAGATGCTTAGAAATACTATAAATGTAGTTTTATCTGCTAATTTAAAGATCAGACAGGTTTTCTGCATTTGCAGACCAGGAGAAAATTATAAAGAGAAGAAGAAAGGGTTGTTTCAGATTTCGAAGTGTTCTTTTAGAAAAAAAATACACTGGGTTAAAATCTCCAGCATTCCAGGAGCTGTGTGTGATTATGGAAAGTCATCACCTTTGTCTATATATCAAGAGCATCAAATCAAAATTATACAGGGAACATGTACTAGGAAATTTGTTCTCATAAATAGTTCAATTTTACATATCCAGAGTTTTAAATTTTATTATTATATTTGTGTTTGTTTGTGCCAGTTCTGGGGCTTGAGCTCATGGTCAGTTATATCCTTAAGCTTTTGCTCTCAAGGATAGTGTTTTACTATTTTGAGCCATGGACTTTCCTGCCCAGGTTTGCTTTGAACCACAATTCTCAGATCTCAGCCTCCTGAGTAGCTAGGATTACAGATGTGGGCCATTGATTTTTTTTTTTGAGGGAAGGTTCCTCTACATAGCCAAAGATGGTCTCAAACTCAGGATCCTCTTGCCCTGACCTCCTTGTCAGTGGGAATATAGGAGTAATCAGCCAAGTAGACTTCATAAATTGTGGAAATCTTTTTCTTTTTTTAACAGTCAATTTTTCATTTGTTCTTGGTTGCTTTTCTCTCTGGCTACAGAGGAAAAAATGTGAAATGTTGTTGATACTTCAAAAGGGTTCCTATGTCCTCCAAAACTCAGAGAGTATACCAACAGAAAATTACAAATGAGAACTTTGCTTCTCCTTATAAATAAGAAGAGAGGGTTTCTTCTTTCTATTTTCTAAGTGCTTTTTTATTTTTAACACTTGCACAGAGATGGTGGGAAAAGGAGTAAACCAATTCAGGAGTGATACTCACTAGACACTATGCTGGAAATGAACTACACAACTTGTGGGGAGAAAAGTCAGGAGGGGAAACCCTGGGAGAAAATGAGTAGGAGGTGACACTGAAAAAATGAGAGAGGAGGTGACACTGTTCAAAAAGAAATGTACTCATTAACTGGCTTATGTAACTGTCACCCCTCTGTACATCACCTTTACAATAGAATTCAATAAATAAATAAGTACCCAAAAAACAAATGTGCAGTAATTTCCTTTGCCACAGGCAAGCTATGAAATCAGCCTGTCTCATTCAATAGTTGAATAGATAAAGAAAATGTTGGTGGGAGTGTAAACTTGTTCAACCACTCTGGAAAGTAGCATGGAGGTTCCTCAAATGACTCCACATAAAGCTCCCCTATGACCCAGCAATCCCACTTTTGGGCATTTACCCAAATGATCACAAACAAGACCACACTAAAGCTACCAGCACAACTATGTTTATTGCAGCACTATTTACCATAGCCAAGATATGGAACCAACCCAGTTGCCTCTCAGTGAACAAAAGGATCAAGAAAATGTGGTATATATACACAACAGAATTATATGCTTCCATCAGAAAGAATGCCATTGTCTCATTCATAAGGAAATAGAAAGACTTAAAAAAATTATACTGAGTGAAATAATCCAGACCCAAAGAAACATAAGCTGTAGAATGTGCCTATAAATCTACAAGTAAACCCAATGAACAGTAAAAGACAAATAATTATAACTGGACATGATTAATTAAACTGTAGTGTAAACATTCACGCAGTGAGAACAAAGGAGAATATTCTTAGCAGAAGATCCCAAAGGTTCAATAGCTATGTGCATAAAATCATATAAAATGAAACTTACTAAAATGAACTCTAAGAAATGAAAGTAAGAGGCTTTTTAATATACTGTTTGCATTTTTTCTTTTCTTCTTTCCTTTTTTACTTTGGTTAATTGTTCAAGCTGTTTCATATTTCTGTATCCTTTGTCTTATATATACATTTATCTAATTTAGGGAGAGGAAGAGAAAGCAGAGAAATCAAGGGACAAATGATGAGTCAATTCAGCAATGAAACCCACTAGACACTACATTAGAAACAAATCCTACAACTTTGGAGGGAGGGGAAAAGTGAGGAGAAAAACTGGCAGAGAATGAGGGAAGGGGAGACACTGTTAAAAAAGAAATGTATTCATTACTTGACATATGTAACTGTAACCCCTCTGCACATCACCTTTATAATACAATTTATAAAAGAAAAAAGAAAATGTACAATGGGATACCTTCTAGTCTAGTAAGAAGGGAATCTTGTCATTTGTGATAACATGGGTGGACAACATAGAAATAAGCTGGGCAAGCCAGGTACTGGTGGTTCAAGCCTATAATCCTAGCTACTCAGGAGGCTGAGATCTGAGGATCACAGTTCAAAACCAGCCTGGGCAGGAAAGTCTGCGAGACTCTTTCTTTACATTTTTATTTATTTTTTTTATTGTGAAAATACTGTACAGAGGGGTTACACTTACATGGGCAAAATCATGAGTACATTACTTATCAAGCATTGTAGCCTCCTCCTTTGTTTCCCCTTCCCATCCTCCCCTCGCCCCCCACCCAATCCTCCCACTCCCCCACCCCCGCCACCAAAGTTGTAAATTTTGTTTTCGGCATAACGATTTGTACTTCTCATTGGTGCAACGGGTCCACTTGTATCCTTATTTAAACGACTTGTTTTTCTCCTTCCCCTCTACAAATTATACCAACATCAAATACAGTGAAAGCAGGGGTTATACTGTGGGGAAGGGACATACAAAGCAACAAAGAAATAATCTTATAAATGTATTAGAAACAATCACATGAAAGAAAAAAACATTTGAATACATATCTTAGGGTTCATTTCCCTAACATCAACTTATCTGACCTTTTCTGCTTCACTCATACATATACTAGATATTGCAAATAAGGGAAACCATGGGACCTATGTTTCTTTGGGCCTGGCTTACTTCATTTAATATAATTTTTTCCATTTCCTAACAAATGGGGTGGTGTCATTCTTTCTGATGGAGGCATAGAATTTCATTGTGTATATATACCACATTTTCTTGATCCATTCATCTACTGAGGGGCATCTGGGTTGGTTCCATATCTGAGCTATAGTAAATAATGCTGCAATAAACATAGTCGTGCTGGTAGCTTTAGTGTGGTCTTGTTTGTTGCGAGACTTTTATCTCCAATAAACTACTAGAAAACCAGAAGTGTCGCTGTGGCTAAGGTGGTAGAGCACTCGCTTTTCGCTGAAGAGCTGGGGGACAGTGCTCAAGCTCAGAGTTCAAGCCCCATGACCACCACCAACAACAACAACAAAAAAGGAAAGGAAAGAAAGAAAGAAAAAAAAAAGAAAGAAAGAAAGAAAGAAAAAAGCTGGGCACAGAAGGACAAATCTCAGGTATGGTTTCACTTAGCTGCAAAGTTCTAAAAAACTGTTATAGCAGGTAGTAGATGGTGGTTGGCTGGTTGAGTCAGGGATGGCAGATGGGAAAATGTTGGATGAACAAAATTCCAGCTAGATCAGAAAAGTAAGTTTAGCTAAGTGTCAGTGTTTCATGCCTGCAATCCTAGCTACTCAAGTAACTGATAGCTGAGCATTGCTGTTGAAAGCCAGCCCAAGCAGAAAAGTTTGTGCGATTCTTATCTGCAATTAATCACCAACAAGTTGGACGGAGTGCTGTGGATCAAGTGGAAGAGTGCTAGACTTGAGCAAAAAAGCTCAATGACAGTGACTCTGTCAATGACAGGCCTTATGTTCAGGCCCTAGGATTGGTGCGTGTGTGTCTGTGTGCATGTACACACACACACACACACACACACACACGCACACACACAAAGTTTTTGAGACCTATTGCACAATGTGGTGACTATTGTTAACAACACTACTGTATTCCTGAAAAAAAAAAAAACTGAGTAGATTTTAAATGTCTTAGGGTAAAAGTGGTAAGCATATAAAGTAGTGCACATGAGAATCACCTCCATTTAGCCATCCACAATATATACACCTTTCAAAACATCATGTGATATCTACTAAATATATGCAAATTTTATTTACCAGTTAAGAAAAAAAAACAACCCTGTACTTATGAATTCCTTCTCTGCCCTTTGAGATGTAAATCTTTTTAAAAGCTTCTTGCCAGGTTTACAATCCAGTGATGCTTTTCTCTTTCAGAGGCTGGAGACCTTGCTCTGCAATATAAACATTTGTTTTATAGGGTCAGCAAGCATTAGGGCACTAGCACCTATGTCTATAGGAGGGCGGAGCCTAATCAGCAGATGCCACATGCCAGATTGCAAAATCACAGCCTAGCATGAAGGTGTGGGGAGCTGATCTTTCCTTTGTATAAATGCAATTAACAAACGGGCAGTCACCCCAATTATTGAGTGAATTTAGCATGACTGGGTGTGGCAAATCATGCTGCCACATCCTGTTACACGACTGGAACGGGCTTTATCTGCATGGCTCTGGGAGAGCGGGAGATTGTTTTCTAGCTTTACTTTTCATGGTGGATTGGTGGTGATACACAGCACATTCTAGTTGAATGTTGATTTAATAATATGGTTGTTTTCCTTCTAACATTGTAGATATTTCTTTTTGTTCTTGGAAGGACATTTTGTCTTTTATTGCATTTCCCAGCAATGGCAAAGATATTCCCATACTGAGAATTTCTTGACTTTCTTGATCAGATTATAACCACATTTATTTTATTTTATTGTTTTCGTTGGTTATGGGGCTTGAACTCATGGCCTGGGAGCTGTTCATGAGCTTTTTGCTCAAAGCTAACTTCGAGCCACAGTTCTACTTCCAGTTTTCTGGCGGGTATTTGGAGAAAAGGGTCTCATAGACTTTCCTGCAGGGACTGGATTTGAATCATGATCCTCAGATCTCAGCCTCCTGAGTAGCTAGGATTACAGGCCTGAGCCACTGGCACCCAGCTGCTTTTTAAAAAAAATTGTTTATTTGTTTTTGTTTTTTACTAGGGTATTTTTTTCTGAATATCTGATCATTCGAAAGGATGACTTTTGAGGGGCTTTGTTTTCTTCTGGTAAAGTATTCTATCCTTTCCTTTGTAAAACCATGAAATGAGAAGTTGGGGGGTTAATTAATTGAAGATAAGGGTTTGAAGGACTTTACTTTCTGGGCTGATTTCAAAAAACAATCCTAAGATCTCAGTGTGTGTGGGTGACTGGGGCTTGAATTCAGTGTTTGGGTGCTGTCCTTTAGCTAATTTTGCTCAAAGCTGGCACTCTTTCACTTGGTAGTTAATTTCTGATAGTTAATTGGAGATAAGAATCTCATGGACTTGGGACTGGGAAGGTGGCTCAGTGGTAGAGCGCTTGCCTTGCATGCCTGAGGCCCTGGGTTCGATTCCTCAGCACCACATAAGCAGAAACAAAAAAGCCAGAAGTGGCGCTGTGGCTCAAGTGGTAGAGCACTAGCCTTGAGCTGAAGAGCTGAGGGACAGTGCCTAGGCCCAGAGTTCAGGCCCCATGACCGGACCCAAAAAAAAAGAAGAAAAAGAAAAAGAATCTCATGGACTTTCCTGCTTATTCTGGCTTCAAACTTTGATCCTCAGATCTCAGGCTCCTGAGTTGCTAGGATTACAGGTGTGAGCTTGGCTTATGCTACCCTTTATTTATTTATTTATTTTGTCAGTCATGGGGCTTGAACTCTGGGCCTGGGTGCTGTCCCTGAACTCTTCAGATCAAGGCAAGCACTCTATCACTTTAGCCATAGCACAACTTCCTAGTGGTTAATTGGAGACTTTCCTGCCCAGGCTGGCTCTGAACCATAATCTTTAGATCTCAGCCTCCTGAGCAGTGAGGATTACAGGCATGAGCCACCAGTACCTGGCTATGCTATCCTTTTTTTTTTAATTTAATTTTATTTTTTGTGAACACACTCTACAGAGGGGTTACAATTACATGGGCAGGATAATGCGTACATTTCTTATCAATCATTGCAGCCTCCTCCTTTGTTTACCCTTCAATATGCTATCATTTTGAAGGACAACTCTGACGTTAGATCATGAATTCGTGGAAGTCCACACCATGTGGACAGAAAAAAAATCAGCTTTTTTACACAAGACAAAGCTCCCAATATGCCATACATTTCCACTGTTCCATGTTAGCTGCATTATTCAAGATGACTTCAGTCACAGCAGATTCATTCATTGTAAGAATGTACTGCTTGACACTAGTAAAGGATGGTGCAGACAGCATCACATTTAGTTTATCTAGCTAGCCTTCAGAGATTGCAGAAATCGAATTCCCTTCAAGTCAGGGTGGCTGCTATCTGCAAGTGTGACGGCTTGGTATACACATTTCTCTCAGCATTAGAGCTGTGACAGGTTCGAATACCTACATTACTGCTGAGAAAGATACAATGTCCTAAGAAAGAGGATCTAGAGTGTTTTGGCTTTCCTGGGAGTGAATATTGGCTGATGTGGTGGTGCAGTTTCTCTGGGGAATGATAGTATTATACTACATGTAGACTTGATGTCCAAAAGGTCTGAGTTTGAATTCTGGCCCACGCACTCATACTTTATAGAACCCAATCTAGCTGGGCCTCAAGCTTACTTGTATGTAAATCACAGGGACAAAAACACCCATGACACGGAATTGTTGAGATGGTACTGTGGAATGGGACATGTGAAAGTGGCCACAACTTCTGGTATATAGCAAATGATACAAAGCATTTGACATGACCTCCTAGATCCGAGTTGAAAGTGTTTTGTGCATGGGCACAAAGATGGGGTAAGTACCCCTCTATGACCCAGTCAGCCCCACTGCAGGCTGCTCTTTTTTGGATGTAGGATACGGTTTGAGAGGGAGGGGACCACTATAAGGTGAGATTCTTTCCTCAAGCTTGCCCCTTTGCTGGGGCAAGGGGCTCTCAAACATTTGCCCCTTTTCCAACCAGATGCCTGGGCCTCTTCTTTTAATCAGAGGAAAGACAAAATTCTGAGTCCATCTTCAGAGTGTTTTGTCCTCCAGAGACTCCTCCTCACAGTGTTAGGACCTTTTGGGGGTTTCTTTTGATTTGCAACCCTTGGGAAAGCTCTGCCTTCCATGCAAAAGATTTTCTGTTTGTTTGTTTGACAGTGATGGGATTTGAACTCAGGCTCTCACACTTACCAGGCAGGTGCTGTTTCCATTGAGTTGTGCCTCCAGCTTACTTACTGGTAGTAGAAAAGGCATGTCTGAGAACACACAAAAAAAATGGGCTGAAATCTGAGCTCTCCTTTTTAGTCCTTGTATGCCTTACTATAAACCCTTTCCACACAGTTTATATTATCTGCATGGCTCCATATGGCTGCCATGAATTCTTACTGAGTCCTAGAAAAGACTGACTTGCAAGAACCTGAATCAGACATCTGGAGCCCACTCCTGCTCACACCTTGATCACTACCATTGGGCATCTGACTGACGTGGCAGGCTCCATAAAATCCCATCAACTTGCTAGGCAGCAGTGACTCATGCCTGTAATCCTGGGAGGCTGAGATCTTAGGACTGTGGTTTGAAGTCAGTTCAGGCAAGCAAGAAAGTCTATGCAACTCTTATTGCCCTGAGCAAAAAGCTCAGGGAAGGATACTGTCCAGGCCCTGAGTTCAAGTCCCTGGACCTGGACCAAAATGAATGAATGAATGAATCAATCAATCAATAAAATACAACAATACATTTAAGAATTCCATCAACCAAGTCATCAGGTAGGCATTATTATTATAGCCATTGTAAACATAAGAAAATTGAGGTTTGGAGGGACAAAGCAATTTTCCCAAGGTTACACAGCAAGTAAGAACTGGTATACTCAGAGAGAGAGAGAGAGAGAGAGAGAGAGAAATAAGACAGAGACAGACATAGCCACAGAGAGACAGACACAGAGACAGAGAGACAGAGAAAGAGAGGGAGAAAAGGAGGAAGGGAGGGAAGGAGGGAGAGAGCGATCTCTATAGCAATGCTCTTGTGTACCAAGCATTTTAGCTTTCCTTTATTATTTCCCCAGGTCCAATTGAAACCAAGTCTAAACTTTCTCTTAGATTGAATCTGGATTTTATGCAAAAACCCAAGGTTCATATTTCCTAGATAACCAATTCTAAATATTTTTTAAAACTGCCTGGTTACATTGGTAATATGAGGGCTTTGAATATCTGTTCTCAGGGCAAAATGTGCAGGGTCTTAATGGACTATTCAGGAGAGCACAGAGCTTGCAGCTTCTGTTTATCTTTTCCCCCACTCACAGGAAAGACAGTTTGCTAGGGGCACTTAACAGGAAACCCAGGCATCTGTGGACAGCCACTTTCACTCTGAGACCTATCTTATCACCACATGGGAGAATTATATCTGTCCCACCTACCTTGTAGGATTTCTGAGTGTGTGAAAAATGAAGCATGCAAAAATGAGATGGAAATTTTCTGATTAAAATAGAACATATGCACTCCGCCAAACAGAGTGACAGGAAGGTGCAGCAGTCTGTTTCAGGGAAGGTATCCATGGGAGAGGGAGGGCAAATGGAGAGGGTGAATATGGTTGAATCATGTTACATGAATGCATAAACATAGAACAGTGATGCTTGGTGGCTCATCCCTGTAAGCCAAGCTATTCAGGAGGCTGAGATGTGACGATTGTAGTTCAAAGCTATCTCTAGCAGGAAAGTCCATGAGACTCTTATCTCCAATTAACCACTAGAAAATCAGAAGTAGAGCTCTAGCTCAAAATGCTAGAGCACTAGCCTTCATCTAAAAAGCCCAGGGACCCTGTCCAGGCCCTGAGTTCAAGCCCCATGATTGGGAGTGGCAGGGGGAGACAATGAGCCAGGCCTGGATGGTTCATACCTGTAATCTTAGTTACTCAGGAGACTGAAATCTGCGGATACTGGTTTGAAGCCAGTCCAGGCAGGAAAGTCCATGAGACTTTAAATACCAAAGAGCAGAAGTGGACCTGTGGCTCAAGTGGTAGAGCACTGGCCTTGGGCAAGAAAAGCTAAGATATAGTGCCCAGGTCCTGAGTTCAAGCCCCAAGACTGGTGCACACAGAGAGAGAGAGAGAGAGAGAGAAAAGAGAGAGAGAGAGAACAATGAAACCTGTTTTAGGAAGTGTGGAAGGAATAAGGATGGGTAACAGAGGGGCTGGAGTTGATGAGGTATGTTGTATATATGTGTGGAAATGTCACAATAAAGCCCCTCCAACAAATGATGTATTCTTCTAATCATTTTTAATTGAAAATGCTATGTTACATGTTCTGGCCCTCACAGATTTCATGGGTAAAAGACAATAATCAAGCTGGGTGCTATGGTTCTCACCTGTATTCCTAATTACTCAGATGGAGATATGAAGAACATAAGATGCTGAATTCAAGCCACAGGTAACATGGGAAAAAAAGATGACAAATAAGACTGACAATTCTTGTCTGTCCTCATATGAATAAGCACTCATGGTAGTGACAGTTACTTGAATGGGCAGATAAGGGATTGTGGAATGTTAGGAGGGAGATCTGCTATGGGACTAGTCTTTTACCCTGGCAAATAGCATCCAGGATAAAGAGGAAAGAACACAGTCTTCCTCTCCCAGGGGCATAGCATTGGGCTTACATGATAAAACTAGACAGAGTGCTGTAGACTGCTTTAGATAAGTGCATATGCCACTTCCCTAATTTGAGCATTCATTTGACCCACAAGAATGGATGGGCTGAAAGACTTCCCAGAGGAGACACCGAGTCAGGAGTAGCAAGTTAACATTCCAGTAGGATAGTGGCTTTGGGGAGGAAACTGGTAAGTTCTTGAACAATACTGCAGATCACATCTACCTCTGAGCCTGCTGTGAAGATCCGTTGCTTTCAATATCAGTAGCACAGTCTTGGCATACAATAAGAGCTCATCAATTGAAACAAGTTTTTCAAAACCCAATGACCACATGACCACAGCTGGAGGTCTGCCTGGGCAGAAAAGTATAAGAGATTCTATCTCTGAAATAACCAGCCAAAATGCTGTATTGGAGGTATGACTCAAGTGATAGAGCACCAGCCAAGTAAGCAAGGCCTTGAGTTTAAATCCAGAAAAAGAAAACAATTACTGTTTCTGTGAGCATGTGATAGAGGCACAGAGATCTTTACTCTCTAGCCCTCTTTTTCAACTTCATTGGCTTTATTTTATTGCCTTAAGAACACTTAACATAAGATCTACCCTTTTTAGTCCTATTTTTCTAAAGCTAATGGGTTAGGAGACTAAAAGTAAATAACAGATTCTGGGACTTTGGAAATTGACTAAAAATTCATATATTCAGATATTTGCAATTGCAACTTGTGATTTCATTTCTGGCCTTCTTCCTAGCAGGCAGGAGACAGGTGCCATAGGAAATGTGATCATGAATGTCTGGGCCCCACTTCTAGGTTCTTATCAGAGCTCAGGATGTGGCTGGGTCTCAACAGCCATGATCTTCCTATTGCTGGGAAAAAGGCATAGGTTTTCAATATAGATTTCTTAGACTCTTCTGTACACTGACGTTCTCTCTAATTAACCCAGGATTGGACACTTCAAAATCTGTTCCCCTCATGACTGATGCTGAAAGTGTGAGCTCAAACATTCCCACAGGCTTTACATCTTCAAGAAGAGAACACATTTTTCTAAATGTTTAGAGAAACAAAGCCAGACATCTTTATTCCCAGAATGGGGGTATAAAACCCCTATTCTACATGTTTTTCAAAGAGAAAATGAACGATGCCTTTCTGTTTCTTCAGGCTGGAGGATGATGTATGTTCCTGGGGGTAACCCTTTACCTTGGAATTAGTCATTTGACATCTTGTTCTCACTGCTGCTTGGAGTGCTTCATTAAAAAAAGTTGAGGATCACCCCTCACTTAACTGTGGGAACATTAAATGCACAACTTTATCAAAATGACAGAAGAGTTATATTTCTGCCAACAGCAACAGGAAAGGATTAACAATTCAACTGGGGATTGGGGGAAAGTTTCTCTGCAAAGATAGGTGGATAAAGTTTGATCAGGACCCTGTACTTTTCTCACCTGAAGCATATCATTACATATTTGCTATCTTAAAAATATATTCTGTCTCTCTGAGACTAGGATGGGTTGTATACACTTATAGAATGTGTGACTATTTATAGATGTTCAAAATAATCATCACTTGTCAAAAGGCTGATGCTAGAATTTGGTCAGGAGTAATATTACTAGCTATTACCAGAAGCAGTTATTCTATCCAGTAAAGGACCAGAAAACTGGCATTACACCAAATCAAAGGAAGGGAGGAGAGTGTGTGCCTGAGGAGCCCTAACTTGGGGGGCATGGGAAGGGAGGGCCTAGCTATGACATGTAAGAGACAGGATTCTGCATATACAGTTGGTCAATGGCTCCCTGAACCATTTAGATAATTTATAGAGGTAGTAGGTGTTTTTCAATTGCTTGTAAACATTTTAAGTCTTTAAGTAGTTGTACAAAGGAGTTACCATTTAACTTTCCCCCTATTGCTCCCAATCCAACTCCTCCCTCAATTTTCTTTATTTTGTGGGATATGCATTGAGTGGTATGATTGCATTATCTTCCTCCTTCCTTTCTCCATTCATCTACTCAACTCCTCCTGACCCCCCCTTTCTGAGTACTAGAGTTAAATGAATTTTTTTTAATTTAATTTTTTTGTCAAGGTGATGTCCAGAGTGGTTACAGTTACATATGTTAGGTAGTGAGCAAATTTCTTGTAGAATTTGTTACCCCCTCCCTCATTTTTCTCCCACTCCCCTCCAACTCCCTCAAATTGTATCCAGATGTTTCTCAGTAGATGAATGGATCAAGAAAATGTTTTACATATACACAATGGAATTCTATGCTTCCATCAGAAAGAATGACATCACCCCATTCACAAAGAAATGGAAAGATTTGGAAAAAATCATATTAAGTGAAGTAAGCCATACCCAAAGAAACATAGATTCTGTGGTTTCCCTCATTTGTAATAATTAGTATATGTGTAAGGTAGTCCTAGCAGATGAACAAAATAGCTCAATAGTTATGAATATATGACCATATAAGATAATGCTAAGTGAAATAAACTCCAAGACATAGAATCAAGAGGACTGCTTTGTTGTTATTTTTAATGTACTGTGTTTTCTTTTCTTTTGTGTTTTTCTTTCTATGGTTTATCTCCTATTGTCAGTGTATTTGATTTTGGTACCCTAGATATTGTATATAGGTTTATCTAAATTAGGGAAGGGAAGGGAAGAGGAACAACAAAATGGCAAGACAAAGGGCAAAGGGAGAACCAATGCAACAACAAAATTCACAAGACAATATGTCAGAAATGAGCTGTTAACTAAAAATTTAAGGAAGACAGTTGGTAAGATTCTAGAGGAATAAAAATAAATGTCTTCATCTTAAAAAGAATAGTTTGGAAGAATGAAATCATGGTAACATTCTAGCCCAATATAAGAGTTTATCTATGACTTCTCAGAATCCTTTTATAATTTGTAATTAACATGTATTAATTTATTTCATATGACTTCCTGCCTACCACCTTCTAAATGAGGAAAGTCTTTGGTGTTGGTTTTTCCAGGCCTCATCTAATCAATTCCTCCTCATTTTTCATCACCACAGAACACGGAATTGTAGCCAATTCTCTGTCACCAGGAAGTTGAAGGAGAAGTAGATATCAGAAATGATGAACTTGGCTTAGTAAGATTTTGGGAGCTCTAAGAATAGGGGTGATTCTGGGTACAGTTTGGTATGGACAGCTAGCATTAGCTTTCCATCTCTCCAATCTGAGGGCTGCCAAATCCTCCCTTGCCTAGTGGGTTCCAAGCATGTTGTGTTCTGAATATATTCAGCATTCTACATATAGTCCTTTCCCCTGAAACTCAGTCTTTGAGGTCTTCCATGAGGGTATTTTCTTGAGTTCAGGGATGAGCTAGAATGTTACCTTTGGAAGGATAATTTCCTCTCTAAAGCAGCTAAAAATACACATGCTTCTCAAGTGATGAATGGATAAAGAAAATATTATATGTATATATACAGAGACATATATCTATACACAGGAACACAGATATATTTGTTTTTATTTATATTATGGAACATTTCTTGGCCATAATGAAAAAGGAAATATTTCATTTGCTACTAAATTCAAAAAGCCAAATAGTATATGTTCTCACTCATTCATAGTGAGACAATATAGGTATAAAATGATGGTGATGATGATGATGATGATAACAGTGATGATAGTAATGTTAATGGGATCAGAACAGAAAAAGGGGACTGTGGAGATGGGAATCAAATTGATACATGATCAGGAAAGGGAAAGAGGTACTGAGGGGTAGAGGGGATCGAAGGACCTTGTATGTGCATACGTGAATGAAGCACCAGAAAGACAACAAAATGGCATTTGAAAATTGAAAGAGGAAGGAAGGGAGAGATGGTGTGAATATGGTGAAGGAGGAGTGAATTTGTTTTAAATACACTCGGTACACATGTGGGTGTATGACCATGAGCCCTTCTCCCATATTACAAATGTAGTTAACCAGAATAAACTCCTATGGAACTCTAGCCATGTAGAGAAGTAGTTGGTTCATTACATTCTCTATTTCATTTATTGTAATGTTTTCTTTTAATTTTTATTTTTATTAAAAAAGTGATGTACAGAGGAGTTATAGTTACATAAGTCAGGTATTGAGCACATTTCTTTTTGAGCAGTGTCACCTCTTCCCTTGCTTTCTCCCAGGTTTCCCCTCCGGATCCCTCTCCCCAACAAGTAGTATAGTTCATTTTCAACATAATGTCTACTGAGTATCATTACTGAATTAGTTCACCCTTTGTGATCATCCGTAATTGATAATGGCCATTCTAACTGGAGTGAGGGTAGAATCTCAGTATTGTTTTTATCTGTATTTCTTTTATGGCTAGAGATGTTGAGCATTTCTTCACATGTCTATTGGACATTCTTACTTCTTCTTAGAAGTCTCACTTTTATTCTTTAGCCAATTTATTTTTAATATGTTTTTATTGTAAAAATACTGTACAGAGGGGTTACAGTTACATGAACAAGGTAATGAGTACATTTCTTATCAAGCATTGTTACCTCCTCCTTCATTTTTCCCCTTACCATCCCTTCCCTCCCACTTCCACAACTACACTCCCCCACCCCCTGACTAAATTGTAAAGTTCGTTTATCAACATAGTGTCTTGTACATCTCATTGTTACAATGGGTCAACCTGTATCCCTATTTAAGCATTTTGTTTTTTCCCTTCCCCTCCCCAAATTAGAGAGTGAATGCAGGACACCAACATCAAATACAATGAAAACAGGTGTTATACTGTGGGGGAGGAACATCTTTAGCCAATTTATTAATTGGGTTGTTGTTCTGTTTTACTGTTTCATTCCTTAGCCAATTTATTAATTGAACTGTTGTTTCTGTTATACTGTTCTTTTTAAAAATTTTATTGTCAAGGTGATGCACAGAGGAGTTGCAGTTACATAAGCAAGGTAATGAGTACATTTCTTGTTGAACTTGTGATTAGGCGTGAGTCTTTCAGGTTTATCTCTTGATAAGCTCACCACCCCTCATCTTTTAGTAAATTAGAGTTAGTCCTGATGATTTGGCTTCCTCAAACTGAGACTCAGTTTCTCCTTCTTTTATCACTTTGGCAAATGACAGAAATATCTGTACATGGCTCTGAACCTGCTGTGTCTTGTTATTCATTATACATACCAAGATCTGAGTTCTTGATTTTCTAAGGGCCCTTCCAAAAATTCAGCTGAGCCATTTGCTCATTCTCTCTCTCCCTCTCTCCCTCTCTCTCTCTCTTTCTCTCTCTCTCTCTTTGCCCCCCTGATTTCCTTGGCCCCTCCTGTGTTTCTGAAGTGGTGGGTGAATGAATAATTAGCAATCAGAGCAAAATGATGTATTTTGCATTTTGCAGGATATTGTCAAAACAAGTGTAGATTCCACTAGCTGGACGGAAAGACTGAAGGAATGCAAGGTGCAATCTATTTTGACACTGCAGTTTGTTAAGTAAAGTTCTTTATTCTTTTCCCTCTGCCTAGATACATGATGAATGAAATAACTTCTTCCTCTGGTCCCACAGTGGACAAAAACGATAACCATTGCCTGACAGCAAGCAACATGCTTTTTCTTTCGGTGTGGGTTGTGTCAAAATATGTTTCCCTAGGAGATTGTCCTGAATCTCTGATTTTTATTTTCAGAATAGTTTTGCTGCTATCTCTAATTCTATCTGAAAGGTCTGAACTCATCTGGGGGCTTTAGAAACACATGAGGGGAAAATGGAGGCTTTATGGATCTTAGAGTAGTTGTGGACCTGAGATTCACAACATCCCATAATCTCCACTTAAAAACTGTGTTACAGCCTCATGTTCTGAACTCCTGTGTCTGGGGATTGTAGGTGCTTAGTGACAAGTATAATAGATAGCAGTGAACTATAGTCCCAGTGACTCCCTGATACCCTAAGGATGCATCCAAACATGTTTTTCATGCATAAATCCTTTAATGACTAACATGTATTCCCTTGTATCACCTTCAGTTTCGGTATTAATTACCTCTGGCCTTTAGCTGGACCACTTTGATTTCCTCAAACTCAGTGCCTACTTTGACAAATTTTAGGGCTTTACTTGCTAGTATTGTGATGACAAAATGTCAAAGTTTTGTTAAGGTTCCCATGAGGCTAAGGCGGAGCAATTGCTCTGTTGGAAAATTAACCTGCATTTGCAGGCTCAATTCTTCTTATCTCATCATATCCCAGTAGCTTATTAAGGGATATTGATAATTTAATGATAAGATACCTGTTTTTTGGGTGTGCCTTCTTACAATTGATTATAATTACAGAACAAATCATGGCTCTGTTTTCACAGTCTCTTGTATGATCGGAAATTCAGCTTTACTGTTGATGTAGATGTCCTTTCATAATGCCGTGTCTCCCTACATCATGGTCCTCATGCATTGTATTTGTCAGTCCTGGAGCCCTGTGTGCTGATGCTCATCTGTGAGCTCCTCTTTATCCTTCTGTACTTCAGCTGAGACAGGTCTTTCACAAGGAATCTTTCCTGCTCTCCCAGGCCTTGATGTTTGGAGAGTCTTTTTCTGGTGTAGCCTCCATCCTCATCTCCATCAGAATGTCTTCACTGGTTTGCCCATCTTCCTTCCTGCGAGAATCTGCTTCTGTTTTGAGTTTGTGGTGATAGCCTGGTAGGTACTTATCTAGTAAGAACTCAATCAGTATGTGTTGAGCATTTATATAACTATATAACATCTTGTATTCAGTGACACTGAGTATCATGGTGCATATTAGAGAAAGCTGAAGGAGCTGTTTGTCACTGAAGTATAATATACATTTCTTGCTTTCCCAGTTAAGTATATGAATGCCAGCTGGGTCCTAGCTACTCAAGAGGCTGAAATCTGAGGATCAAAGTTTAAAGCCAGCATGAACAGGAAAGTTCATGCGTCTCTTATCTCCAATTAACTATCAAAATTAACTACCAAATGGTAGTTATATATTATATATAGTATAATATATTATATATTTATTATATATATCATATCATATCAGCTTTGAGTAAAAATAGCTAAAGGATAGCACCCAAGTCCTGAATTCAAGCCAGTCTCTCTCTCTCTCCTTTTCCCTCTCCCTCTCTCTCTCTCTCTCTCTCTCTCTCTCTCACACACACACACACACACACACACACACATACACACACACACACAGAAAGAATATGGATCCCTCTACCATTCCAACCTTTCCCTTGGATTGTTGAAAACTTACATTTTAGAGACAAAGTGAGCAGCCAACTTCCATTCTCAGCTCTTCTCCATTTAGTTCTTGCCTCATTTTCTTTCAAGTGTGTATGCCATGCTACCAGGAGGGATTTTTTAGAACAACTCCCACGAGTTTAATTCCATTGCATTTGGACTGTGTGAGATGTGTACTGTATTTTATGTTAAACACAGTGCTTATCACTTACTTGAGTTCTTTGGAAAGAAGATGTTCCCTAAATGCAAAGCAGTCAGGAGAGCAGGATTTACATTTTAATGCATTGCTTTCTCCCTTTAGTAAAAGCTCTCCAGAGAGCAGTGCAACCCCAGACATTAACTAGTGTTGACATTTGAGCTTTCACAGGTACTGCAGAGCAGAGGTGTTTATGGCCCTGCTGTCAGGCAATGAGTTCTCCCATCACCTCTTCTAGCTGCTTGAATATAGTTAAATGACTTCATCCACAGGCCTCCTAAGATTGCCTGTTTGTTTCTCTACTCTCTGCCATCTTGTGTAACAGCTCACATCTCTGATCAGTCAGTAAGTAGTTATCAGAGATAGATTTGCCCAGATCTTTGTTATAAGCTGTAAGTGGGATTTCACAATCCAGTTTTAAATTTTGAATACTTACTATACAGAATAGAATTTAAGGTAGAGTTGGGAGATGGTGGCTCAATCCTATATATAATCCTTACTACTTGAGAGGTTGAGAACAGAAATAGTATAGTTCAAGGCCAACCTTATCTCAATAACAACAGCAATGATGATTATGATGGTGATGAGGATGAGGATGATGATGATGACGATTATGGTAAGTTGTACCTTGGATAGCCAAGCAAGCACAATTCCCTGAATTGCAACCATAGTTCAGAAAAAATATAATACAGTTAATGTAGAAAGTAAACATACTGGGAGTCTTGCTTCTTCCTGATCATTTTTCAGGCACCCAATTCCTTTCTCTACAGACAATTACTGCAGTGCTGAGGTTCTGTTTTAATGATGCTGTCATCCTTAGGCTCTTGTGCCCTCTTCTATTCTGATTTTTTTCAGCTATTTGTCTCATCTATTTATTAAATAAAGTAAGCCCCTTTAAAAGTTTTATGAAAGGATAATTTGCCACATTTTAATGTTTTCTTTCAGGCCTAGAAACTCACTAGGAGAGACTTCATGCATTCATAACTAGAATATCTTCTGTTTTCAACATCCTGGTCTCTCTCTCATCTGTCGGTCTGTCTGTCAATCAATTGATATTTTAGAATCATGTGAACTGATCTAGTGTCAGAGGGTATCAATTATAGCTCTGTCTCCATGGTATCACAATATGATGACCTTGTCTTCATGTTCCCCAACTTCTTCTACTCTCTTTTTTCACATCTATGAGATTGAAGGCATCCCTTCCATCTTCCATGTTCTGATAAGAGTCCAATGAACCCATAATAAGGTTTGAAATCAGGGCCTGGACACTGTTCCTTAATTTTTGTTTATTTTTTATTTTTTCACTGAAGGTTGGTGTTCTATCACTTGAGCTAAAGATCCATTTCCAGGTAATTTTTTTCTGATTATTTGGAGAAAAGGGTATTACAAAATTTCCTGCCCAGGGCTGGCTTTGAACTATGATCCTCAGATCTCAGCCTGCTCAGCAGCTAGGATTAATTACAATCATGAAAAGCAAATGTTTGCATTGAAAACACTTGGTATCATGCATATCAAATTTTACTAGTTTAGCACAGTCATGCAGCTACATTCCCACAAAATGAGAGCTTACATAAGAGTTTGGAAACATTTATAGCTGGATGTCATTTTTTTTTTTACATAGCTAACAACATTTGAATTGTATCTATTCAAATTCAATGATATAAGTTGAACCAGTTACTAAATATATTTCACTATTCCCATTTCCTGAGTTCCCATTATTTACAAAATGAATGCTACAGAAATATCAATATATTATTATTAATACTATTAATTTATATGAAAAGAAAATTTCTTTTGGGGGGAATCATGAATTATCACTGACCTTGAGAGTTGGTGGGAGTTCTGGATTCCAAGGAAATGAATACAGTGAGCAAACAAAGCAAACAAGGCTTTCAATTATGTTTGGGCTGTTCCCAGGAGAACTAGCCTGATAAAGTGATACAGAACAAAGAGTTCTATGAAATGCAACATTTTGATTCCAGAGATTGAAGTTACAGTATTAAAATGAACATACCAAGTGTTCATTTTTTTATTTCAACATATATCAACATTTTCCTTTCTGAGATGTTTATGTAATAGAAATATAACTAGAGCTTAGCTTGTAGTCCCCCAATAGAAAATGTGAAGCAGACTTGTAATACTAATAAAGACTGGAAAAGATGGTCATCGAAGAGAGATGTTCAGAGAAAGGGAAGATCTGAAAAGGTTTTATGAAGGATTCATGAAGGTAGTATTTCAATTGGGTCATGAAGTATACAAAGTCATTTATGGTCTAAATATCAATACTTCTGTTTCTGGAGAACAGCCACAATTGGATGGATTTCCACAAATGGAAATACAAAATGCAGGAATTCTCCATGCTATCTGCACATACAGGCCAAGAGTTCTTGATAAAAGAGGAAACAGTCCTACATTATTTACTACCATGTGTTGCAGGAATAAAAAATGTATGAGTTGCAAAAATTTGATGGCTGAGATTTCTCACTCCTAAAGTTGAATTGGTTTCCCAACTAGATCCTATCAGACAGGGTGGTCACTTCGCATTTTCCTCCCGACAGTGTTGCCCAGGCAACTATCTCCTCTGATGGAAGATGCCATTACAGCAGCATTTCCAGGTGCCTATTCTGCAGAACATTAGTGCTCTGGAAGATGAAAGAATCCATACAGAAATAACTCAGAACAGTGACTGAGATGATATCCCTTCACAGACCCTCAACAACTCCTGTTTGCCTTCTTAAAAAAGCTGTAAAGTCCTTCAGGATGGCAACCTGCTTAACTTCAATAAATTTGATGTTTCCAATTTCAATTCTCTTTTTCAAGACAAGTTTCCAATTTTTACAATGCTTTTATTGAAGAAAAATTTTAGCTAGTACAATGTCCATGTGCAGATCTTAAGTGTAGAAGTTAGCTGGTCCTGATAAATGTATACATTGATGTAATCACCATCCAAATCAAGATGTAGGGCATTTCTACGAATTCCCCCAGTTTTTATTCTTTTATTTCTCTCTCTCTATTGCATTGTGCTTACTGGCTATTGGAACTTGGTAATCTGATTTCAGATTATTTTGGAGATATATAAAGCTAGATCTCTCTGTCTTTCTGTCTCTATTTTGTTAAACTCCTCTGTTGGATTCATGCTGCCATTCGCCTTGGATAAGTACCTCTGACATTAGCTGGCAGGTGGAGGTTGGACCATAGATTGAGTTTATCCCTCTAGCAGTATTTGAAAGGGCCAGCTCTTCTGTGCTCTCACATTATTTTGCTCTCAGTTTTCAAGCTGATCCCATCTTGAATATAAATGTGATTTTCTTTGTGATTTTTTCTTTCCTTCTTTTATCTTTCTTTCTTTTATCTTTCTTTTTCTCTTTCTTTCTTCTTTCCTTCTTTCTCTCTTTCCCTGTTTCTTTCTTCTTTTATTCTTATCTTCTTTTTCTTTCTCTTTTTTCCCTTCTGTTTTTCCTCTTTCCTTCTTTTTCTTTCTCTCTTTCTTTCCTCCTTTTTCTCCTGTGCTGTCCTGATGCTTGAACTTAGGTCTTAGGCACTATTCCAGAGCTGATTGGCTCAAGGCTATTGCTCTATTAGTTGATCCACAGCTCTACTTCTGGTATTTGAGGTAGTTAATTGAAGAATCTTAAGGATGATTCTGCTCTGGCTGGCTTCCAAAGTGCTATTCTAAGATCTCAGCCTCCTGAGCAGCTGGAATTACAGGTGTGAACCACCAGTGCCTGGTTGTGAATTTGATTTAGACTTACTTAAATGCTAATGACACTGAGCATGGTGTTCTAAGCAATCTGAACACACATATATGTATGTGTGTGTGTGTACATATATATATATATATATGTAATTTTAAATGTAGAACATATATATATATATATATATATATATATATATATATATGTTCTACATTTAAAATTAGATTTTAGAAGAGTTGAAGGACAGAGTCCAGGTCTAGATTTCAAGCCCCACAACCACCGCCACAACCAACAAGGGAAAAAACACATAGTTTAAATAGGGATACAGGTGGACCCATTGCAACAATGAGATGTACAAGTCGTTATGTTGAAAAACCAACTTTACAACTTTGGCAGAGTGGGGGAGAGATGGGAAGGGATGGGAAGGGGAAACAAAGGAGGAGGCAACAGTGTTCGATAGGAAATGTACTCATGACCTTGCCCATATAACTGTAACCACTCTGTATGGTATTTTCACAATAAAAAATAAAAAATAAAATCAGATTTTGTATCATTTTATTAATAATTTATATGCCTTACTGTATATTCTACATTCAAGTATGTATATATTTTGC
The DNA here is from genome assembly GCF_000151885.1 of Dipodomys ordii. Classification (NCBI taxonomy): domain Eukaryota; kingdom Metazoa; phylum Chordata; class Mammalia; order Rodentia; family Heteromyidae; genus Dipodomys; species Dipodomys ordii. The sequence goes on from NW_012267301.1 coordinate 7,521,179, forward strand.
CACTCTGTGGATGTTTCTTTCTTTCTTTTTTTTTTTTTTCCCAATTGTGGGGCTTGAACTCTGGGCCTGGGCACTGTCCCTCAGCTCTTCAGCTCAGGTCTAGTGCTCTACCACTGGAGCCACAGTACCACTTCTGGCTTTTTCTGCTTATGTGGTGCTGAGGAATCAAACCCAGGGCTTCATGTGTATGAGGCAAGCACTCTACCACTGAGCCACCTTCCCAGCCCCTTTGTGGATGCTTCTTATGCGATCTTTGGGTTCCCCCTCTAAGAAATCTCCCTAAGAAATCTTTGCATACTCCTAGGTTACAAAGGCATTTTTGAAAATTTTTCTGATATTTTCCATTTAATATCCTTTTGTGGTTGGCCTTTATGTGTAGGTCTGCAGTCCATACAAACGTGTGTGTGTGTGTGTGTGTGTGTGTGTGTATGTGTATATGTGTGTATGTTTGTGTATGTGTATACGTAGGTGTATTGTTGAGTGCCAGGAAGTACATATTGAGGATTCCCCCCTTCATATTTTCAGTTAGTTTTTCCTTATTGTTTTCTGAAAATATTTCTTTTCTTGACTAAAATTTATTTATCTTTTCACAATAATGATCTTATTTTATTTTAGATATTGACATTGAGTTTTTCCATCTTTCCTGTGATACTCTATTTTGATTGTAATTATGCCGATGCTATTATCTTGATAATTATATAGTTTATCCTAGAGCTTGAATAAAGTAGTGTATTTGAAATATTATTTTTTTCTTAGAATAGTTTTTTTTTCTGTTTGTTCTAGAAACTGTGTCAGATTTTTAGCTTTCAAGAGCTTATTGGGGAATTGATTGTAACTGAGTATACAGATCAATTTGGAGGAATCAATATCTTGAAACAGTGACTCCCAATCCATCTAAAGGGTACATTGTCTCTCCTGTTTCTTTCCATCTTCAGACTTTTAAAGTTTGCTCAGGAATGTTTCAAAACTTTGCATATAGAGCTTTGACTTTTTTTTTGCTGAATTTCATGCAAAATTTCACTTTCTGTTATTTTAAATAAGACTTTAGATTTTCATTTTTAATAAACAAGATAGTTTTTGTACACTGACTTAGTTTCTGGAAGCCTTAAAAATTTGCTAATTATTTCTAGTTGTTTGTTGATAACTCTTTCTCTTTTTCTATTTAAGCCAGTGTATCAATTTAAATCAATTAAACTGGCTCCTTTTCCATCCTAATGGAAGTTTCTTTTTATTGCTCATAGCACTGCCTGAGTCCATATTTCAATTATGTTGAAAAAGTTAGTAAGATCAGACAGCCTCTGTGCTTAACTTTAGGGAGGAATCAAGCATCAGGAAATATCACATTTATCATCACTTCTCATTGGTGATTTTACCACATTGGAGGATTTTTCTTTTATTTATCCTTCTGTTTATTTTTTTAAGTTTGGATGGTCTTTGAGTTTTGTCTAAAACTTTGGGACTACTACTAGCTAGAATTACAGGCATGAGTAAGCAGCATTAGTCTTTTATCTTTTTGATGTCTTTATCCTATTCTAATTGGGAGATGTTCTCCTTTAGGTCTGAAAATTCTCCTTTTCCTCAAAATGTGGCCTAAATCCATAATTCCCTTTCATAGTTCTTATCCTCATTCTTAACTTTTAATCTAATGGAGAACAATGATATCTGAAACATGACTTATGTATGCAACACAATGCTTGCTTTTTACTTTTAATATTTTAGCATATATTAGTTTTGTAAAAGTTATGTTATTTCAATATATTCATGGAATGTACCCTGATAAAATCCAACTCCATCATTCCTCCTTGGTTGCTTTCTACACACCTGAATTTATACCTTTTATTAACCACGATCAGTTTATTTATATTTAAACAATTATTTATACAGTGTTAAAATTGACATCTGTGATTTTTTATCTATTGTTTAATTTTTTTTGCCAGTCCTGGGGCTTGAACCCAGGGCCTGAGCACTGTCCCTAAGATTCTTTTCCTCAAGGGTAGCACCCCTACCATTTGAGCCACAGTGCCACTTCCAGCCTCTTCTATTTATGTGGTACTGAGGAATCGAACCCAGGGCTTCACGCATGCTAGGCAAGCACTCTACCAATAAGCCACATTCCCAGCTCTCTATTTTGTTTTAATCCCTCCTTTTATGTTTTCTTTTCAGCTAATAGAATATATAAGAGCATTTCCTTGCATATTATTTTCTAACTAGTCTCATTTTAAATTAAATTCACTTATATTTTAAGTAATGAATATTTTTAACTCTAACTTTAATTCCTCCTTAGCATTTTAGCTCTCAACTCTAACATTTATAGTTAGTGTTATTTTTGTGTGTATTAGAGCTTGAACTCAAGACCTGACTTGCTTGGTAGGTGTTATACCACTTAAGCCATGCCCTTGCTCCATGCACTTGTTTTGTTAAGATTTTGAATATTTTTCTCAAGACTAATCTCAGTTTATACTGCAGGCACTATAGGATTACAGAGTAGATAGGATTAAAAATGTAAACCATTACATCCATCTTATTGATTGAAATGGGGTTTTGCTAACTTTTTGCCCAACCTGATCTAAACTGACAGTCTTCTCAATCTCCACATGGTTAGTCGTTGGAACTACTATACTAGGCAGCTTGTTGTAGTTCTTCTTTTTAAATTAATTTTTCCTTCGTTGGTGCTGGGGATTTCCCACCTGCAAGAAAGTGCCTTATCACTGAACTACATTCTATTCCTGTAGCTTTTAAACAGTGGTTACATCCTTAACTTCAGCCTACTAAGAACATTACAATGTCTTCTTATAAAATAAAAGAAAAAAATAACATACTTTTGCCAACATTTTATTGTTACAACGTGTTTTACAACTAGAAACATTGTTACAATGTTACTTTGTAACAATGTTACCAGTAACATTGATACATTATTTTTTAAACTTTAAGCAATTGATTGCAGTTAAAGGTAATTAGAGTAATAAAATAGTCTTTTATTTGTATGCATGTATTTGTTACTTCTAATATTTTTCATTTTTTCATATAAATATGAACTTCTTCACAATTTTATTTTCCTTCAACTAGAATAAGTTCAAAGAAACAGGTCCCATGGTTTCCCTTATTTGCAATATCTAGTATATGTCTGAGTCAAGCAGAAAAGGTCAGATAAGGTGATGTTAGGGAAATAAGATATGTATTCAAATGTTTTTTTCTTTCATGGGATTGTTTCTAACACATTTGTAAGATTATTTCTTTGTTGCTTTGTATGTCCCTCCCCCACAGTATAACCCCTGCTTTCACTGTATTTGATGTCGGTATAATTTGTGGAGGGGAAG
>NW_012267301.1:7526400-7554346 GCF_000151885.1 Dipodomys ordii
CTATGTTTCTTTGGGCCTGGCTTACTTCACTTAATATAATTTTTTCCAAGTCTTTCCATTTCCTAACAAATGGGGCAATGTCATTCTTTCTGATAGAGGCAGAGAATTCACACACACACACACACACACACACACACACACACACAGAGAGAGAGAGAGAGAGAGAGAGCACACTTTCTTGATCCATTCATCTACTGAGGGGCATCTGGGTTGCTTCCATATTTTAGCTATGGTAAAAAATGCTGCAATAAACATAGTTTTGCTGGTAGCTTTAGTATGCTCTTTAAATATATTTTTTATTGTAAAGATACTCTACAAAGGGATTACAGTTACATGAGTAAGGTAATGCGTACATTTCCTATAGCATTGTTACCCCTCCTTTGTTTTCCCTCTACTATCCCTTCCCTCCTCAAGTATCCTTTATTTTGCTATTTTTAAATTGTTATATATTTTTGTCCAATGACTTCTTAATATCTTAATTAATTCTTAATACTGTATTTTTTCATTTTTCTTGCTATTTTCTTTTTGTCTCTCTGCTTGTATTATCATTGTCTTCTCAAAAGATAATTAAATATATTTCAGGTAATATTTCTTCTAACTTCAGAAACTGAAGGTCTTAGAATCTAATTCTATGAATTTTTCCTTGAGTATGCATTCTAATTTTCTTTCCTTTTTTACATGCCAAGTAATTTTAGTAAACACCTTGTATAATATCTTACATAGGGAATATATTCTGTTACATTCCTTTGCAAGATGTTGATTTTTGTCATAATAGGTTGAGCATTTTGAACTTGTGCTGTCTTAATTTTATGGCCTATGTAGGTTTCTGTTTTACTTTATTCTTAGGAAAATCTCTTAATTCTGGGTCATTATCTTCTGAAATTTTTTTATATCAGTAGAAAGCTGTAGAATCTTTTTGTTATCATAAAGTAGGTGTACAAAGGATTTACCATTTCACAAAGCATTTTATGAATACAATTCATCTTGACCGATGTCACCCCTTCCAACATTTTCACCTACTCCTCTTAACCCAGCTTTTCTTAATTTTATAGGACACTTACTGAGTTATTGACTGTATTTCCCAGTTCTTTTCTTCTTGGTTTACTTTCTCTCCTTGGCCCCACATCGCCGCTTTAAGTATCTGCTTCCTTTTGTTTATTTTGTTGAACTTTGACTTTGCCTTGCTAAGAAACTGCACTATTTGGGATCTCCCTTCAATCCACTATAAGCTAAATCTAGCTTCCACATGCGGCCTTTTTTTCTCTGGGCCTGATTTACTTCACTTAACATAACTTAGTCCAGATCTTTTCATTTCTTTACAAATGGTATAATATCATTCTTTCTAATGGTGGAAGGTCTAATGCAAAATTCTCTACAGTTTTTGAAACCAACGCAAAAACTGTGTAGTGGGGTACAGTTCAAAATAGTCCCTAAACTTTTCCATGCTTTCAGATTTTGCTTAACATCCAAGGTTTTCCACAAACATACATTACAGGTGTCTGTCAAAGATTAGACAACAGTTTATATACAGGTATAGAAGATCCTTGCTCTCTGATATTTTCCATTAGAAACTTTTTGTCCTCATTTGCAAGTTTCATGGACACTCCTGAATTTTCTCATCTATGATTACAATTCAGGAAGAATGGGTTTTCAGCCAGAATCTCAAGTGTCTGGATAGAGCATGTCTGTGTGGGATAGATTTCTGTTCATGGATCTGCTCTTATGTGGGTCCAATCTTTTAAAAGTTGAGTATTTTTAACTGTGTTTGATTCCTCTCCATGGCTTTCAAGTTATTGTTCTAAAACTAATTTGCCCAGAGTTTCTAATTATTAAGTTTCAAAGGGTCAGGCCTATGCAAAACATACTACTGTATCAGAACCACAATTTTATATGAATTTTTAATGTAATGACTACTATTTCATTAAGATCCATGTAATTATTGCTTCATATTTTTACTCTTCCAGGACATACAGGAAAATAAATTAGGTCTTACAGTTATTTTAGGTCACTGATAATTGGATTTGTTTGATCAGATAAGATTAGCTGAGCTCTTTTTTTTTTTTTTTGAAGACAATGTTTTTGGCATTTGTTGAGACACAAAAGAAAAAAAAGCTCATTCTTATTTGTTTATTCACTCACATAATATTTAGTTTCACTGATATTGAGAAAAAACAAAATTTGTTTCTGCCATATAAACTGGATGAAATCTAGAGTTCCAACCAGTAGTTATCTGAATAACCAGATGATCAAGTAAAATGTTTTTGTGGTATAATGAAAGGCATTTGACCCAAGTGTACAAAACTGGAAGTGATTGAAATTACAAACTGCAGAAGACTTTACCAAAAATGGTGTTGGAGCTGAGACTACATGTCAATCAGATGACCAGGAAGGTGGAAAGGAAAGGATTTCTGTGTGAGACAGAGCAGTAGGTGCAAAGGCTTTGAGGGACCACTGAGTAGATGATACTTGAAATGTGTTGAATATGTGGAAAAGAGAAAATTCATAGATGATAATTCAAAATTTGGAGATTTTGAAGCTTTATGCACAGTGTTATTAAATGTATGCTTATGGGCCTCATTTGGGTTTGGGCATGGTGAGTTTGAAATGTCTTGAAGACACCAAATGGAAGCAGGCATCCTAATGTACAGTTTTTGTTGTTGTTGTGGCTGTTTTTGGGGTCCGGTCATGGGGCCTGAACTCTGGGCCTGGGCACTGTCCCTCAGCTCTTCAGCTCAAGGCTAGCACTCTACCACCTGAGCCACAGTGCCACTTCCGGCTTTTTTCTTTTTGCTTATTTGGTGCTGTGGAATCAAACCCAGGACCTCATGCATGCAAGGCAAGTGCTCTACCACTGAGCCACCTTCCCAGCCCCCCTAATATACAGTTTTAAAGCAAAAAATTGGTGTTTTGGCAATTCTCCCTCTATAACGTTTTAGCCAATCCTTAGAGCAAGCAGCAAGGGTCTTCCAGGTATTACAATGGTTATTGAAGAAATAGCTTCCGATAAAAAAGACAAAGTTATGTCCCACCCCCCAGCAGGCAACTTATACCCCAGTTGGAGAAGACAAGTAGTAAATATTTAAACAAACTGTTTAGTACTAACATTTCAGATAACAATGATAATGGCAAATGCTGGCAAGGATGAGAAATAACAGGATCCAGTATCAATTGCAATGGCCACTGTGAAGATAGGCAGTTTTTTAGAATACTACACACAATATTACCATACAAAGTACTAGTCATGCCCCTTGGTATTTACCCAAAAGGCCTGTCTTCCTGGAGAACTACTAATTGATTTTTAGAGGAGTTGTATGTATAATTGTCATGACTTGGAAAACAAATAAAGCATCCTTCAGTAAGTGCATGGATAATCTGTGGTGTATCCAGACTGTGGAATATTGTTCAGTACTAAAAGGAAAGGAGTTATTGAGCTATGAAAAGAAATGGAGTAAGCTTAAATCTACATTATTATTTTCAATTACTAAGTGGAAAGCTTATATTTTGCATGATTCCAACTCTATGGAGTTCAATAAAACAAGAAAACTATAAAACAGCAAAAAAGTCAAGTGGGATCATTGCAGGCTCATGCCTGAAATCCCACCTACCTAGGAAGGTGAGATTTGAAGAATTGAGGTTAGAAGCTAGTCTGGGAAGACAAGTCTTCCAGATTCTTTTGCCCAATTAACCAGCAAAAGTCAGAAGTTGAGGTGAGGTGCCAGTGATAGAGTGTCAGCTATTAGCAAAAAGTCAATTGAGAACACAAAGCCTTGAGTTCAAGCCCCACGTGTGTGTGTGTGTGTGTGTGTGTGTGTGTGTGTGTGTGTGTGTGTGTTTGAATGAGTGGGGTTGAATGAATGATAGTAACACAAAGGAATTTTGCAACAAGTGAGTACTATTTACAGATCTCTAATGGACATATACATCACCACATTAGTGTCCACATCCACAGAATGCATTGGATAAATTATAGGTAGTGAGTTACTACCCATCAATGCATGTCTATCAATTATAATAAAAGCACCACTTGGATGGAAGATAATGGTGATGGAGGAGACCCTACATATGCACATTCAGGAGTAAGTAGCATATCTTTCTATATTCAACTCAGTTATATTGGGAACCAATAATTGCTCTAAAAACCTATTGAAATTTCAAACAAGGAGGCTTTTCTGAAAAACTGGCATTTCAACAGTGTCCCAGATATGGTGAGATAAGAAATGAAGTCTAAACAGAGAAATATCTGTAGAATACCTAAAAGTAGGAAGGAACTTACATTCTCCTGTGTGGCTGGAGGTTAGTTGATGAGGATAGGAATGCTAGAGACCTGATCACCCATGGTTTTCTGGATAAAATAATTTAAAGCTGACCAAACCAGCTATACCTTTTGGGAGGTTTTCACATCTTATCTCCATGCCAACCTGCTAAATCTGAAAAGTAGTGAAGTAAAGCAGAAATGACCTTTTTTATTTATTTGAGATTGTAATCAATCTCCTGAAATTAAGCATCTGAGATTATTTTTCACCACATGTAATTCATAAATTCTACTTTCCTTGAGGAAGTAGAAGACAAGATTGATAATTTTAAGGGTGTTTGTTACCCTACAGAGAACAGAGATGCTATTTGGCTTCTAAGAACACAGATTACAAAGAAATAGTCAAAGTATGTCAACAAAGTATATCTCCTGTGCAGAACCAAATAGGAAAAAGTAAATTCTAATAGAATATTATTTGTTCTATTACATTACTTGGTGTGTTTTAAAGGGAACACGATGCCATCAGAAGATGTCAAAATCCTTTCAACAATTCATGGTGACAATTTAATTTCCCTCTTTCTTTCTGGACTGTCATTTAACTTTGGGAAATTTGACAAATTGTGTTTGCCAGCTAAGGAATATTTCGATTTCTGTTATTTTCTTCCTCTGCTCCTATTTTTCCAAGTGTCAGAAACTTCTTTAGAAAAAAAATCAGCACTATTTAGAAGGCATAAATGTGCATGCAAATCAGAGCTGCAGATGTGAAGAGAGCTATGGTTGTCACTGGGAAACTGCTCAGGTTGTTTAAGCTCACATTACTTCTGGAATGCAAGGGGGAAAATGAAGAAATGTGCAGATGGTGAATGCTTACAAATGCTTAGTCTAATACCTGCGAAACACATTCTCCCTTTTGTTGTAATAAAAATCCTTTACTTACCATCCTGCCCCAACATATCCACTTATTTTTACCTATGAATTCTTTCCAGGCAATTAGGGAAAAAAGGGGGAACACTGAATATAAAGGTAACTTAGAGACAAAAGTTGATATTTAGAAGATCCTACCCTGCCCCCTGCTTTGTCCTGTTAGTTATACTTGAACTTAAGTCCTCTTACTTGGCTTTTGCACTCAGGCTGCTACTTTTTCACTTTCATCACACTCTAATTTCTGACTTTTTTGCTGGTTAATTAGTGCTAAAATTTCTTAAGATTGGTCTTCCCCGAACTGGCTTCACAGCTCCATCCTCAGATCACCCTTCAAAGGGTAAGGTACTAGCCACTGGCACCTGGATAGGAATATCCTTTCATGCTGAGGAGTCTTGAGAGCCTTTCTTATATCATGTGCAGTCACCAGAAAACCTACTTCCTCATTGTCCTGTTTGTCAGGATTATTTTCTTGGAACGCTTAATGCAGCCATCTCTGCCCAATGGATTTCTATGAAATTCAGAAAATTTAACCTTGGAAAGATCAACTTGTCCAAAGAGCTTAGGCTCAAATTCTGGAACAGTTGATGAAAGCCATTCTGTCAGTGGCCAAGGGACAAATGCAGGTTATTTTTAGTGAGTGAGCTATTCTCTCTCCATGACCAGAGTAACCCCCTAAAACATGTTATCCAATCTAATTTGACTTTTGTTATTTTGATCCATTCTCACCATGGTATAATGAACTGGGTACAATGGACATTCTCTGTGTTAGGTATTTAGCCCAAAATTAGCTTAAAATTTCTTTTCAGGGATTTCTCTTTACATATATGTAAGTGAATAGACAGGCAGCTCCATTGTTTAAAATTAAACTTAATAGAAAATTTTTATTTTTAATTAATAGTTGTACATGTAATATGTGAATAGAACATGATAATGTTTGATAATGTTTGCATCATAGAAAGATTAAGTCAAACTAGTTAATTACTTTACTTCAGACAGAGCATTTTGCATTGGAAACACTTAACATCTACTGTTTTAGGAATTTTGAAATATGCAACGCATTGTTACCTACTGTTATCACCACTCTGGGCCATAGATGACTAAAACATGTTTGTTTTCTCTAGCTTAAGGTTTGTAGCCTTTGACTGCAGTGTCCCCTACCATTGCAAGCCCCTTCTACTCTGTGGGATGTTCTGCCCTATGTAAGCATCTCTGGGTCAGTGTAGTCACCATGAAATGTAAGACTCTTCAGTCTATTCCCACGAGAAGAAAAAGAGCAAGAGTCAACTGTAACAGTGTACTTTTGTGAGCAGTTTTCTTTTCATTTACTGCAGCCAAGCTTAGATTAATTAATTTTTCCCTTTTGGAACTTTCAGCAATGCTGTGTGTGTGTGTGTGTGTGTGTGTGTGTGTGTGTGTGTGTGTGTGTGTGTTTGTAGGGCATTGAATTTGAGTAGGCTGTTAGGGTTGGGTGATCAGGGTACACAGGGAACCAAAGAATAGGCAGAACATTCTATCTAGCAGGTAGCAGTTGATGCATGTAAGATATTCATAAGTTAGTGAAATTAGTTTTCTGCACCTACCAACAAACTGCAGTCAGGCATATACCTGAAATGTTTATTTGTTCTCAAGGAACTACTCTTCTTCACTCACCTTCTTGCTTGTCTTTCTGATTCAGAAGACAGGTCATCCAATCCATTGCATTCTACTTTTCATTTCATTCTTTGGACACATTTAGTGAATGCTGCTGAGTAGTTAACATTTGAAATTAAAAACACAGCAGGAGGTAAAACAAATCACCTCCCTTCTAGGAGTCTACATTCTAATGAGTAGGAGAAGGGATCAGGCAAGTAAAACAGGGAAGTATAAAAATTATTTAAAGGTGAACTAATCAGGCCAGTATGTAAGTATATAACTTATTTAAGAATATTTCCTGGCATAGAGGAGTTGTTAAGAGCATAAAAAAATTACTCATTTGGTAGAAATTGGAATCCAATAGTTGTAACACATCCTCTAGAAGCCAAAATTCCACTGTAATCCAGTAAGTTTAAGGAATTATCAAAAGAGAAAGTATTTTGATTTGGATATTGACAGAACATTTCTCTCTGTACTTATTTCAAGACAAATAGTTTCCCTTCCAGTTTTGTTTACATTTGATGTTTGTATCAAGGTCATATTTTCTTCTGATATTTCATTCACTTAGAAGTAGCTCTTATGAAGTAGTAGTGACTTTTCCATTATTGGGAATCTGTTTCAAAGTCATTTAATCTTCCAAGCAGATTTTGTTATGTGAAGTTTTATGCAGCCAGGAATAATTTATTTGCAAATGTTGTAATACCACACAATCAACCAAACAAGATTGAAGTTTTTTTTCTTCAAATAATATTCCACTGAAAGTTTAAATGTTGCTAGTTTATCTTTCATTAGAATTTGAATAGGTGTGTACAGCTACTCAAAATATCCTCTGATAGTGAAATATTATTTGACAAACAGAACCCTGTAAACACAGTTCTTTTCAGCAGAGCAACACAATCAAATATGCTATTCAAGGCAAATATTATTTGGAAGGCAACATTGTTTAAATGAAAGAATATCATCCAGTTTATAATTGTAGTACTATGAACTAAAGAACTAATTAATTTGGCAAATATACTGTAGTTGTAAAGATGCATGTATACTCTCTTACAGAGTTATTTGGAATTCTCTTTTCACCCTGCTTTGATAGTGCTATTTGAAAAAGATTCTAAAACCATGGGTGCAGGTGAAAGTTTTCAATGATCTGAGAGAATATGCTGCCACAATTCTACACAAGTATCTTCTCAGATGAGACTTAGCATCATTCCTAAAAATGAGTCTAAAGACTTGAGAGTTTGTGTCTTCTCATGGCTTCTCCCTCACACTGGCGGTCTTGGGTTTACCATGATTTATTGACTGTTAATAGAGAAGAACAGCAGAGCAAGTTGAGAACTGAAAGCTGCAGGCTCTCTACCATGGATGATGATTCATTTATTTGGGAGCCTTGAGTTTTTCTATTTCCAGAATTTTGATATGTCAAAAATATATCAAAACATAATTTTGATGTATCTGCCTCTCATAATATAATCAGCTATCAATATGAGCCTAGACGTATGTTCAGTACACTTGTTTATCATGCTGACTTGCTCCTGGTGAATGAGCCATGTCCTTTTTCTGGTTCTTCTGTGTCTGTCACATGTGACTAAAACCTACAATTAAGACCATTCTTATTAAAATAAATGAGTTGATTTCCACAGTTGAGGGAAGAAAATCCAGTCAGTTCTACCTGTTGGATCTTAAAATGATATGTTCTAATGATCTAAATGAAGACAGGAAGAAACAGGAAGCAAATGCTATATAGTAGTGTTCACATAGATACAAGTAAGCTTATGTAATGGCTGCATCTGAACTTCACACAATATCCACATCTGAAAATTATGTTGTTTGCATGACATCCAAAACAGTACTTCCCAAAGTTGTTTTTCTTAAGTATTATCTCATTTTTTGCCAGTTATACTTGTGTTTTTATCTCCAGGTGATACAAACATAAATTCATCACATGACTCTTTTTTGTTCCTCGTACCTAGTCTTTGACATATAACAGCCAGTACTTCATTTCCATTAGTGTTCTATTGTAAGTTCTAGTATTCATTCATCCTTCCATGTAGAAAATATCTATTTAGTGTTCATTATACACCCAGGCTATGGATCATGCTGTCAGGATAGGAAATGATTAAAATCAGAATTTTTCCTTCAGGTATTCAGGTAAAATGCATAAGAATGTGGATCATGACAGCAACATAATAAAGCTATGACCATGTTATGACTGTCACTCTCTGTGAAAATATGCAACATAAAGTGCTTACCTTGGCACAGATATGCAAATGAAGTTGTCAGGTAAAGACTGAAGGTTAGTCATAAGGACCTTGAAGATACTCAGATCCCTAGTTTCTCTCTTCCTCAATGTTTATTTTTCTTATGAAGACATTCAGGTTCAATATCCTTTAATATCAATGCACAGTCTTGACTAGGAAGTAGCTCACAACTTGATCTTTCCTTCTTTCTTCTTTCCTTCCTTCCTTCCTTCCTTCCTTCATTCTTTCTTTCATTCATTCTTTCTGTCTTCCTTCCTTTCCTTCCTTCTTTCCTTCTTCCTATTATGTATGCATGTATGGAATTATCACAATAAATAATGTAAACTAATTAAAAATAAAATAATGTTAATTGAATTTGTATCTGAGTCCCTAGGGTTTGCACAGCATGGTATTAGACATTGAGAATGAAGATACACCCACACCTGGACTCCTCTTATGGATTTTATAGATAATAAGGAGGAAATAAAGATATCATACCCCATACACCATTACCTTGAGTTACTGTGATAACCCAATCACCATTACTTTGAGTGTTAGATGTGACATTTACAAATCTCTCTGAGTCTGTGTATAAGATTCAAGAAGTTTCTTGAGGAAATGCATTTTCAACTGAAATCTGAGACATAGTTTGGAGTTTTCCAAACAAAGAGCAACACAGCAGGTGAATGGTAAGTTTGCTTGCTAGGTAAGAAGACAACTTGTGGCTGCAGAGATTGAATAAAAACCAGTCAATGTAAACCAAAGACCAGGGAAGGTAAAATGTGGTTCAGAAAAAAGTCTCCTTACTAGCAAACCAATTTCAAAGATGGACAAAGGGAAGTAGCCAAAGGTTTTACTGATGAAGTGAGAATTGTCAGATTCTTATGTATATTTAATTTTTTTTCCTCTGAAGCCAGGTGTGGGTGGCTGACACTTGTAATCCTAGCTAGTGGGAAGCTACATTGGGATAATTGTAGTTCAAAGCCAGCCCAAGCAAGAAAGTTCATGAGAATCCTTGTCAAGAAAGAGCTTGATGCAGTGGAAGTTGCTTTTACCCTAGTTATGACAAGATAGCAGAGATTACTGAGACATACACAACATAGGAAGTAACACTATCTGATAAACAACCAGAGGGACAAAAAAATTAGGGTCCCAAAGGGAACACTAAAAAACTGTTGATGGGAATATAAACTTGTTCAACCATTCTGGAAAGCAGTAGAGAGGTTTCTCAAAAAATCATAGAACTACTCTATGTTCCAGTAATTCTGAGGCAGAATAGACTAGGGAAATGAAGCATCATAAATGTTGCCAGGAATTCAAAAACTCAAGCTTAAAGCTTGTCCCTCTACTTCCCTTAAGATTAAGGGAACAAAGTCATTTTAGGGGAAATGAAGCAAGATAAATTAGGGGAAAATAAAATATTGTAAGATTACGGCAAATACAGGATATCCTCATTCATCTACTTCCCTTAAGATTAAGGGATCAAATGAGGATAAAATGAGGTAGGATAACTTGAGGAAAATGAGACCTGGTGAAGGCAACTCAGAAACATGGTATTTAGAAACACCATCTATGTTCCAAAGAAAAGCGACAGGATACATTCCTTCTTGAGAACAAATTCTCACCTCAAGAATTAATATTTGTCTGGCAGGATGTATACCTTCCTAAGAGAAATGCTCGCCCCAAATGTAAGCAACCCAAAATGAAGACAACAGGACACCTCCCTTATCTCAAGGATAAGGATCTGTTTTATGGCAGGATTCATTTTTACTTGGAAAGAATGCTTCAAACTCCAGAAACTCACAAAGTAACAACAGGAATGATTAGAACAGAGATAGAAGACATTGCATAACTTTAGTCAATCCCCCCTGTCTTTACCATATAAATACCCAAACAGCCAAGGAGCTGGTGTGTCTTTCTCCTTCCCTCCCTTTGAGAGCACCTACATTCTATCAGAGTGTGCCCCTGCCTTTCTGTTTGTCTGTTTGTCTGCTTTTCTGCTTATCTGTTTGCCTGCTTGCTTACTTACTCAATAAAGTTCTGCCAAGTTTCCTTACCATCATGACTTGTCCAGAAGTTTTTATTCTGTGATTAAAATCAAGGAACCTAAGTGAAGAGGCCCTACCTTTAAAGGAAAACTTCTTTGTCACCTGCATTGGGTGACAATACCACTCTTGGGTATTTACCCAAAGTTTACAAATCAGGATAATGTCACTAGCACAACCATGTTCATTGAACTACTAGTTACTACAGCCAAGGCAGTGAAGAAAATGATGGAGTTTTACTCATTAATGAGAAAAAATGATATTGTATCATTTATAAATAAATGGAAAGACCTGGAAAAATTGTTAAATGAAGTCAGTCAGGCCCAGAGAGACAAAAGATGCATTTTTCCCCTTATCTGTGGAAGCTAGATTTAGCTTATAAACTTATAAGTAAATACATTGGGTGCTATGCAAGTGTATAAAATGTATTAACTGAAATATGGTAGATTCAAAGGAGAACTTGTAATTCATTAGAAAGTAAAAATTCAGCAAAATAAAACACCAGGAATTGGGTACTCAAAAGGGATGTGGTCAAGGGAAAAGGGGCAGACTAATGAAAAGGAGAAGGAGGGGAGAATGAATGCAGTCAAGGATTCAAATGAAATGGTGAAACTGAGTCTAACTAGCACTATCTTGGTTACATGGTAGATGATAGAGTATTGGGTTTAATTGTCTTGTGGTAGAAGTAGGAAAGTCCCACCTCCTACATGATGGGTGTGCCTGAATTACTAGAGGGGGGGGGATTACACAATAGGTTACCGGACCTTCCGGTCTTGAGTCAGGAACTCTCAAGCTCCCTGTGACTCTGTCCCCTGACCTGACCCTATTAGACCCAGACCAGCTCACACACCTTTATGCCATGCCTCTTTTCTGTGTCTCCTGTCTCCTGGCTTTCCTCTAGTCACCATGGGGTCCAACTTCAGCTTTCAATTGGGGTACATCTGGTTTTTTGGTATTGTTTATCTGCTCTTGCTTTCTTCCCCTGTTCCTGTGATAGCGTTAAATGTAGTCAAGGGGCTGCTAGTCTTTGAGACGTTAGTTCACCTACAGCAGCCAGCTTTCTAATAAAGTGTCCTGATTCGATCTCTCAAAATGTGGCTTCTCTGTTTCTCCTGGCTGTATTTGTCTTACAACAGATGGTTATAACACAATGTATATCCTACAAAATTAAGAAGAGTGAGAGAATGAGTGGGCAGGGAAAAATGTTGAAAGAGTAACATTGGTCAAGATAGTTATAAATGCCAACTCCTTTGTACAACTACTGAAAGATAAATTTTTTTAAACGACTCCAAAAAACTCCCCCAAACAGTGTTGGAGGCATAGGTCAGTGGTAAGGGTGTTTGCCTAGCAAGCATGAGATGCTGAGTTCAAGCACCTGTACTGTGGGGAACAAAATGCCCTGTGTTCCAGGCATAGTGGCTTATACCACATATATTTCCAGCTATTCAGGGTAAACATGTTGGGAGGATAATGGATCAAGTCCAGCCTTGGCAAAAAATTAGCCAGATTCTGTCTCAACTAATAAACCAGATAGATGGTGCATACCTGTGATCACAGCTATGCTTCCCGCATAGCTGTGGTTATCTTCAAGCAAAAAATAAATAACAGTGAGATTATATCTAGAACAACAACAATAAAAATGAAAAAAAAAGGGAGTCTGGAGGAAGATGGTGGAGGAGAAGCTGGGGGCTAAACAAGCTCTCACATAGAAAGCAATTTTAGCATGCCAGTGAAAACACCTAGGTTAGAGAGTCACACCAAGTGTGTCATCATAGTACAGAGAGTTTGTCCAGAGAGGAACTGACAAGGAGTGGAAATCTTCATCCTGCTGGTCACAGATAGTCACAGACCATGGACAGCCCGTAAACCAAGGGAGAGGTGTGAGTACACCAAGACATCCTCACTCTTTCTCATGGAGCACTGGTGGGAAGGTAGCTTCTCCCCCACCACTGGAGAAGAACTCTATCTTTGATACTGAAAAAGACTAGACCAGGGCAGCTAGATGTAACTCAGGCCTTGAAGAAGACAATAGGAGCCATTTAAGAGGTCACGGGAACCTGCCTGGCTCAGCTCCACCCAGGGAAAAGTTGCCCTTCCCAGGCAGAGAAAGCTCTTCCCACAGAGGAGTGACTTTCTTCACTGAGTAAACAGACCAAAGACTGCCCCTCCCCACTGCAGCCTACCCAGCAGACCCAGCAGCACTAGGGGTAAAAGAAAAACAATTGAAACTCGTAAACATAAATCCTGAGATTGATGCCAGGCTGGGCTCTGTGAGTATCTCAGAAGCTAGCCCCTCAGGGAAAAGGTACTGATTGCTGATAGGCCAGAACCCTACCCACAACCTAACCTCACCCCAGTAACTCCAAGCAAGAGGAAACAGATATCTCCCTCTTTTGTGATACTCAAAGCAAATCGCCCTCCCACTGAACCAGGGAGGAGGGTCATAAAGTCCCTGATAAGGCAGAGCTTCCTTCTGCCTGCTGAAGCAAAATGATTTTAAAAAACCAAGCAAGCTACAGGAAAACCAAACACAACAAGTAAACCAAAGACTCCACCAAGAAACTGATATGGACACAGGGGAGACACAAGATTCCCCCCTCCCCCCAAAAAACACAATCCAAGAACTCTTTTTAGTACCTACTTTTTTAAATCAATTAAAAAACTGTTTTCTATTTTTAACATCATTTTTATAGGTGTGTGTGTGTGTGTGTGTGTGTGTGTGTGTGTGTGTGTTTAAAACTCTTTTTAATCTTTTCATTTTTGGTCTTTTTTTTTTGCATGACTTAATTGCTGTTCTGCTCATCCCCAGATATATACTTATCTTTGAATATTAAAGGCATTGTGTGCATACTTAATTCAGAAATTGATTACTCAATTCACAAACTCTCAGCATTAACACCTTTAATAGTAATATTATTTCTTTTTACTTTTATAATTTTTATTTTAATTTTATACTTATATAATTTTTAAGGGTTTCATTTTTTATTTTTTTTATTTTTCAGTTTCCTTGTTTCTTTATCTCTCCCCTTCTTTCCTTCTATCCGTATACTCTCTCTGAATTTAGGTCTTAGAAAAAATTCCCTCTCTCCTCTTCCTCCCCACATTCCTCTAATCTTATTTTATCCCCACAATTCTCCCTAAACCTATTAATTTCTGGTCTGCTGACTCCTTCTTTGGCTTTCTTAGTCCGTTAATCCATAGTTGTTTGTTGTTGAACTAGACTATATCTGTACTCATTTGACTGTGTCAAATAATCTGTGTAACTACAGGGTTCTCTTTGATGTTTGCCTTAAAATCAAGTTCTAGCACAAAATTGGTTTGCTTTCATACCAAATAGGCAGAATAAGTCATAGAAACACAAGAAAAATGGCAAGTCCAGGTATCTCAACTCGCACTCAGGAGGATAGTCAAGAGACAGAGCAGTTAATGAATAATCCAGAGGAGAGTTCCCAAAATGCTCTACAAACACTACTGGTAAACATGCTGAATGAAAAGATTGAAAGCCTGCAAAGGACTCTGTGTGAACGTGATAGGAAAACACCTGAGCAGGATAGGGAAAAGCGTGAGAATGAGACTAACCAAAGATTAATACAGGTATTTCCTAAGCGTGAGGCACCTAATCAAAGATTAATACAGGAATTTTGTGAGTGTGAGGAAGCTAATTAGATAGTAATATAGGAATTTCAAGAGTGGGATGAAAATAGACTGGAATCCACAAACAGACAGCTAAAGGGTTCCAGGGAGACCACAAAGGAAATGCTGAATGGGGCCAATCATGAGAAATAGGAGTCCAATGAAACCATAACCAATCGACTTAGGTATTTGAGAATGAACACTGAATATCAAATTAAGGAAGTAAAGAAGTCCTTACAAGAATGTGAAGCCATCAAAACCAACTGATTAGGAGGAAAAGAAATTAAAAAAAAAAGTAGAAAGTCTTGATAGTAGGTTAGACCATACAGAAGATCGAATCTCTGGGATTAAAGACAGCCTAGATATTATAGAGAAAGAACATATAACTATTCAAGACAAAAACCAAGAAATATGATAGATCTATTCAACACTTGGAAGACACCATCAGAAGGCTTAATCTGAGGATAATGGGTGTAGAGGAGCACCTACATACAGAAGTAAATGGTCTAGGAAATTTATTTAAAAGGATCCTAGCAGAGAACTTCCCAAACATGCAAAAAGATAGGCCTATTCATATACAAGAATCCTGTAGAATCCCAAATAGACCAGACCAGAACAGGACATTCCACTATCACATTATAATCCACACTGAATCAATTCAAAACAAGAAAAGGATCCTTAAAGCAGTCAAGGAGAAAAGATCAATTACCTATAAAGGGAAACCACTTTGAATCACCTCAGATGTCTCAGCTGAGACAATTAAAACAAAAAGAGTCTGGAATGATGTATGCCACGACCTAAAGACAAATAGCTATCAACCAAGAATACTGTACCCAGTTAAACTCTCCTTCATAATGGAAGGTCAAATAAAAATCTTCCATAGCAAAGAAAAACTGAAACAATATATCTTCATCAAACCAGCTCTACAAAAGATACTTAAAGATGTCCTGCACATAGAAAACCAACAAGACCACAATAAAGGCCAAAAAAACCCACACCCAAACTGAGAATACAAGAATCACAGGAAGAACCCAGTTACCACAGCTCCCCAAAAGGTGGAAAACATGGCAGGAACTACCAAACACCTCTCAGTCCTAACTCTCAATATAATGGACTTAACTCTTCAAATAAGTGACATAGACGATCTAGTTGGATTAAAAAGCAAGATCCTTGTATCTGCTGCCTTCAAAGGAAACACTTTGCCCAAAAAAACAAACATATTCTGATAATGAAAAGCTGGAATAAAATCTACCAAAGGGTCCCTATAAACAGGTGGGAGTTGCAATCCTAATATCAGTTAAAATAGACTTCAAATTAAAATTAGTGAGAAGAGATCAAGAAGGTTGCTACATACTAATTAAGGGATCTCTCCTTCAGGAGAATATTACAATTCTAAGTATCTGTTCACCAAACAAAGGAGCACCCAAGTTTATCCAAGAAACACTTCTTTCCCTTAAATCTCACATAGATCCAAAGACATTAATTGTTGGGGATTTTAACACACTAATATCCACACTGGATAGATCAACCCAACAAAAAATAAACAGAGAAACCATGGTTATAACAACTGCACACATCAACCAGACTTAGACATCTACCAAATAGTTCACCCAGCAGCATCAGAATACACATTCTTCTCAGCAGAAGGTCTCAGGGAACTTTCTTTCTTTTTTTAATTATGTAATTCATATTTATTTTTTTCCAGGGTAAATCTTTTATTTTATTTTAATTTTTTGTACTTTTTATTGTAAAAATACTGTACAGAGGGGTTACAGTTACACGAGCAAGGTAATGAGCACATTTCCTATAGAGCATTGTTGCCTCCTTCTTTGTTTTCCCCTACCATCCCTTACCTCTCACCTCCAAAACTACTCCCCCACCCCCCATCTTTCCCCCCCCCCCCCGCCTAGGTTCTAAAGTTCTTTTTCAACATAGAGTTTGTACCTCTCATTGTTACAATGGGTCAACCTGTATCCTTATTTAAGCGTTTTGTTTTTTTCCTTTCCCCTCCCCAAATTAGAGAAGAGCATATACTACATGCAGGGCACCAGAATCAAATACAGTAAAAACAGGGGTTATATTGTGGGGGAGGAACATACAAAGAAACAATATAATCACATAGTACATTATAAATATGTGAAAGACAATAGCAATAAAGAAAAAAATATTTGTGTCCCTATCTTGGGTTCATTTCACTTAACAGCATCTTATATGTCATATATACATAGCTTTTTATATTTTCTGCTTTTCCTAGACATATAGTAGTTATTGCAAATAAGGGAAGCCATGAGGCCTATGTTTCTTTGGGCATGGCTTACTACACTTAATATAATTTTTTCCAAGTCTTTCCTTTTCCTAACAAATGGGGCAATGTCATTATTTCTGATAATAATTCCATTTTATATATATATATATATATATATATGCTTCTATGCCTCTCTCTATATATACATATATGTGTATATATGTATTTGTATATATACATATATGTATATATATATATAGATAGATAGATAGATAGATCACATTTTCTTGATCCATTCATCTACTGAGGGGCATCTTAGCTATGGTAAATAAACATAGTTGTGCTGATAGCCTTAGTATGTATGACCTTGTTTGTGATCATTTGGATAAATGCCCAAAAATGGGATTGCTGGGTCATAGGGGAGGAACCTTCAGAGGGCTTTCCAAAGTGGCTGAACAAGTTTACACTCCCACCAACAATGCAGTAGAGTTCCCTCTGACCACATCCCTCCAGCATCTGTAACAACAGATTTCTTGATTATAGCCTTTCTAACTGGAGTGAGGTAGAATCTCAATGTTGTTTTGATTGGCATTTCTTTATGGCTAGAGAAGCTGATCATTTCTTCATGTGTCATTGGCCATTCTTTTTTTTTTTTTTTTTGATTGGTCCTGGGCTTGAACTCTGGGATTTGGCGCTATCCCTCAGCTCTTCAGCTCAAGGTGAGTGCTCTATCGCTTGAACCACAGCACCACTTCCAGTTTTCTAGTGGCTTATTGGAGATAAGAATCTCACGGACTTTCCTGCCAGGGTTGGCTTTGAACCATGATCCTCAGATCTCAGCCTCCTGAGTAGCTAGGATTACAGCTTGAGCCACTGGTGCCTAGCTATTGGCCATACTTATTTCCTCTTCAGAGAAGTTTCCCTTTAACTCTTTAGCCCATTTATTTATCGAGCAGTTGTTTCTTTGAGGATTTGTTCTTGGGGAATTTAATTTTTTGAGTTCCAGGTATATTTTAGATATGAGACCCTTGTCCACTGTATGGCTAGTGAAGATCTTCTCCCAATCCGTGGGCTTTCTATTGGTCTTGCTAACCATGTCCTTTGCCATGCAAAATCTCTGCACTTCATGCAATCCCATTTGTCCAACCTTTCTTTGATTTGTTGTGTTTCCGGGTCTCTATTAAGAAAATTTTGGCCTGTGCCAAGGAGCCTTAGAATTTCTCCTATTCCATCCTGTAATGTTTTCAGTGTGTCTGCTTTGACTCCGAGGTCTTTGATCCATTTGGAGTTGATTCTGGTGCAGGGTGATATATAAGGATCTAGCTTTAGTTTTCTAAAGGTGATTAACCATTTTTGGTATCACCTTTTACTGAAGTGGCTGTCTTTCTTCCATTCTATCTCCTTTTCTCCCTTACTGAAAATTAGGTGGGTATAGGTCTGTAGGTTCATTTCTGGGTTTTCAATTCTATTCCATTGGTCCTCAGGTCTGTTCTTGTGCAAGTACCAAGCTGTTGCTTTGTAGTAGCGTTTGAAATTTGGTATTGATATTCCTCCTGCACTGTCCTTTCTGTTAAGGATCATATTTGCTATTTGGGGTCTTTTATGATTCTATATGAATTTTTGGCTTGCTTCTTCTGTTTCATTGAAGAAGGAGGTTGGAATATTGATTGATATCGCACTGAATTTGTAGCTAGCCTTTAGAGGTATTGCCATTTTCACAATGCTAATTCTCCCAATCGAAGACCATGGGAGTTTTTTTTCACATCCTGAGTTCTGCTTTGATTTCTTTTTTCAGGTTTTTAAAGTTTTCATCATAGAGGTCTTTCACTTCTTTAGGTAGGTTAATCCTAGGTATTTTATTGTTTTGTGGGGCTATTACAAAATGAGTTGCTTTCTTGATTTCAGCTGTACTCTTCTCATTGCTGGCATAAAGAAAAGCCATTGATTTTTGAAGGTTAAATTTATACCCTGCTACTTTACCAATGTTTCAAATCAGCAGGAGTAACTTGGGAGTGGAGTCCATTGGATACTTTAAATACAAGATCATGTCATCTGCAAAGAGGGAGTGTTTTAGTCCATCTTTCCCTATTTGGATCCCCTTTATGTTTGCATCTTGTCTAGTGTGGGTATGTAGTAGGGCCTTCCCTTCTACTTTCTGACTTCTGCTTTCCTACCATGAGCTAGATGAGAGACATACTTCTCCATGCCTGCCTTGCACAACTCATTGGTATAGGCCCAACACAACAGGGCTTACTGATTATAGAGAAAAAACTTCCAACTGTGAGCCCAAACAAATCCTTTCTCTTTATAGGTTGTATCACAGGAATTTGTTACAGTGGTAGAAAGCTGAAAGGCACAATCAGATTCAATGACAATGTTTCAGTAGAGACCAGAGCTGTGTTTCTGACATCTGGCTCTTGACAGCTGTTTTATGTGACTCACCAGTCAGCACAAGACACCATTCTAGGCAGGCATCTTTAGAAAACATTCACAGAAATTGTTCCCATTGTTTTTACTCTGCCACTCATTCTTCATCCTTGTTGTTAACTGCATTCATTTAGATTCACTGAGAACTGCTTTGCTAACAGAACAAATCAAAATACCTGTGTTCCTGCTTTCCTTTTTATCCAGTTGAAAGTGTATTCTCCTCACTGCACATCCAACCCCCAACACCACAGACATTCTCTGGACAATGACTGCACAAGTGTGTACTATTTAACTTAACACAGAAGTTTCTCCACAAGGCCTGGTATTGCTTTCATTCCAGATGTTTCTATTGCTAAATTCAATTTCAAACTTTAGCTAAGGTATATTTGAGGGTGCAAATTTATCACACAAGCTTTAATTACCACACAAGGCCTTACTTAAACAATTAGTCTTGACTTGATTACTGGAGTAGGCTAATTGGTTTTCCTGATTCCAGCTCTAACCTCCTCTGATGCGTCCCACAAAATAGGCTGGACAGAACTGTGCAGCTAAATAAATCAATGTGCTGACAGGCACAAAGTCCCTATAATTTGCCTATTGAAGGTTCCAAAAGGATCTTCAGTTGTAGGCAGCATGTCTCATTACCTTCTGTCTGTTTTCTCCTACTATATTAGTCCTGTGTCTTAATCTCTCATGCTCCATATTGTAGAAAGATTAAACCATATGTAATTGTAAGCTAGGGTGTTGCAGCAGTTGGAATTTATAATGGCACTTGCTCAGAAAACATTTGCCTCTTGAAATGCCAATTTTAGTATTTCCAAATATTGAGTCTTTTGTATTGTGTCAATCTCAAAGGTATTGCAAGAATATAAGGGAGACAACTAGAAATATAAAAACTTGCCCAAATGTTTTCATAAAAGGTTGAGAAAGGGTTGTTGAATTCAGTCATCATTTTCAATGTTCATATTTGAAAATGGAATGTGGAACTTTAAGATGGTGGAACTGGGAGAGACAGAGAACAGTAATTGAAGGGGCAACATTGATCAAGATGGCTAGACTCATAAAGTGACATGTTGAGTTACAACCCCTTCATACAATATTTAAAGGTAACAAAAAACTTAAGAAAGAGTATGATTGAATATTTGAGTTGTGTTTTATTAAAATTTGTACTGTACGACTGGATTGTGAAGTGATTTTTTTTCTTTTTTGTTGGTCGTGGGACCTGAACTCTGGGCCTGGGCACTGTCCCTTAGCTCTTTAGCTCAAGGCTAGTGCTCTACCACTTGAGCCACAGTGCCAGTTCTGGCTTTTTCTGCTTGTGTGGTGCTGAGGAATCGAACCCAGGGACTCACTCATGCAAGAGAAGCACTCTACCACTGAGCCACCTTCCCAGCTCAAGTGATTTTTAAATAACCTTGTGGCTGCGTGGATGAGAGGACTGAGTTAAGTTTACCTGCTTTGTTCCATTCACAGGACACACACAGCTGGAGGACATTGATGTGACAATATTTATGGAATTTAGACTGGTGTCAGTACTATATAGCAAGGCTATCATTTACATATCACATCACCATCTTTTCAGAAAAAAAAGAACACTTGGAATATACCCATATGAAAGTATCATAAAGAGAAATCTTGAACTACATATATTGATTCAAATGAATAGGATTATGATGATTGGTGTATATAAAACCAAATTATTGGTTTCCTGGGAAGCCATATCAGAGGGGAAATGTGACAGATCATCTAGTTCTGTAGCTCAGAAGAGTATCAGTTGGCAACTGCCATTAACATTTTAATTTTCCTGGCATTGCATTTCGATAAGTCTATCTTGTAGCATTTTATGAAATGCGTATTGAATGATGAAGTAAACTATAAGCTATAAACTCAATGGTTGATAGTTTACAAATAAAACTTAACTGATTTGACGTCTTTCATTCTGGACTCTAATCTAAAATCTGTATCAGCTTGTTCCTCTGCCATCTTGCTGGATCTTAGACTTTTTTCATTTAAAAAATCTATGGGGAGGTGTCATATGACATTTTGCTGGTTATGTCTCATCCCCCACATTTCATGCTTACTTTTTTGTGTGTTGCAGTCCTGAGGTTTAAACTCAAGACCTGGGTGCAGTCCTGAAGCTTTCTGGCTTAAGGATAATAGTTTACCACTTGAGCTACAGCTCTGTTTCTGGAGATCAGAGTCTTACAGACTTTCTTGCCCAGGCTGGTTTCAAATTGTGATCCTCAGATCTCAGCCTCCTGAGTAGCCAGCATTATAGGCATGAGCCACCAAGGCCTAGCTCTAATTTTCCCTTATTTTGCTTGCTTTTATTGTGCTCAGTCAGAGATGCCAGGCTTGGCCTCTTGCTACTCTTTATGCTCGGTGTTTGTGGTAGCTCTGCTCTCAAATCCAAAGGACCCTTAAAGGACTATTTTCTCTATAACTGTCACACTACCCTCTTTCTTTTCAACTTGTCCAACCTTTCCTTGTGGTTTGCTTTGGTTAGGATCCTCAGGGATCCCCAGATCTCTGAGGAGGGTGGCTGGGCATCCAGTGACATAGTGTCTTGGCTTTCCTGGTCCTCCCATTACCTTCCTGTTTCCCAGACTTCCTCTGCTTGGCACAACTGATTTGTTTCTCATATTAAGCCATTCTCACAGGAATTCTATTTTCTCTAGTTTATACCTCACAGTCAACCCAATATGTGCGTAGAAAATTGAACCTCACTGTGAACATGCTTAGAGTTTATTCCTATGGGGCTCTTTGGAGCTAAGGAGAAGAGGGAATATGGCTAGATAGCAAAGTGCTTTATTGCTCAAAACACCAGCATCCTTGAGCCTTAGTTCTGACCCAGCTGGCATACCCACTGCAAAATGAAGCAGAACTGGATTTTGGAAATCTATTTCTTGTTGCCAGCTCTGATGATAGTCTTTAAAGCAATTCAATCAAGAGTGTTCTATGAGGCTAATGTAGTACCAGCATATAGTCTTCCGGCGTCCAAACTCCATTCAACAAATGGCTTTTCAATAAAGTAGCTAATGGATAGCTTCGAAATTTCAAGATCACTTCCATGAAATTTAAAAAGTTGACTCTGCATCTTATTTCTACCACACAGACATAGGATGATATGACTGTGCAAGAGCAAAAGAAACTCTTGGTCATTATATGTTGTTGTTCAAATTTCTGTCAGTCATTTTCTTGAATTTTTCTAAACAGCATTTGTTTTTCAATGACCAAACTCATTTCCTGCAGTCTTAACTCCTGATGGAAAACAGAGGTAGATTAATGGAAAATGGCCCTGGTTCCTTCCTCAAGGGCAGCTATGATAGATAGAATGCCACTGGCAGTGTTACACTAGGTATTCCGGCTAATCCTGTTTCTGACAATACACTGTCCAGAGTATTGATTATGCTA
The DNA here is from genome assembly GCF_000151885.1 of Dipodomys ordii. Taxonomy (NCBI): domain Eukaryota; kingdom Metazoa; phylum Chordata; class Mammalia; order Rodentia; family Heteromyidae; genus Dipodomys; species Dipodomys ordii. The sequence continues at coordinate 7,549,207 of NW_012267301.1, forward strand.
ACCTCCAGCTGAAAATTCATGTCTGGAGTGAAGAATTGCAGAAAGGTTCATTTGTCAAGCACAGGCTTAATCAAAGAATATAATTGGCATTAACGAGTCCTCAACAAAAGAACAGGGCTGGAGGATACATTACAGATGGGCCCATGTTGGCACATCTGTCAGTCGTCCCCATCTGGATGCAAGCTGACAGCTGTGCAGGGAATGAAGGAAGTTGCAATGGGGACATTTCCATTTTTGATGGGCAGGTGCCCACAGTCCTCATCATGAATTATGTTTGGACTGAGTAGTAGATAACTTTTGGCAAGAGCTGATACTATCATTACTTAACCAATATCAAATCATTGTAAAACATGTTAAAGAGACAATTTTCCCTCTCATGGGGTTCCATCTTTTGATATCATTGGTGATATACTTTGATTACAGGAGAGAAGTGATATTTCTCTTCTTTGGTTTTCATCTTTTTCTTCAGTGACTGTCATCTGTGAGGCTGGAATTAAAGGGGGTAGCAACTGTTCTCACCTGGGAGAAGTCTCAAACTACCTTTTAAAATTCCTCCTTACCACATTAGTGAGGTAACACAGTCCTGCTTTCTCTGTTACTGCAAGAAATACTTTCCCTGTACTTGGTACACTTGTGCACTTGTACTTGATACTTGTATACCCTTAGCTCGGTCACCAGCAACCAGATTAAGTCAGGGGAATGCAAACTAGATTTCAAGTCATGACAAAGGCATCTTCCTAACCTTATGTGATGTAAAACAGTCAGAAAGGCAAGCAGGCAAAGTACAAACATATGACAAGTTTTAGTTTGTCTCATTTATCTCTGGAGGCATCTGCTTTTGGTCGTTGCTTTACTTTGTTGTTTTTTTTTTTTTAAACGGGTTTAAACTCAGGGTTTTGCTCTCACTCTCCTTGTTTGCTCACAGATGGTACTCTACAACTTGAGCCATGCTCCAATCTATCTTTTGGCTCCTTAATTAGAAGAGGAGGAGGAGCAGGAGAAGGAAGAGCAGGAGGAAAAGGAGGAGGAGGAGGAGGAGGAAGAGGAGGAGGAGGAGGAAGAATCTAGTGTACTTTTCTGTCTAGGCTGGCTTTCAATTGTGATCCTCCAAGTGTCAGCCTCCTGAGTAGCTGGGATTGAGAGTGTGAGCATTGTGCTCTGCTTGTGCAGTTTTCCTCCAAGGGCCTTTCCTATTTTGTGCCTAATTTATGTTTTAATGTGCACATTCCATCTCACAAATATGTTGAGATTTCATTATGCGCATTGGCTACATTCTAAGAACTAGTTTGATGCTCTTTGATTTCTTAATTCTTACCTCATTATGCTTCATAGTTTTACATTGCTGAACAATTACTACTATTATACTTAATATAACATTTATTTCTCTTTTTTGTCAGTCATGGACTTAATATGCCATTTCCTTCTTTCTTTCTTTTTTCTTGTTGTCAGTCATGGCCTTGAACTCTGTGCCTGGGCGGTGTCCCTGAGCTCTTCAGCTCAACGTGAGTGCTTTACCACTTGAGCCACAGCACCACTTCCAGTTTTCTGGTGGTTAATTGGAGATAAAAGTCTTATGGACTTTCCCTCTTGGGCTGGCTTTGAACTGGGATCCTCAAATCTCAGCCTCCTGAGTAGCTAGATTTATAGGCATGAACCACTGGCATTTGGCAACATTTCTTTTTGAAATAAGTTTTCTGCAGAAGGTACAGATCATAAAGCCAGTAGAGACTATCCCATTCTTAATCCCTAAAACTTTTTCTTCCCTATTTTGACGAGGCAATTATGGAGTAATCATCAGGATACATAGAACATGAGAAATTCATGTCAAAGCAACAATAGCTGATAAGAATGTATAATAGTGATTGCTAGATCCTGATGGGATAAAAGGTACCAAAGTAGAGTCGAATAGAAAGAAAAACTTTTAGTCTTCCACAGCATGGTAGAGTGACTATGGTTCACATAATCTGTTCATAATTACTGATCTATCTCTTCATCCATCTGTCTGTAGATTTATCTCTCATCTATCTGTCTATCTATTTATCCACCTATCTATCTATCTATCTATCTATCTATCTATCTATCACCTGTCTATTATCTATGTCTTTTGGCTTGCTTGCCGTAGTTGACACTCTACCACTTGAATCAGTTCTATAGCCTAGCTTTTGCTGGAAAATTGGAGATGGAATCTCATGGAGTTTTCTGTCTAGGCTGGCTTTATGCCATGTTTTTCCAGATCTCAGCTTCCTGAGTAGTTATTTTTACAGTTGTGAGCCACATTATACAGACATATAGTATATATATGTAATAGCTATACTATATATAATTTATTTAGCTTTTATTATTCTAAAGTAGTTATACAAGTGAGTTTCATTTCAACTGCCATTTGTAAGCCATATCTTCCCATCTCTCTCAACCTCATCCATCCCCTCAATTTGCCTAGTTTTATTTTCATTGAAAATTATCAATGCATTTGTGCACCCTTCCTCTCTCCATTCATGTACCTCTCTCTACCAGCAACACATGTTTCAGTTTCCTTATTCATTTTGTTAAACTGTAAGTTAGTTGTTCAAATGAATTACACCACTGGAGTCTTTTTCTTCACATACTACACTTTAGTTAATACATTTGTTTATATATGAATATGACCCTGAATGTTTTACAGATATAGTTATAATTTAGATCTAGTTTCCTATATAAGAGAAATACGTACTTTTTCTCTCTGATCCTGGAAGAGCCAAGTCCAAAAGCTCCAAACATAAAGCAATGATAGAGAAAAAATATTAAATTCCCTGATTTTATCTGTACAACCTATATGCCTGTGTCAAAATATGATTCCCTATCTCATATAAATGGAATTCATATTTGTTTTGGCCAATGTGATATCTTTGGCAAAGACTATACATGCATATATTCTTTGATATAATAAGTGATAAACATTTTTATGTGTGCTGAACATGGATTTGTAAATGATGCGAAAGGGAAAGTGAAAACAAGTTCACTAAATCATGGAATTTATAGTTTGAGTTACTGTTACTTATCACTATATAAATGCACAAAGAGGCTAGGCAAATGAGTAGAGTATCTGATCCCTTCAACTTAAAAATTTCAGAGAACTTGGGAAGGGGAAGGGGGGCGTGGCAGGGGTGAGAGGGAAGGGATGGTGTGGGAAAAACAAAGAAGGAGGTAACAATGCTCAATAAGAAATGTGCTCATTACCTTACTCATGTAACTGTAACCCCTCTGTACACTATTTTTACAATAAAAACACAAAAATTTCAAAGATCTTATACATTATTCTATATTAACTTCATAAGTAGCTTAACCATGTACATGAAGTCCTGTATAATTCAAAATTTAACTGCTTTCTGACTTAGTCAAGTTAGTCAGCAAAACTCATCTCCTCATAGTGCATTGCCTTAAGTTATGTGCTTGCTTTGGATGTTCAAGTAGAGTATATGGTATCAAATATGATATCTTATGTTTTTAGAGTTACTAGTAGTATTTATAGTGCTTATAATAATTGCTACATATATATTCCTACTATTTAGCCCAGTGCTGCCATTTTGCACAATTTTATAAATAATGCTGCAAAACAGATGCAATGTCTGGTACATCCATATGAGGGTCTAAGAAGATAGATTATTTTCAGAAACATTATTAGTAAATGGTAGAATCTAGATTTGATCTAATGACTTGAAAGCCTATATGCTCATTCTGAACTGCTGGACACCTCTTTCTTGGTGTCTAAATATCATCTTCTTAACAGGATACCATAGTGGAGCCTTTGAATATGGATAGGAGCACAAGTGTGGGCTCTTGCCTGTGATAGCTCCCTGTAAACTAGAAGTTTCTGAGATCCTCTTGTTCTCTGAACTCTCTACTGGGTTAAGAAGACAAAACATTACCAACCAAAACACCTGATCTTAATGTGTCAACAGGATCACCTTATTGTGAAACTAAAATATAGCCCTTTCTATCAACACACACGCACATGTTTAAAATGTGTCAGCCAATTATTTAAACTCAAGATTGATGCTCATGACATATGAGCTTGCTCTATAATATATTAGATGATTAGCTCAAAATCTGTCTTTTCTACATTATAATTAATCCAATGGCATTTCCCCATGCATTTTTTAAAGTTATCTCTTCCTTTACAGGAATGTAGCATTAAGAAACAATTTATTGGTTTAAAAAATAATTTTAGAGAAGGAATCATTAGATTTTATTGCCATAGTATACAATAAAAAGCCTACCAAGTAGCCCACCTTAGAAATATTACCAATTATTATACCTCATGAATAATAAGCACAATTTTTAAACACAATTTTTAATAAAAAGTCTCATTACAAACTAGGTTGTTGTAACAGTGAGTGGAATTTTATATCCTCATCAATTTTGCTTGGTCTTTAATTTTAACAGCTGAGATACAATTAGTTGTGAGGACAAAACAGAAAGAGGGTTTATTTTGCTACTTGATCAGTTCAAATATACAATGTAGAAATTCTATGATAATGTTATTTACCTAGTTAATGAGGTCTCACAAGTCTTCTCCTCTCCCTAAAAGTGACATAAAATGTGTACAAATTATTTTATAGATCCATCTATCCATCCCTCTCTCTGACATTGTGATCTTGGATTAAAGCCACTTAAAAACTTGGTTTTATTTTCATATTAACTTAAATATGTAACATATTTTGTTGTTGCAACTGGTTTGAAAACCTAATATGAACTAACTTTGTGCAGTAAGTGAGAAAGAAAATAGGTATTGCTCTTAAAGCTGGAAATTTTTTAAAAATTTATTTTTATTGTGAAAATATTGTGCAGAGGGTTTACAATTACATGGGCAAGATAATGAGTACATTTCTTATCAAGCATTGTAGCTTCCTCCCTTGTTTCCCCTTCCCATCCCTTCCCATCCTCTGCCGGCCCCCCTACCCAATCCTCCCCACCCCCCCACCAAAGTTGTAAAGTTCGTTTTCAACATAATGACTTGTACATCTGATTGTTGCAATGGGTCCACCTGTATCCCCATTTAAACGATTTTTTCCCCTTCCCCTCCACAAATTATACCGACATCAAATACAGTGAAAGCAGGGGTTATACTGTGGGGGAGGGACATACAAAGCAACAAAGAAAT
>NW_012267301.1:7554746-7577087 GCF_000151885.1 Dipodomys ordii
AGGTCATAGGGGAGCTCTATGTGGAGTCTTTTGAAGAACCTCCATACTGCTTTCCAAAGTGGTTGAACAAGTTTACACTCCCACCAACAATGCAGTAAGATTCCCTTCTGTCCACATCCCCTCCAGCATCTGTTGTTATTAGAGTTCTTGATCTTAGCCATTCTAACTGGGGCTAGGTGATATCTCAATGTTGTTTTGATTTGCATTTCTTTTATGGCTAGGGAGGTTGAGCATTTCTTCCTGTGTCTATTGGCCATCCTTTTTTTCTTCTTCAGAGAAGTTTCTCTTTAAGTCTTTAGCCTACTTATTTATTGGGCAGTTGTCTCTTTGAGGATTTGTTGTTGGAGGATTTAATTTTTTGAGTTCCAGGTATATTTTAGATATGAGACCTTTGTCCGTTGTATGGCTAGTGAAGATCTCCCATTCTGTGGGCTTTCTATTGATCTTGCTTAATGCTAGAAATTTTTGTTGCTTATCTACCGTATTATACAAATAGTAGGAGTGTTCAATGGTGAGGACCATGAGAAGCAAGGAATAGCAAATCCATGACATTATTGTATTTATTGTATTGTAAGAATTAAATCATACAAAATATCCTGAATCTTGTTCCCCTGACTGGTTCATATTAATCACTTGTCAGTTTATTACCTTGATCATTACAATGGAAATTTCCTCCATGCTAAGATCTCACAAATTTCAATGCTCCATTTCAGCAAATTTTAAAATAAGCTGGGAAAAAAGGAGGACTCGCACATAGTCAAATCTCTGCACTATTCCTAGAACACAGAAATTCTGCATGCGGGAATCAAATCCCTTAATCTTCTTAGCTCTGTGCAGGTGGTCTCCTTGATTCTAAAGTGTGAACATGTGGGGTGTCAAGAGAATGAAGTACAAGTGAATGCCTTCATTTTCCAGTATCAATTATTGGGCTTCAGAGTGTCCAGATCCACCCCATATGCCTGGTATCACCAGATGCCAGAAATTTTCTCATTACCAGCACATGGACACTGTCTTCTATACAATCCCTACGACTCCTCTTAAATTTTGTAAGTTTTGAGCCTTAATGCCTTTTGTCACTGTGTCTTCTGCTCAGAATGTCTCTGTGCTTCCAAACCTCCCCAGGGGATTCCCAAGCAACCTTCAAGATCCATATCGAATACCACTGCTAAAGGAAGTCTTCTGAATGCTCTTCAGATCAATAGCCACTTTGTGCACTTTTATGCAGCAAATAAATAACATAAAATATAAAATATTAAAGACTATAATTGTTGATAAAATACCATATGCCAAGAACCTTAAGATGTATGCTATTAGACAGCATATATATACATACATATATATATATACATATATATATATATATATATATGATGCAGGATTTGTAAGTTTTTCCGTTTTACATAGAAAGAAAATAAGGTAAACACATATTGCATGAATATATATTAATCAGGATCAGTTAAATTTAGATGATTTGGCATACAATATTATACAGTAAAAACCTATTCACAATTTGGATTATTTTTTCATGTAATTATTTATAAAGACCACATCTTGGGAATAATTATAGGTGCATGGGTTTTACAATTTAATTCATGCTGTCATAAAATGTGATAATGCATTATTAGCCACAAAGATTTTGTTCTTACTTTATCTACTTGGTAAATTGAAAGCATTTGTGTATGAAAAGCAAGTAGAGAATGCATCTTTGACCTTTGAGATTTTCTATGTTAGTCTATGGTTTCAAGAAACAATTATCCTCTGGGCAGTTGATTTGTGACCAAGAATCAGATAATTATAAGCAGGTCTTTGTGTTCTTTGTTCTTAAGCTGTAGGGTGTATTTAAGAACCCTTCTTAAATTATCTTTAAGTAGTTGTACAAAGGAGTTGCCATTTAACAAAGCAGTTTATGAACCTAATGCATCTCAAGTAATGTCACCCCTTTCAACATTTTCACTCATCTCTCTCAAACCCACCTCTTCCCTCATTTTCCTTAATTTTGTGGTATACATAATGAATTCTTGACTGCATTCTCCCCTCCTCCTTTCTTCATTTGTCTATTCTTCCCTTGGCCCCATTCCTCCTTTTGCATGTTCCCATAGAACTACTCACCATAGCCAAGATAATCAGCCCAGAGGCCTCTCAGTGGATGAATGGTTCAAGAAAATGTCACACACACACACACACACACACACACACACACATTAGAAAGAATGATATTGTATCATTCATAAGGAAATGGAAAGACTTGGAAAAAGCGATATTAAATGAAGTAAGCCAGACACAGACACAGAGAAACACAAATTTCCCTCATTTGTGCTAGATAGAATGTATTTGAAATCTTATTGCTGAATTTGTATCTTGAAACTTGGTTCAAATCTCATCATGCATTGAACTGTATAGAGTACTATGGAAAGGCTCTTATATTCTTTGTAGTGAATTGTACTTAATTGGTTTAGCAAAGGTAATACTTTGGGTCAAAGAATTTACACAAAGATATATTTCCAATTGCCATCTGATTTTACTGAAGTAATATGGTAGAGAAATTGCACAGATACTTACTTTAAGGATGGGGCATTAATTAGACATAAAATATGGAGATGCCTTTATTTTTCTCAAGGTTATATTTGAAACAATATTTCTTCCTTAATATTAGCATGGCTAAAACAAGTAATCCAAACATTTTGAGTGGTCCACTTGGAGTCAAAATTTCAGCTATTTGTCATTTGTGTATTTGTCTAAGCATGAATTCCCTCATTTATTGGCTAGTTTGTAAAAGAAAAAAATACTGTTTCCCCATGGCAGATATTGACTAGTCAAGAGTCATTTTCACTTTTGTTCTTTTCTGCAGTTTTCAACTACAAAAAAAGACTTTCCATGATTTTTTAAAATTTATTTTTTAAGTTGTACCAAGAAGTTGCCATTCATTGTAAGAATCCAATGAATTTTGATCAGTATCACCCCTTTCACCATTCTCCCCAACCTCCATACTTGATTTGAGGCAAGGGATTTGTGAATTCTTATTGATAATCAAATGATCAATATTATTACTTTGGCTAATGAAATAGATACACTTCCTTTTGGCTTCTAAGAAAGCATTCACTTTCATGACTGAAAAGTGGATGGATGGCTGCTACTTTATTTCCTTATATATTTTTATTTGCCTGGAACTTGCAGATGATAATCAAAGAAGTTGCAGATTCTTTAACCTTGAGATGGATTCCAAGTATGAAAAGGGAAATTAATATGACAGAGATACCAGAGCAGAGAAAGGAACTTTGATTTAGGGGGTGGATGGGAGGCATTATTAGGTATTGAACTCAGGAATTTATGCTTAGTAGGCAAGCAACTCTACCACTTGATCCATGTCCTTAATCCTTTTGATTTTAAATTATATTTCAGATTAGGTTTTATAGTCTTGCATTTTTGCTTTGATGGCCCTTGGAATGCATTTTATTTATCTCTGCTTCCTGTGTGTGCTACTAGACCCAAAGAAACCTAAGTCCTTGATGGTATAGTTAAATAAACGGAGACCAGCAATTGCCTGTCATTGCTTCTTATCTTGTGAGGGAAAAAGAATCACTAGTTTAACCTGTAATTGGTAAGGTTTTTCCAACAGCTACATGTGGAAATTAACACCTAGAAAGGGTAGGGAAGCCCCCCCCCACCCCCGCCTTCAAAGCTAAGGGAGAATTAAGGAGGAAATGAACCATCTCCTATTTATTCTCAGAAAGGAACTGCTTCATTTTAACTTGGCACCATATGAGAGTAAGAACAGTATTATCAAGTGTCTAATTTCTGACATTTCCCTGGAAACTGGTCAATTAGTTTCAATGACTGACTGAGAAAGGTATTTGATAATTTCTTTCTTAATTTCTCCAAGAAAATGTATCTTGTTATCAGTACTGCATAAAATCCACGAGTAAATTTTTGTTTGAGTATTGTACCTACTGTGACTCCAAAAATGTCCCTGTTCCTTATTTATTCACTCAAAAATTATTTGTTGACCATCCACAAAACCAAACTCAGCTCTCTCATGTAGACTTTTCCTTGGTAAGAGGTGAACATAATTCAAATAGTCTTAAAAATGTGTGCTTGTATGAGGTAGGGTGGGTTCTATGAAGTAGGGGATGCAGATGTAAGACAACACAGGAAATAAAAACATCTGGCCTTTGAGATAATGTCTTTGAAAAGGACACTTGAGTAATAGTGATAAAGAAAAGTTAGTTATCATTAAACATGGAAGGGTATTAAGTAACCTTGAAGCATAGAGTAGAACATTTTCAGAATTAGAAGTATGCACAAAAGACTCATGGTAGAAGACAGCAGGTTAGGCTTGAGGATCTCAGGGCAGACCCCTGTGGTTAGATTGATAAGAGGGATGAGAATTCAGCTTCTACTGGTCTTTGCCCATTTTAGGTCTTTGGTCTTTAGCCAAATGGCCATGCAAAGCCACCGAGAAGTTTAACTAAGAGGGTCATAAACACTTCAGTGTTTTGAAAGGACCAGAGTTGCTGCGTCGTGGAGAAAGGATTGGCAGGGAACCAGTCTTAATGGTTTTGTATAACTAAGAATTTATTTCATAGGTCATACCTGAAATCATACCATCATTACCTGAAGTAAGCCAGATCCAAAGAAACATAGGTCCTGTGGTTTCCCTTGTTTGTAATAATCAGTAATAGGATAATTAGTAATTAGGATAATATTAGCAGATGAGCAGAATAGCTCAACAGCTATGCATAGTACATATGACCATATAAGGTGATGTTAAGAGAAATGAACTCCAAGACATGGACACAAGACGTTTTCCTTTGTTATTGTTGCCTTTAATGTACTATGTGATTTCTTTTTTGTGTGTGTTTTTCCCCTATCATTTATCCCCTGCTGTCATTGTATTTGACTTTGGTACCCTGAGTATTGTATATATGTTTATCTCAATTAGGGAAGGGAAGGGGAATAATACAATGGTGAGACAAAGGACAAAGGGAGAACCAATGCAATAGTGATACTCACAAGAGAATATGTTAGAAATGATTTATACAATGTGTGGGAGGGATGGGGGGAAGGGAAAGAGGGACAAAAATGAGGGAGGGGGTAACAAGTTCAACAAGAAATGTAACCTCTCTGTACATCACCTTGACAATAAAATTAAAATAAAAATTAAAACAAAGAATTGCCAGAAACAATGTTAGTTTTGTATAGGAAGGCTCTGTTGGTAGTAGTATCCTATTGATGGTGGAAGAAATGAATGGATTAGAGACTTACATAGACAGAGTAGGTGGCTCATGACAATGAAAATGGTCATATTTTTGTTCCATAGACATTAGATTTTGAAAGTTTCAGGTTTTCAGATATAATGAAGAGAAAGTGCAGAGTGTTTCCACATAAACTCACATATAGTTTCTGGTGTTATGAATGTCTTCTATCAACTACCATCACAGGGTTTTGCAGGCAATTTTCATAGCTCTTAAAATTCTCCCAGAGTATTTTCCAAAAGGTGATGAGAAGAGGACCTAACTCAGGTAACTCGCTACTCAGAAACTCCAAAATTAGCTCATATCTCTAAAAAAATAGAAGAAAACTCTAAAGAATAATTGCCATAAAACCCTTATTTGTGATATTTGTAAGCCCCAATGAAATTTGATCCAAATTCATGAAGGACTCCTAGGTCGGCAGCACCTGCCTTACTTTTGAGAAGATAGCAATTTTCAGAAAAGGGCTCCAAAGGCCACACACAAGAGTTGCACTTTGTAACATTAGACTTCGTTCCCTTCCCCTTGAGAGTTGTCTCTTCCCCAGAAAGCTCTCAGACAGGGAGAAATAAAAAAACTATGTGGCTATGCCAATTTTATTTTGTTCCAACACACCTTCCTAAATTGGGCGGCAGGCTGGAGGTTGTTTGGGCCCCAAACTTACATCTACTTTGTCACTTCCAGACAATATTTGGACAGAAATAAACAAGCAGTGAGTTACTGAGCTGAGATGCAGCACTCTGAGCTCAGCTCCTGTATCTGCCTCGGGAGATCTCCTACTCTAAAATCATCTGGTTCCTCTGTATGGCCACTTCTTTCCCTGCCTGGAGACTGAGAGAAGCTCTGACACTATTCTGTTGGCAGTGGGTGGAGCCCTGGGACCACATCAGCTCTCAAGAAGGTAGATATATTTCTTTATCCAGGTCAAGCAGCAATTAAACCATAGTCGAAGTGAGCTCACAATCAATTGATTTGCTTTTCATTACATGTCTTTCACACTAACAGTGATGCTCTTTCCTTCTGGCATGGACAGATAAGCTAGGTTTGCACACACAGGAAATTCAAGTCTTGAGAAATTATCAATGCTTTGAAACGAAAATGGGCTTTTTTTCCTCTCCATTGATAGACTCAAACATATCACCAGCCTAGAATCAGTAGTAGAGTGTTCTCTTGGAAAGGGCCAGATGGTTTTGTCAATAATTTACTCTGACAGTGCAGAAATAGCCAGCTCTAGGAATAAGGACTCAGGATTCCAACATTCATTTTGCAATTACATCCTCTATAAATCTTATTCATAGGTGCTATCAGTATTAAAGCCTTCCAAAATGGGACAGGACTGATAGAGTATCTTTAGTCAATAATTCCCTTCCCATTCTGAAACAATTTATTGCATGATCTCAAGTCACACATCTCAGGAGATGAGGAAGGATAGCATTTCCTTAAATGATGTTGTGAATGCAGGAGCAATGTGAACGGATTTGCTCCTCAAACTCTCTTGAGAAGAAATGTGATGTCAATGTTATCCATTTTAGCAATCAAATATATGTGAGATTAAAATCACTAAGCTTTCCCTGACTTTGAATTCAAATGAAAGCTTGACTTCCTTTGAGTCTGAGTCCTGAAGTTTTACATTTAGTTCTAGAGGAATTATGAATATTAACACTGGAAAATTAACTCAGGATGCCAGTGCTAGAATGCTTTTCAGAATCACTAGTTCAATCCCTGTGCTTTGCAGAGGTGAAGTAACTCACTCTGAGACTCAGAGTTGCTAAGAGGCAGAAAGCAGGTTGAGGAATGTGTACATAGACTTTTCCATAAGGTTCTCTGACATTTTCAATGACACCATTTCAGAGACTAGAAAACTCCCAGCCATTCTGCAGTTGGCTATTTTTTATTTGTGTCTAAGCCTCAGTTGATTTAACTGAAAAATGGGATGTGACTCTGAAATTCTATTATATTTGTGTTACACATGAGATGTGCGGAATGGTTGAATGTATATATATTGTGGAGGACTCATGATCGTGGTAATTTTTCAACTTCATAGATTACAAGGCATTCTTTTTTTTGGGGGTGAGGGGGTTCTGGTTGTGGGGCCTAAGCTCTGGGCCTCAGCACTGTCCCTCAGCTCTTCAGCTCAAGGCTAGCGCTCTATCACTTGAGCCACAGTGCCACTTCCGGCTTTTTTCTTTTTGCTTATGTGGTGCTGAGGAATCGAATCCAGGGCCTCATGCATGCAAGGCAAGCGCTCTACCACTGAGCCACCTTCCCAGCCACGGCATTCTTAATTCACACATCTAATAATTTTATAGCATTAATGGTTAACTTATTAGTGATGATTATTAGCTATTAGGTTATTATCATTAGGAGGCAATTCTGGCTAGTTATCTAGGACTTAGATAAATAAATGAAAATGGTGGGAACTTAGGTTTCTCCCTCTCTCTGCCATTTTGATGTTTTCTGAGGCTATCCATTCTTTCTTCAGCATTTCTGGGAGGGAAGAATATTATGAGTTTGTGGACTTCAAAGATTTTTGTTTACTTATGGGGCAGTTTGAAAGAGTTCAGAAAACTAGGTGTGTATACATGAGTCTCTAGACTTGGAAACAGGCAAGGGCAAATCCTCACCCTTGTCCTTGAGGCCAGGGGCAGTGTCTTTTCCCTTTAGATCTCCAGAGCTTACTGAGAATGTAGTAAGTATTGAAATGGGAAATGAAAGGACAGATAGTTTCTCAACCTAAAAATGAAATTAATCCCAGGTGGACAAAGATTCAAAGGTTAAAACAAAACAAAAAAATTGTCAAATTGAAGATTGGGATTTATTTATGTTTGAAATAACACCATATAGAAGAACCAAAAGCCCAGTCTTGATAGTTATTGAAAAATATGTTTCTGTGAAAACTTCACTGTGAAATTTTTAAATAAGTTTTTTATTGTAAAAATACTGTACAGAAGGGGTTACATTTACATAAGCAAGGAAATGAGTACATTTCCTATCAAGCATTGTTGCCTCCTCCCTTGTTTTCCCCCCTACCATCCCTTCCCACCTCCACAACTAAACTCCTCCCCCACTCATGCTAAATTGTGAAGCTGGTTTTTCAATAGAGTGTCTTGTATATCTCATTGTTACAATGGGTCAACCTGTATCCCTATGTAAACATTGTGTTTTTTCCTTTCTCTTCCTCAAATTATATTGACATCAAATACAGTGAAAACAGGGGCTATACCATGGTGGAGGAACATACAAAGAAACAAAAAAAATCACATGGTACATTATGAATATGTTAGAAACAATAACAAGAAAGAAAAAAAACACTTGTGTCCTTATCTTGGGGTTCTTTTTGCTTAATAACATCTTATCTGGTCATATGCACAGAGCTTTTGACCTTTTCTGCTTGTCCTAGACATATACTAATTATTGCAAAAAGATAAACCGTGGGACCTATGTTTCTTTGGGTCTGACTTACTTCACTTAATAAAATTTTTTCCAAGCCTTTCCATTTCCTAACAAATGGGGCAGTGTCATTCTTTCTGATGGAGGCATAGAATTCCATTGTACCTATATACCACATTTTCTTGATCCATTCATCTACTGAGGGGCATCTGGGTTGGTTCCATATCTTAGCTATGGTAAATAATGCTGCAATAAACATAGTTGTGCTGGTAGCTTTGGTGTGGTCTTGTTTGTGAACATTTGGGTAAATGCCTATATACCACATTTTCTTGATCCATTCATCTACTGAGGGGCATCTGGGTTGGTTCCATATCTTAGCTATGGTAAATAATGCTGCAATAAACATAGTTGTGCTGGTAGCTTTGGTATGGTCTTGTTTGTGAACATTTGGGTAAATGCCCCAAAGTGGGATTGCTGGGTCATAAGGGAGATCTATGTAGAGTCTTTTGAGGAACCTCCATACTGCTTTCCAGAGTCGTTGATAAGTTTACACTCCCACCAACAGTGCAATAGCGTTCCCTTCTGACCACATGCCCTCCAGCATCTATTGTTATTAGAGTTCTTGATTATAGCCATTTTAACTGGGGTGAGGTGGAATCTCAATGATGTTTTGATTTGCAATTCTTTTATGGCTAGGGAGGTTGAGGATTTCTTCAAATGTATATTGGCCATTCCTATTTACTCTTCAGAGAAGCTTTTTTGGTAAGTCTTTAGCTCACGTATTTATCAGGCAGTTGTTTCTTTGAGGATTTGTTGTTGTGGGACTTAATTTTTTGAGTTCCAAGTATATGTTTGATATGAGACCCTTGTCCATTGTATGGTTAGTGAAAATCTTCTCCCAATCCGTGGACTTTCTATTGATCTTGCTACCTATGTCCTTTACCATGCAGAAGCTCTGTAGTTTCATTCAGTCCCATTTGTCCAACCTTTCTTTGATTTTTTTTGTATTTCTCAGTCTTCATTAAGAAAATTTCAGCCTGTACTAAGGAGACCTAAGGTTTCTCATATTCCTCCCTGTAATATTTTCAGGGTACCTGCTTTGAATCCAAGATATTTGATCCATTTGGAGTTGATTCTGGTGCAGGGTGATATATCAGGATCTAGCTTTAGATTTCTACAGGTGATTAACCAATTTTGCCAACATTTACTGAAGAAGCTGTCTTTCTTCAATTCTATTTTTTTTGGTCCCTTACCAAAGATTAGGTGGCTATAAGTCTGTGGGTTCATTTCTGGGTTTTCAGTTCAATTCCATTGGTCCTCAGGTCTGTTCTTGTGCCAGTACCAAGCTGTTTTGATTACTATTGCTTTGTAGTAGAGTTTGAAATTTGGTATTGATATTCCTCCAGCACTGTTCTTTCTGTTAAGGATCGTTTTTTCTATTTAGGGGTCTTTTATTGTTCTATATGAACTTTTGGATTGGCTCTTCTATTTCCTTGAAGAATGAGGTTAGAATATTGATAGGTATCACATTGAATTTGTAGATAGCCTTGCCATTTTCACGATGTGGATCCTTCCAATCCAGGAGAATGGGAGTTTTTTTTTCAACTTTCTAAGTTTTGCTTTGATTTCCCTTTTCAGGTTTTTCATCGTAGAGGTCCTTCACTTCTATAGTTAGGTTAATTCTTGGTATTTTATTTTTTGTGGGGCTATTAGAAAAGGAGATGCTTTCTTGATTTCAGCTGTGCCCTTCTCATTTTTGGTTTAGGCAGGTTAATTTTATACCCTGCTACTTGCCAAAATTTCGAATCACCTCGAGTAATTTGGGAGAGGAGTCCAAGGGATTCTTTAAATACAAGATCATATCATCAGCAGAGAGGGAGAATTTTACTTCATTTTTCCCTATTTGGATCTTCTTTATGTTTGCATCTTGTCTTACTGCTGTAGCTAGGCATTCTAATACTAAATTGAAGAGAAGTGGAGAGAGTGGACATTCTTGTCTCCTTTCTGACATTAGATGAAATGGCTTTAGTTTTCTCCACTAAGTATAATGCTGGCTGTAGGTTTGTCGTATACAGCCTTTATAATATTGAGGAATGTTTCACGGACTCCTTGTTTTTCCAGAGCCTTCATCATAAAGGGGTGTTGGATCTTGTCAAATGCTTTTTCTGCATCTATGGAGATAACCATGTGGTTCTTATCCTTGTTCTTGTTGATGTGATGAATTATGTTAATTTATTTGCATATATTGAATCAGCTTTGTATACCTGAAATGAATCTTGTTCAATACTAGTGTATGAGTTTTTTGGATGAATTGTTGAAATCGATTGGCCAAAAGTTTGTTGAGCAATTTTGCATCAATGTTCATGAAAGAAATGGGTCTCTAGTTCTCTTTCTTTGATGAGTTCCTGCCTGGTTTTGGGATGAGGGTTATGATGGCTTCATAGGAAGACTTTGGTAGTGAACTTTCTCTTTCAATTTCATTGAAGAGTTGGAGGAGTATTAGTGTGAGTTCTGCTTTGAAGGCCTTGTAGAATTCTGCTGTAAATCCATGTGATCCCCGGCTTTTCTTAGATGGGAGGTCTCTTACTGCTTTTTCCATTTCGATGCTTGATATGGGCCTGTTATGTTGGTTTAACTCATCTTGGTTTACTTTCAGCACGATGATATTTGCTAGGAAGTGGTCCATTTCTTCCAGATTCTCAAACTTATTAGCATAAAGGTTTGAGAAGTATTCCCTTATAATGTTCTGAATCTTGGTTGTTTTGTGATGATGTTTCCATTCTCATCTCTGAGTTTGTTTTGTTGGGTGTGTTCTCTTCTTTTCCTGATAAGTTTGCTAAGGGTGTGTCAATTTTTTTGAAGAACCAACTCTTTGTTTTGCTGATTTAATTCATTTAATTCTGATTTAAATTTAATTATTTCTTTATCTCTACTGGATTGGGTTTAGTTTGCTGCTCTTTTTCAAAATGGTTCAGATGTCTCATTAAATTGTTGATTTCAGATCTCTCCAATTTGTTGATGTAGGAACTCAGAGCTATAAACTTGCCTCTGAGTACTGCCTTTGCTGTGTCCCAGAGGAGCTGGTAGTTTGTGTGTTCTTTTTTGTTGAATATCATGAACATATGAATTTCATTTCTAATCTCTTCCATGACCCACTGGTAATTCAACAGTGTGTTGTTCAGACTCCATGTGTTATAGGACTTTCTTTGGTGGCTTTTTGTGTTGAGTTCTAATTTTATTCCCTTGTGGTCTGAGAGAATGCACATAACTTCAATGTTTCTGAAATTGGACAAGTTTGTTTTGCAACCTAAAATGTGGTCTATTTTAGAAAAATGTTCCATGTGCTGCTGAGAAGAACATGAATTCAGATGCTGCTGGGTGACATATTCAGTAGATATCTATTAAATCTAGTTAATCTGTGCAGTTGTTTAGATGTGCAGTTTCTCTGTTGAATTTTTGCTGAGTTGATCTATCTAGTGGGGATAGTGCTGTGTTAATGTTCCCTACAATTAATGTCTTTGGATGATTGTGAGATTTGTGAGAAAATAGTGTTTCTTGGATAAATTTGGGTGCTCTGTTGTTTGGTGAATAAATATTTAGGATTGTAATATACTCCTGAAGGAGAAATCCCTTTAGTATGTAGCGACCTTCTTTACCTTTTCACACTAATTTTAATTTGAAGTCTATTTTATCTGATACTAGGATTGCAACTCCACCTTTTTATGGGGGCTGTTTGCTTGGTAGATTTTATTCTAGCCTTTCACTTTCAGAATATATTTGGTTTTATGGGCAAGGTGTGACTCTTGAAGTCAGCAGATAGAAGGATCTTGCTTTTTAATCCCACTAGACAGTCTATGTCTCTTAATTAGAGAATTAAGTCTATTAGTATTGAAAGTTAGGACTGAGAGGTGTTTGGTATTTCCTGCCATGTTATTCACCTTCTTGGGGGCTGTGACAACTAGGTTCTTCCTATGGTTCTTGGATTCTCAGTTTGAGTGTAGTTTTTTGGTCTTTATTGTGCTCTTGTTGTTCTTCTATGTTTAAGACATCTTTAAGTTTCTTTTATAGGGCTGGTTTGGTGGAGATATGTTTTTTCAATTTTTCTTTGCTATGGAAGATTTTTATTTGGCCCTCCATTATGAAGGAGAGTTTAGCTGGGTACAGTATTCTTGGTTGATAGTTGTTTGTCTTTAGGCCATGGTATACATCATTCCAGGCTCTTCTTGCTTTAATTGTCTTTCCTGAGAAATCTGAGGTTATTCTAAGTGGCTTCCTTTTATAGGTGATTGATCTTTTCGCCTTGCTTTAAGGATGCTTTCCTTGTTCTGAATTGATTCTGTGTGGATTATAATATGATGTTGGGATGTCCTGTTCTAGTCTGTCTATTTGGGGTTCTAAAGCTTCTTGTAAAGAATAAACCTATCTTTTTGCATGTTTGGGAAGTTCTCTGGTAGGATCCTTTTAAATAAATTTCCTAGACCCTTAACTTCTGTTTGTATGTGCTCCTCTAATCTCTCTTATCCACAGATTAGGCCTTCTGATGGTGTCTTCCAAATGTTGAATAGATCTATCATAATTCTTGGATTTTTTTTAGATAGTCGTTTCTCTATAATATCTAGGCTGTCTTTATCCCTGAGATTTGATCTTCTATATGGTCTAACCTACTGCCAAGCCATTCTACTTTTTTTTTTTTTAATTTCCTTTCCTTTTAATTGGTTGGTATTGATGGCTTCAATTCTTTGTTGGAGTTTTGGTTTAGATCCTGTATGGACTTATTTTCTTCCTTAATTTGTTGTTCAGTGCTTATCCTCAAATCATTTAGTTGATTGGTTATGGTTTCTTTGGACTCCCTTTCTTCCTGATGGGCTCCATTCAGCATTCCCTTTGTGGTCTCCACAGAGTCCTTCAGCTGGCTGTATGGATTCCATGAATGCCTCTTTGTCTATTCTAATCCCACTCACCAATTTGTGTATTACTCTTTGATTAGCTTCCTCATGCTCAAGGAATTCCTGCTTACTCTTTTACTGTTCTCAGCCTACTCATGCAATGCCTGTATTAAACTTTGATTAGCTTCCTCAGGCTCATCATATCCCTGTATTCATTTTTGGTTAGTCTTGTCATGCTCACAAAGTTCCTATATTAATCTTTGGTTAGCCTTGTCTTGCTCCTTATCATGCTCACACTGAATCCATTGCAGGCTTTCAGTCTTTTCATTCACCATGTTTACCAGTAGTGTTTGTAGAGTTTTTTGTGAGCTATCTTCTGGAGTATTCATTAACTGTTCTGTCACCTGATAATCATGAATGCGAGTTGAGATACCCAGACTTGTCATTTTTCTTGTGTTTGTCTGGTTTGTTCTGCCCATTTGGTATGAAAGTAACTCCAATTTCATGCTAGAACACTATTTTAATGCAAGCATCAACTAGAGTCCTCTATCATAATCAAAATGGCTGAAGATAAATCTAGTTCAACAGATACAATTTATTCAATACCCAACAACTAGGATTCGTGGACTAAGAACATTAAAGAGGGATTCAGCAGACCAGAAATTAATAGGTTTAGGGAGAATTGTGGGGGGAAAATAGGATTAGAGGGATGTGGAGAGGTAAAAGGAAAGAGCAAATTTAACAAAGTCTTAGTCTCAGAGAGGAAATGAATAGAAAAGAATGAAAGGAGAGATTTAAAGAAACAAAAAAAATGGAAAAACAAAATTTAAAATTTAGAAAATGAAACACTTAAAAATTTAAAGAAATAATATTGAGAGAAGAAAAGGATAGGATGAGAGGAGAGAGATAAAAGGAAAAATAAAATTTTTTTAAAAAATGGAATACTTAAAAATTTTATAGGTATAAAGAAATAATACTACTATTAATGAAGTTAAGCCTAACAGGTTGTTAATTGAGTAATACATTTCTGAATTATGTATGTACACAATGAGGGATTAGGTCTAATAATGGGATATATCTGGGGATGAACAGAACAGCAATTAAGGCATGGAAAAAGAAAAAGAAAAAGAGGATCAAAAGGTTAAAAGAGATTCAACAATAAAGAACACACACACCTAAAATAAAAATTATGAAAGAAAAATAATAGGAAACCCATGTTTTAAAAAAAAATTAAAAATTAGGAAAAAAAAGTGCTTTGATTTTTTTTTGGAGGGGGGTGGAAGTGGTAAAGATCTTGTATCTCCCCTGTGTAGGCAACCAGTCTCTTGGTGGAGTCTCTGGTTTGCTTGTAGTGTTTGGTTTTCCTGTGCTTGATTTTTTTCTTAAGTCAGTTTGTTTGAGCAGGCAGAAAAAAGCTCTGCCTTACCCAGGACTTTGTGATCCTTTTCCCAGCCTAGTTCAGTGGGAGGAAGATCTGCTCTAAGTATCACAAAAGAGGGAGATGGCTGTTTCCTACAGGTTGGAGTTGCTGTGATGAGGCTGGATTCTGGGTAGGGTTGAGGCCTATCAGCAATCTGCTGCTGCTAAGGAGCTAGCTCTTGAGATACTCTCAGAGTCCAGCCTGGAGCCATTCTCAGGATTTATGTTTGTCCCGACCCGCAGGACTTCAAACAGGGCAATGAACCTAAGCGAGAAGGAATGAAGGGACAAGAGACATGAAGAAGGACAGCAAGACAAGGATTCTGATTAAGCTGCCCAATTTTATTTTTCACACAAGGGTATTTATATGCTTGGACTTAGGGCGTGGTGCAAAGGTGGCTGTTAGTAGATTTAGGGTGGGGTGAAAAGGTGGTCGTTAGTAGCTGCAGGGTGTTTACTTTAGGGTGTGGTGAAAAGGTGGGATTCTGTAAACTCAGCCTCAGGTTGTTCCAGTGAGATAGTTAAGCTTATTAAGTTTGAGAGACTTAACTTTTGGCCCAACAGTTGTTACTTATTTTCAATTATTTTTCTTTTACCCCTCCTGCTGCTGAGACTGGGGCCCTAGGCTGCCATGGGGAGGGACAGCCTCTGGCTGTTTACCCAGTGAACAGAGTCCCTCCTGGGGGTGGATCTTCTTCTGCCTGGGAAGGGCAACTTTCCCCTGGGTTGACCTGAGCCCAGCAGGTCAAGTCAGGTTCCTGTGACCTGTGGAATGGCTCCTATTGTTTTCTTCCAAGGCCTGAGTTGGAGCTAGCTGTGATAAGGAGTGAGGATATCTTGGGTCTACTCACATCAGTATCTTGATTTCTGGGCCCTCCATGGTCTACCATCAACAGGATGAAGACTTCTGTTCCTTGTCAGTTCTTTTTTTTTTGTGAAAATATCGTAGAGAGAGGTTACAATTACATGGGCAAGGTAATGAGTGCATTTCTTATCAAGCATTGTTGCCTCCTCCTTTGTTTCCCCTTCTCAGCCTTCTCATCCCCTCCTCCTTCCCCTGGCCCCGTGCCAAAGTTGTAAAGTTAATTTTCGACATACATCTTGTACATCTCATTGTTGCAATGGGTCCACTTGTATCCCTATTTAAACAATCTGTCCATGTCAGTTCTTGCTAGTGGTGAGTAGAATCCGCTTGCACACCACATCTGGTGCCTTGGTACCAGACACTCTCTATTGATATGGCAGCTGTGGCAGCAGCCGCTGCTGTAGCCACATCTACTGGCAAGTGCTCAGATCTGTCTACTTGACCAAGGTTCTTGGATTTTCCCTCTGTGGCCTAACTATGTACTGTCATGGCACAGTTGGTGTGATTCTCCAGCCTAGGACTGTTTACTGGAACACTAAAAGTACTTTCTATGCAAGAGCTTGTTTAGCCTTCAGCTTCTCCTCTTCCATCTTTCTCCCTTCACTGTGAAATTTTAAAGGAAATTAAGTTAAGGATGAGACTTGGAACTATATCAAATGAGTTAATAACCAATATATATATATAACGTGTGAAAAAAATCAATAAAAGATTATGAAAACCTATGCCCAAGGGACAAAATGAGACAAGAGCACAAATTGGCAATACACTGAAGAAGAAATATAAGCAAATAATAAATACATATGCACATCAGATGGTATTACCAAAGAAAATTTTGTAGAGAAAGATAATGAGGTACTATAGTAGTTATTATATCATCATAGCTTCTGAGAACATACTAATAGTGGCCTTTGCAGTGTTGTCGCTCTCATGAGCTATAGGTAGGCATATACATGGGTAAAATTACTTTAAATTATGCACTCAACATTCTGATAATTGTGTTCACTTTATGATCGCAGAGTTATACTTTTAAGAAGTATTTGGAAGAATATCCAGCTATATGCATGCAAAAATGTCTCACAAAAGCACAGTTTATAATGTTAGAAAACAATGGAAATAACCTAAATGTCCCCAATCAAGTAGTTTGTTCAATAATTAAATATATTAGGATTTACTAGCAGCTTAAAATTATGCTATATTACAATGCTACAATGGATATATTTGCCATCACGAATGACAATACAGAAGTATAACTCTTCATGGAAAACATATACATTTCTACATGAAGTCCATGTATTTATATAATAACATATAGATGGAAAAGTATCAAAATTAATACACCAATTACATGAAAGTTTGAGGGCAGTTATTTCTGGATAATGAAGTTATTAGTATTATTTTTATCATCAAGGTGATGTACAGAGAGGTTAGACATATATAAGTAAGGTACTGAGTACATTTCTTGTCAACCTTGTTACCCCTTCCCTCAATTTTCTTCTACTTACCCTTCCCCTATGCCCCCCCAATGGTACAGATTGTTTTCAACATATTGTCTTGTGTATATCATTGTTGCATTCGTTCCCCATTGTCTTTTCAATCACCATTCTGTTGTTCCCATTCCCTTCCCTAATTCAAATAAATACACACACACACACACACACTAGGGTACAAAAATAAAAAACAGTAACAACAGAGGATATACCATAGGGGGAAGAACTTACAAAAGAAACAAAAACTTGTATAGTACATTAAAAAAACAACAACATAAAGCTTCTTTCTTGTGGACATATCTTAGAGTTCATTTTGCTTGCCGTCATCTTATATGGTCATATGTACATAGCTGTTGATCTATTCTGCTCATCTGCTACTTTAATCCTGGACATATACTAATTATTACAAATAAGGGAAACCACTGGACCTGGATTTCTTTGGGTCTGGCTTACTTCACTTAATATGATTTTTTCCAAGACTTTTCATTTCCTTACAAATTAGGCCATGTCACTCTTTCTAATGGAAGCACACACACACACACACACACACACACACACACACACACACACACACACACATATGTTTTGATCCATTCGTCTACTGAGGGGCATCTGGGTTGGTTCCATATCTTACCTATGGTGAATAATACTGTGATAACCATAGTTGTGCTAGTAGCTTTAAGACGGCTTTGTTTTTGGTCATTTAGATAAATATCCAGAAGTGGGATTGCTGGGTCATAGGGGAGCTCTATGAGAAGTCTTTTGAGGAACCTCCAGAATGCTTTTCAAAGTGGTTGAACAAGTTTACACTCCCACCAACAGTACAGTAGGGTTCCCTTTTGGCTACATGCCCTCCAGCATCTGTTGTTATTATATATTTTAATTGTAGCCATTCTAATTGGGGTGAGGTAGAATCTCAATATTGTTTTGATTTGCATTTCTTTTATGGCCAGAAAAGTTGAGCATTTCTTCATGTGTCTATTGGCTATTCTTATTTCCTCCTCAGGGAAGTCTCTCTTTAAGTAACTAACCCTCTTTAAGTCTTTAGTCTTTATTAATGTGGTGGTTGTTTCTTTGAGGATTTGTTTTTGAGGAGTTTAATTTTTGAGTTCTGTGTATATTTTAGATATGAGGCCTTTGTCTGTTGTATGGCTATTGAAGATCTTCTCCAAATATGAAGGCTTTCTATTAATCTTCCTAGCTATGTCCTTTGCCAAGCAGAATCTCTGCGGTTTAATGAAATCCCATTTGTCCAACCTTTCTTTGTTGTTGTATTCCTGGGTCATTATTAAGAAAAGTTCAGGCTTGTGCCAAGGAGCCCTAGAGTTTCTCCCATTCCTTCCTGTAATGCTTTCAGCGTGTCTGCTTTCACTTCAAGGTCTTTGATCAATTCAGGGTTGATACAGGTGCTGGGAGATATATAAGCATCTAACTTTAGTTTTCTACAGGTGTTTAACCAGTTTTACAGTAACATTTATTGAAAAGGCTGTCTTTCTTCCATCCTATTTTTTTTTGGCTTCTGTATCAAAGATTAGATGGCTATAGGTCTTTGGGTTCATTTCTGGGTCTTCAGTTCTATTCCATTTGTCCTCAGGTCTGTTCTTGTGCCAGTACCAAACTGTTTTGAATACTATGGCTTTGGAATAGAGGTTGAAGTTTGGCACTGTTCTTTCTGCTAAGGATTGCTTTTGCTATTCGGGGTCTTTAATTGTTCCACATGAATTTTTTGATTGCTTCTATTTCATTGAAGAATGGGGTTGGGATATTGTTGGGTATTGCATTGGATTTGTAGATAGCCTTTGGCAGTTCTGCCATTTTCATCTTTCTTTTTTTTTCCACTTCCTTAATTCTGCTTTGATTCCTTTTTCAGATTTTTAAAGTTCATCATAGAGGTCCTTCATTTCTTCAGTTAACTCCTAGGTATTTTATTTTTTGTGCTATTACAAAGGGAGCTGCTTTCCTAATTTCAGCTGCATTGTTCTCTTTATTGGCATACAGAAAATCCATTGATTTTTGAGGATTAATTTTATACCCTGCTACTTTGCCAAAGTTTTGGATCAGCTCCAGTAACTTGAGAGTGGATTCCATGGAGTTCTTTAAATATAAGATCTTGTCATCTGCAAAGAGGAGAGTTTTACTTCATCTTTCCCTGTCTGGATCCCATTTATGTTTGCATTTTGCCTTATTGTGCTCTCTAGGGATTCTAATACTAAATTGAAGAGAAGCAGAGTGGACATCCTTGTCTTGTTCCTGAATTTAGAGAAAACGGCTTTAGTTTTTCACCATTAAGTATAATTCTGGCTGTAGGTTTGACATACATAACTTTTATTGTATTGAGGAATGTTCTATGGATTCCTAGTTTTTCCAGAGCTTTCCTCATAAAGGGGTATTTGATCCTGTCAAATGCTTTTTCTGCCTCTATTGAGATAATCATGTGGTTCTTATTCTTTCTCTTGTTGATTCGACAAATTACATTAATTGACTTGTGAATATTGAACCAACTTTGCATCCCTGAAATGAATCCTGTTTGATCATAGTGTGTGATTGTTTTAATAAGTTGTTGAAGTTGATTAGCCAGAATTGTTTTTGAGTAGTTTGCATAGATGTTACTGGCATGGCGGGGGGTTGTGACACTCCTCTCAGACTAGTTCAGTGGGAGGTGTATCTGTTTTGTGTATGGCACAGGAGCTGTTTCCTCTAGCTTGGAGTCACTTTGAAGGAGGTTGAATGTGGGTGGGGTTGTGGCCTGTGTGCAATCAGTAGCTTTTCCCTAAGGGGTTAGCTCTTGAGACACTCTTGTGACCAAGCTTTGGGCCACTCACAGGATTTATGCTGTATCCAATTTCGAATTTTTTTTAACCTTCTACAGTCGTGAGAGTTGCCCATGCTGCAGAAGGGCTGGCCTGACTGTGGCTTTATTTACATGCTGAAAATAGTCACCCCATTCTGGGTGGAGCTTCCTCGGCCTGAGAAGGACAATTTTCCCCTGATGGAGCTGACACCTGCTGGTCAGGTTTCTTTGCCCTGTTGAAAAATGGCTCCACAGTGTCTGGCCCAGTCTTTGCCAGTATAAAAGATGGCGTTCTTCTTGGGTGGCTGGGAAGGGGCTACTTTCCATATGCTTATTCTGTGAGGAGTGATAATCTCTTGTGGGATACTAATGCCTTTACCTTTGTGATTACTTGGAGATAGGAGTCTTGGTGGGGTTTTATTGGGGATTTAGCTAAGTCGAAAAACACTTGCTTGGCATGTGCAAGGCCCTGAGTTTGGTCCTCAACTCTGGAAAACAAGAGTTTAAAAGGGTCTCACAGGCTTTCCTGCTTAGGCTGGCTTTGAACCTCAATGCTCAGTTTTCAGCCTGCTGAGTAGCATGGGGAACTCAGTCGATAGGATTACAGGCATGAGCCACCAGTTCTTGGTTGTTTTGATATAATTGAGATAGTGTTTTGCTTATGAGTAGATTGACTTGAGCAGTGATTTACTTTCCTTTTTATGCTTCCAACCACAGGTGAGATGACAGGAGCACACCACCCTCCC
This sequence comes from Dipodomys ordii, assembly GCF_000151885.1. NCBI lineage: Eukaryota > Metazoa > Chordata > Mammalia > Rodentia > Heteromyidae > Dipodomys > Dipodomys ordii. The sequence goes on from NW_012267301.1 coordinate 7,575,580, forward strand.
CAGATGCTGTTCAAGATGGTGTTCCATGAACTTTTTTAAAAATTCACCCTCGCTTGCCTCAAACTGTGATCTTCTTGATCTCTGCCCACTAAGTATCTAGGATTACAGGCATGAGCCCCGGGTACATCGCACATTCTGCTTCTTTAAAATAAATTTCTGAGAGTTTATACCAGCAATTTATTTATTTTTAAATTTTTTATTTATTTTTTATTGTGAAAATACTGTACAGAGGGGTTACAATTACATGGGCAAGATAGTGAGTACATTTCTTATCAAGCATTGTAGCCTCCTCCTTTGTTTCCCCTTCCCATCCCTTCCCAGTCTCCTCCCGCCACCCCCCACCTAATCCTCCCCCCAACCAAAGTTGTAAAGTTTGTTTTCGATATGACAACTTGTACTTTTCATTGTTGCAATGGGTCTGCCTGTATCCTTATTTAAACGACTTGTTTTTCCCCTTCCCCTCCACAAATTATACCAGCAATTTATAGATCTCCATTTCATTGAGGTCAGTTACTGAAAATAATTTTGTTCCTTTAATTGTATGATTTTCCCCTGTTTTTTTTTAAAAAAAATTGTTCTTTGAAGTTGTGTCCTGCTGTTCCAGCATTTGAAGAAGTCACTAAATCTAGTCTGCATTAAGTGACTTCAGGAGATGCAAACTTTCACTTTTAAGCCTGGTAAAGAATTCTAAGCATCTCTCCATCCTATCCCATTCATGTATTTACAATGTGTCTCTTGTTTGTTCTTATGGGGGAATTCATAGATTGAATGCATTTTTATTCTGATCCTGCAAAGTCATTAAGTGCTGAGATGTTTCCATTTATTTGCTATGTTCCCCAAAGTCTTTAAATTGTTCAAAATTATGTGCTGTTCCCAATTCTGCAGAGCTGACTGTAAAGTTGTACAATGGTATGGGGACAGTGAAAGAGCCATGTGTAGTGTGAGAAGCACTTTTGGCTGGACTATACTTCATAAAATGGAATCATATACTATGTCCTCTTCATATTATTTTTCGCATCAAACATATTTTTGAGATTTATTTATACATGTAAATATACCACTGAAATCTCTTGTTGAATGACATGAATGGACCAAATTCATACCTTCTGTGTTTGAATCCATTAGCATGTTCATGGTTGAAGTTCTCTTTTCTTCATATTCCCAGCTAAAAACTGTGTATATCAGAGTTACAAAGGCAATCATGCCTCTGTGTGTGTGTGTGTGTGTGTGTGTGTGTGTGTCCATACTAGGGATTGAACTCAGCGTCTAGGAGTGGTCCTTAGTTTTAGGCTTAAGGTTGGTGCTCTATTTTTTTTAAAGTAAAGAACTCTCTATTGAAATATTCTTTTTTTTTAATTTTTTAAATTTTTAAATTTTTTTTAAAGTAAAGAACTCTCTATTGAAATATTCTTTTTTTTAAAATTTTTTAAATTTAATTTAATTTTTTTGTGAACATACTGTACAGAGCAGTTACAATTACATGGGCAGGATAATGCGTACATTTCTTA
>NW_012267301.1:7579077-7583481 GCF_000151885.1 Dipodomys ordii
CAAAGTTTTGAATCAGCTTGAGTAATTTGGGAGTGGAGTCTATGGGATTCTTTAAATACAAGATCATGTCATCTGCAAAGAGGGAGAGTTTTATTTCTTCCTTCCCTATTTGGGTCCCCTTTATGTCTGCATATTGTCTTATTGCTTTAGCTAGACATTGTAATACTAGATTGAAGAGAAGTGGAGAGAGTGGACATCCTTGTCTTGTTCCTGAGTTAAGAGGAAATGGCTTTAGTTTTTCACCATTGAATATAATGCTGGCTGTAGGTTTGTCATATACAGCCTTTATTGTATTGAGGAATGTTGCACAGATTCCTAATTTTTCCAAAACTTTCATCATAAAGGGGTGTTGGATCTTGTCAAATGCTTTTTCTGCATCTTTTGAGATAACCATGTAGTTCTTATTCTTGCTTAAAAACTCTGTTGCCCTCATAGGATACTTCTGGTCTAACCCTCTTTCCTTTCTTTTCTGCTTCACAAGAGTTTTATGTGGTTGGGTGCTTGTGGGTCATGCTTGGAATTCTAGCTACTCACACTCAGGAGGCTGAGATCTGAGGATCACAGTTCAAAGCCAGCCTGAGCAGGAAAGTCCATAGAATTTTATCTCCAATAAACTACTCAGAAATAGCCAGAAGTGGTGCTGTGGGTCAAGTGGTAAAGTGGTAGCCTTGAGCACAGAGAGGCTCAGGAACAGAGTCCAGGCCCTGAGTCCAAGCCCCAGGACCAGCAAAAAGTAAATGAATAAATAAGTAAATAAATAAATATGAAGTTCTAAATGCAGGGTCATCTGAGGCCTCTGACTGACTGCTAATCTTTCCAGGAATTTTTCTCTATATATCTCTCAACATGGTCAATTCTATCTTATGTGTTTCTTGGAGACATAAGGTAATTCAATGATACATTGCTTTTATTGCTTATTTTTAATCCATTGTAAGATTATATCCTAATATGTTTGTCCTTTCTTCTCTGGCTGTATACTTGGATTATTTCTAACCCTTGATTATTAGAAATAAAACTGCTCATTTTTGTGCAAGGAAATGTATAGGCATATGTTTCATTTATCTTGAATAAATATTAGGGATGTAATTACTACATAATATGCTGTGCAGATGTGTAGCTTTGAATAATATTGTTAAAATGCTATTTAAGATAGCAATGTATAAGGGGTTATATTGCCCTCTATCCTTATCAATGCTTGTACTACTTGTTGTTATCAACTTAAAAATGCCATGAGGGGAGAATTGTGATTGTAACAATATTGAGTCTTAAAAACATGTGACAACTCATCTTATGTCTGAAAACATAGATTCTTACTTTTTGGAATGTTCAGTGTAGTACCAGTTATTTTGCCATGGCAGAAGAAGACTTAACAATTCAAACTGTAAAAACAATTCTGTCAGTAATTCTGTAATGCACTGCAACTGATTTCTCTCAAACTACAAATCAGATTTGGTGTTTGAGAATATTTTTGTTTTGTGTTTGTATAAAATGATCTTGATGCCAGCCTCAAGCTTATGATCCTCCTGTCTCTGCCTTCACAGCGCTGGCATAACAAGTATAAATCTCTACTTCTGGTTTCATGTTGTATTTTTTTCCATTCTTTCTTGAATTAAGGAAATCAGAAATGGCATGGAAAACATTGAGTAAGTATCTCAGTTGAAGTTAATTATATCAGAGGTAGGCAAGGTAAGAAAGAATAAGGTCAGAAATCAAAGCTTAAGTATTGGATCTATTGCAAATTAGTACAGTTGCAGTACAGCTGTTTAATTTCTCCTATCTTTAACTTTCTTATTAAAAAAGTGGGTCTCATTCTTTGCTGAATTTTCTGTAGAGCTATTTTAAGTCCCTGGTAGTATAATGAAGGAATTGGTAAATAATAAGGCAGTGAACATAACTAAAATCCACCATTGTTTTTGCTATTCTGTAATTAAAAGAAATCTTGTCCTCTCATACGACTTTCATTTTCTACCTTCTCAGTTATTTGAATATTTATTCTTTCCTGCTTTCCCCTACTCGTTTGTAGTTTTCAGTAAGAGAGGGAAATCTTCTGAGCACTCAGCTGGAAAGTAACATTTGCTAAAACATTTAGTCTGTAGGGAAAAGTTCCTCTTCTCTACATCGGATTATGTCTAAAAAATAATGTGCTCTGGGCTTTCAGTCAATCAGGTACTACTAATAGCAAGAAACTGAAGTTGTTATTTTATAAGGTATTTCATTTTTTTCTTTTTGACAGTCTTGGGGCTTGAACTAAGGACCTGGGCACTCTCCCTGACCTTTTTTGGTCAAGGCTAGCAGTCTACCACTTGGGCCACAGTGTCACTTCTGGCTTTTTCTATTTCTGTTTGATTTTTTTGACAGTCCTGGGGCTTGAACTTGGAGTCTGAACACTGTCTCTGAGCTTCTTTTAGTCAAGGCTAGCACAATGCCACTTCCAGCTGTTTGTGTTTATGTGGTATTGAGGAATTGAACCCAGGCCTTCATGCATGACAAGCTAGGCAAGCACTCTACCACTAAGCCACATTCCTAATCCTGGTATTTTTAGAATTTAAAATTATGTTTTTATGCATTCCAAATAAGGTTTAAAATTAAGAATTTTTAAAAGATTATTACTTATAGGAGAGTATCATGCCTGAATTTGTTGAGAACAGAAGTTATTTTGGCTATAATATTATACTCTCTAGAAATATTTGGATATTAATACACTTCAATGACAATACTGACATAGTGTTATTATTTGCTGGAAATCTGAACCTCATGATTTTTTGAAATGGCTCAGAAAATGGTTTAAAGAGCTAAGAACTCCTAAAACTTTGCTTTCTTTTATTAGTCATATGTATTCTAATGCCTTAAGGTAGTCTTCCTTTAGGTGTAGTAACTGGTGTAGTACCAGTTATTTTGTCATGGCAGAAGGAAAAATCTGACAATTCAAATTGCAAAAAATATTCTGTAAGTAATTCTGTAATTCTCTGTGTATGATTTCTCTCTAACTGCAACTGGAATAAGCTATCAAAGGAGAGGGTTCAAGGGTTTTCTTCCAAATAATGCTAGTTCTGGCATCCACAACGCGTACTTTAGCTTTATTTACTATTTGATCATCAGAAGTTATTCAATCTCATCAGTTAAATTGGTTACAAATACTAGGGCTCATTTAGGATTAAATGAATAATATAAAACATTGTAGAAAGTCCTATATAAGGGCTGTTTTCCAGGAGGCATCCAATAAATATTACTATAAAAATTATTCCATTTGTCTTTCTTTTAATTTATATGCTACAGAAATTATTACTTGGTAAGCGTTCCTTGAGGATCTGAAATGGGTGATATTCACAAGTTAGTTTTTGTCCAAAATCAAAGAACTCCTGGAACTCACCATCCATGAATATATGAATGAATGAATGAATGAATGAATGAATATATGGGTTACTTCATGGATGACACAAGTTTATGCAGTTTATGACCTGGCACTTGTGTTTTAGATAGAAAAAACCTGCTTTGGTTTTAGGCATTCTGACTGCTTTACAGATGGGGAAATTAAGATGCCTTTGCTTTTGGACACATTGTTTACATCCTTACATAGACTAGGACCTTGTGAAATGAGAGGATTGGGCATTTTCTCCCAAACATTGCTTCTCTTAACATTCACATTGAGTTTTTCTCCCTTGATACTTATCTCCCATGAGTATTAACTCTCTCAGTTGCAACTTGTATTTTACAAGTTTAACTTTTTTCTTAGTGTGAATTCTTCATGAAGAGTCTTTTTGGGCTCTTGGCACATAGCAAAGGAGCTGGTACTTAACAGATAGTAAAAGATTAACTGGTAATGTTAAATCATTTATTTTTTGTTTAAGTATTACTCTTAGGTCTTATTTTACATTGGTTAGCAATTTGAGTTTTCCTCAAAGAGAGTTAGAATGTATGGATCATATGAAAACAAACAAAAAAACATGTCCTGTATGATTGAAACTACCCAAAGTACCTTTTAGTAAAAATATACTCTACATAGCCCTCAGAGAAACTATGTGTTTATTGTGAAAATACTGTACAGAGGGGTTACAATTACATGGGCAAGATAGTGAGTACATTTCTTATCAAGCATTGTAGCCTCCTCCTTTGCTTACCATTCCCATCCCTTCCCATCCTCCTTCCCTCCCACCTAATCCTCCCCCCCTCCAAGTTGTAAAGTACGTCTTCCACATGACAACTTGTACTTCTCATTGTTGCAACAGGTCCACTTGTATCCTTATTTAAACGACTTGTTTTTCCCCTTCCCCTCCACAAATTATACTGACATCAAATACAGTAAAAGCAGGGGTTATACTGTGGGGGAGGGACATACAAAGCAACAAAGAAATAATCTTATAATTGCGTTAGAAACAAATGCATGAAAGAAAAAAACCATTTAAA
>NW_012267301.1:7584066-7616410 GCF_000151885.1 Dipodomys ordii
GGAGGTTGAGCATTTCTTCATGTGTCTATTGACCATCCTTCTTTCTTCTTCAGAGAAGTTTCTCTTTAAGTCATTAGCCCACTTATTTATTGGGCAGTTGTTTCTTTGAGGATTTGTTGTTGGAGGATTTAATTTTTTGAGTTCCAAGTATATTTTAGATATGAGACCCTTGTCCGTTGTATGGCTAGTGAAGATCTTCTCCCAATCCATGGGCCAGAGAAACTATTATATGGATCGAACTACCCATATTTCTTCCCTGATTAAAACTCTTTAAAGTCTTCTCACTGGACTTGAAGTCAATGGACATTCCATGGAGCTTCTTCTTCACTTTCCAAATCGTTTTGAAGCTGGTGTCTCAGGGGTTCTCTGAGTTCCTGCCACTCTTAGCTTTGTTTCAGCTTCTCCACAATGCCTTTTCCAACCTGAAAGCACTTGCACGTATGTCTTTAGCTGGCATTTCCTTCCCCATTGATTCCGCATGTCAATCTTTCTTCTTCTGTGCTCTCCGGAGAACCACAATAAGGATAAACCTTTCTTTAACTGGTCTCACATCCTGTCTGTGTGCTTCTTAACACATACCACCATTTGTAAATTATTCCTTTGTTAATTAGCTGGGTTTGGTTTATTTTCTAATTAGTAACCTGTACATTTTATGAGCTTTTGTGTACTGAGTATACTTTCTGTACCCAAGCATAGTGTCGGTCCCTAGTAAATGTGTATTGAGGTTACAACACAAAAGTTGACATTTGCAAATTTAATTTGCTGTGGCATCTGTCTCATCAGGCAGGGGACTGAGCACATGGAGGTGGAAAACACTGTCATGACAGTGCATCAGTGGATGTGAGTGACAGCGCTGAGGTGTGCAGACTTACTGCACTGAGGGCATTGTGTCCTACACGAGAGGATGCAGCAATTCCAAATGAAGTTGTAAGCAGACAGGTTAGCCAGCTCCACAATGTGTACAGGGAAAGCCCCATTAGCCTTGTTCTAACATTCCTGGAAAAGGCAAGCTGGGAGCCAGCTAAGACATGGTTATTTGGATTTAACAAAATGTAAACTCTTGTGCTGAGTGTTTTCAAATAGATTGCAAAAGGGCAAAGACATTAATATCTATTTATATTTACCCAGCGTGGAAAACCACATCCAAAAAAATTAAAATAAATACCACTCCTCAACAGATTCCAGACTACAGAATGATTTGTACACAAATCAAAATCAATCAAAATAAAAAGCTCACACTTGATGTGCGGACAGCAGATATTGTGGCTAGTGAGACCTAAACCACATCAGGGTGGTTTCTACTGATTGATGGAGCTACCTGCATGTTGTGTCTTCGTTCCACAGGGCCATACCTTCTAGATTACATTCCAGTATTTTAATTTATTTGCACAAGGAAAGGAGCATAGCACAAATCATCACATACCATGGAGAGCACTTCTTATCACAGAGATAGTTTTGTATTTCTCCCTTCAGACAAAAGCTTGGTAAATTATAGCTTTGGAAAGCTTAGCTGTACCAGTGGGGCAATTGCTCTGGTTTGATGAGTTTAAATCAATATCCAAACCTCAGTGTTTTCCCTTCCATCTGTTGTCCAATATAATGCAATGGGGTCCTTGGGGCTCAGGAAGGAAGGAAACCAAGTGTTTTGAAGGGGCGTCTGTCAGTGGCATCACAAAATCATTTTGCTGTTCTCTACTCATACTCTTAGTAGCATTAACAATTATCTGGGCCCAGTATTTACATAATGTGGGCTGTGTAATAAAATGTATTAGGATATACATCCAGAGTCCTTCAAAAGGTTGAATAGACAGCTTCACTTGGCTTTATAGTATAATCAGCTGTTCAGTAAGAAATCTAAATTAACAGTGCTGTCTAAAGCAGCTTTTCTACAAATGAAATTTTTATTGCCCTGAGAATTTTTCATGCTCTTTAAGAGGAACTTCTGTTTTAGTAACTTTGAACAAGAAAGCTCATGTGGGCAAGAGAGTTGGAATGGTTTTCTCCATTTTATCATCACTAACTGGTGCATTGCCAGACCTTGTCAAACACTAACACAGCTATTTTGAAATTTAAACCCAATGCTTGATACGGGTCTGTTAAGTTGGTTTAACTCATCTTGGTTTAGTTTCAGCATAATGTTATGAAACCTAGGACTTGGAAATGGAGAAACCTTTTAATTTTAATTCTTTTGCTAAATAATGGAGCTGGGTGACTTTATTTAAACTTGCTGAGTCTCAAGGTTTGTGCTGTAAAATGGAGTTAATGGCTCCCACTTTGGGAGGTAAAGTGATAATTAAATGAAATAATTCATGAACATGTTTAAAACTGAAGTAATTGCATTGTACTTGGTCAACTAATTTCAGTGAACCTGGCCACCCTGAATTAAACCTTTGAGTCAAGTCAAAATGTCTAATTGACTTGTATATTTAACTACCCACTTAACCCTAGAAAAGAAGAAATAAACAACAACAAGCAATGAAATCCAATTAAGCCGAGTGCCAATGGCTCATTTCTGTAATCTTAGCTACTCAGGAGGCTGAGATTTGAGGATTGAAGTTCCAAGCTAGCCCAGACAGGAAATTCCATGAGATTCTTATCTCCAATTACCTACAAAAAAGCTAAAATGTGTCTCAAATGATAGAACACTAGCCTTAGCAAAAGGTTTCAGGGGCAGCACCCAGTGCTTGAGTTTAAGCCCAAGGGCTCCCACAACAACACACATACACACAAACCCAATTAAAAGAGTTCCAGTCTTCCAAGATTATACTGCTATTATTCTAAATTGGTTGCTCTTTGCTTCCTGTTTACAAAGACAAAAGAAAAAGATAGGTTTTCTTCTTGCATGACTCTTCTAGGATCACTCATAAAATGTGGCTAGAATCAAATGGAGAATTGACTGTAATTACAAGTGGGCAGTGTAGATCATTTTGCTATAAATGACCATGGGGCTTCTCTGGCTAACCTAAGTTCCAATTCACTGTTTAGCACTGTGCTTTACTGGTTCATGTAGAAAAAGCTGTTGATGTTGTTGACTACAATGTAAAGTGCTCACGAGTGAAACACCATGGAATAAATCTCTCAATAATTAATAGGCCATTTAATAAAATGTATATTGGGAAGCTGATGCAAGACTGTAAGGGGTGGGGCTAGCAGGAAGGGTAGAGGAATGAAAAGAGAACAGGGGACAGATACAGTAGAACATTCAATGTACATTTGTGATAAAGGATGTGGGAAATCCAAGTCTGGGGGCAGAGAACAGGGAAGATGGGAAAAATGATGGAGAGAGTGACTGGTCAAGAAGCACTGGACACTAAGGACATATTAAATTACAACTCCCTTGTATAACAATTTGAAGTTCAGAAAAAAGTTAAATCCTAACAGATTTTAATATGAAGCAACTGAAGGCCAAAAAAGCCAAGTTAAGTTACCTTAAGAAACACTCAGATAAACTACTTCCTGACTAAAATTACAATGAGATATTGCATCATAAATCCAATCCAGTGTGTAACTAGAGTAAATGGAACGGAAGAATGAAATGTATTCTATTCATAATGAACTGAGACTTCCCATAAAGGGATCTTTTAACTCTCTGAATGGTGAAAGATAGATTATATTTCTCTTTGGGAAAGGAAGCAGTCAAAGGGATAGGGCTGATGAACTGAGCTTATTAAATTGGCTTTTGGCGGTGATGAAAATGGTATTGACAAAAAGGCAGTGGTATATATTTCACATGCATTTGCAGAGGTAATAAACATAAAGCACTGCTGTGGTAAAAAAAAAAAGTTGAGATGTTTTCTATTCTGACACTTGGACCCTGGTGGTGCTTATCATCCAGAATCATGCTCAGCTTTGAGAAACAAAAGCCATTTCAGGAACAAATATCTTTAATCATTGTTGTGGGTGCTCCTTAACTTGAGTCAAGTATGACTTATTTGAGAGAAGACTCAGGTAATAGGAGAGAGGTATGTACCACTTGCTACATTTAGCATTTAGGAAATTCCAGTCCTGTTAAATAGCAAGGAACCCACAATCAGGGCTGATTGAGTTCATGGTAATTGAAGGCATGTTACTGTTATTTGGTTCTTAAATATGAATCTAAAGTCCCAAAGGAGTTTAAGACTTGATGTCTAGATGCTGGTTCTATTGAGAAGGTCTAGAGACTTTAGCATACTGGAGGGAAGTAGGTCACTAAGTGAGGGCCTTTGAAGGGTATTTCTTTGTCTCTGACCCCTTTTCTGTGTCTCTGCTTCTGGGCCATAATGACATGAGTAGGTCTTTGTGCCTCACCATAGGCCCAGAAACAAGGGAACCAAGAAGCTTTGGACTGAAACCTCAGAAACCTGGAGCAGAAATAACCACCCCCCCTCGCTTAAAGTTGTTATTTTCAGGTATTGTGTCACAGTGGTAGGAAGGTTACATTAACCTTGTTCCTGGAGATCCTCCTTCCTCTAGGTTAGTTTGTGAATCATCTGACCATTCACCATCATGAACTTTGACATTACTTGTTGCTGCTGTCATTCAGGTCTTGATAATATTAGTGAAGGTAAGTCTAGTCCCTAGGATTTTAACATTCCTTGTCTTTATCTTCTTAAATACAGAATGCATCATTACATTGGCCTTGTGGGAACATGGATAATCCTGAATTGTTTTGGCTAAGCATTGAAAAATGATCCTTTTCTTGATTCTCAGAAACCCAATTCAGACTTAAACAGAATTTAAATAAGATTTACTAAAAATTTGGTGATCATATAAAATAATTAGACACTGTCTTATTTTCTTCATCTAAGAAACAATAACAAAAATATTTACTCCCTTAGGGTCAAAATGTCTCTACTGTTTAGAATAGTGCCTTACACTAATAAGATTTTAACAAAATTAGTTTCTATTTTTAATTGTCTATTATTATTGTTGCGTGACTCTGGATTTAGAATTTTGATAATCTGGCCATTAGGATCTAAATAGGAATATAAAAATCACTTCAGTTCTATTGCCTGCATATGCTGAGTAGGTGAGAGTGTTTGCTGAGTATAGAGCAGCTCATAATAACCTGGACATAAGACCAGTAGGAAGCCAATACTATTTTTAGGTTAGGACTGGGAGTAGTGTTCTCTTATTAGAGCATGGAAATATGGCTACCCTCCAGAAGGGCTTTGGGGAATGAGATGGAATATAGAATTGAGTTGGCCATGCTAGGAAAGATATTTAAATCATATAAAAGAGACTTTTCTTTTCCTCCACTCTCTATTTCTCACAAGTTTTCTAGATTCAGTCCAAAAGCAAATGTCATCACAGGTTGTTACAAAAATAACAAGCCAGACTTTGGTGTTCATGCCTATAATCCTAGCTACTCAGGAGGCTGATATCCAAAGTTGATAGCTAGAAGCCAGCCTGGGCAAGAAAGTCTGAAAGATTCTTATCTCTAGTAAATTACTCAGAAAAAGTGGTGCTGTGGCACTAGCCTTGAGCACAAAAAAGCTCAGGGAAAGAGCCCAGGCCCTGAGTTCAAGCCCCAGGACTAGGGAAAAAAAAGGAACAACCATAAAACTTTCAGCATTTGGTCCTCACTCTCTATTCATTACAGAGCAGATCTAACTATAAAGTATCACAAGGGAAAGAGGGCATGGAGGCCTAGGAACAGCATAAACTGTCTTCTCAAATAAGGAACCTTCTTTGAGACCACAGGCTATCCTTAGTCTCCAGCCTCCACCACTGCAGTAGTCAGTTAAAAATATAACTCCAGGACTCTCTCTCTCTCTCTCTTTTTTACACTGGAGCAAGGTCTTATTCAATTTGTCTAATAATGAAATACTTGTCCTGTTCTAAACACAAGAAAGTCTTAGAAGAACTGTAGGGCCTATTGGGATGATGGGCATGAAACCACATTTCCAACTCTACAAAATTAAAGAATTATTCTGATTTGGTAGCAGCTCCAATTAACTAATAAACAATGCAGGCTTCCAACAATGTACCAGCAGAAAGGGAAATCAAGGAAATAACCCCACTCACAATAACCTCAAAAAATCTAGGAATTAACCTAATCAAAGATGTAAAAGATATATTTAATGAAAACTATAAAAGCCTAAAAAAATTATACAGGACACCAGGAAATAGAAAGACCTCCCATGTTCTTGGATAGGCAGAATTAATATGTGAAAATGGCCATACTGACAAAATTGATATATAAATTCAATGCAGTTCCTACTAAAATCCCAATGAAATACTTTACTGAAATAGAGAAAACAGTACAAAAATTCATATGGAATAACAAAAGACCTAGAATAACCAAAGCAATTCTATACAAAAGAAGGAATGTGAGAGGAATCATGATACCGGATTTCAAGCTCTACTATAGAGCCATAATAACAAAGACAGCTTGGTATTGGCACAAAAAGAGGCCTGAAGGCCAATGGAACAAATTAGAAGAAATAAAACCATATACTTTCAGTCAGTTGATATTTGACAAAAGAGCCAAAGACATACAGTGGAAAAAAGCACAGCCTCTTAAACTATTGGTACTGGGAAAACTGGGCAGCCACATGCAGAAAACTAAAAGTGGACCCCAGCCTATCACCATGCACCAACATCAACTCAAAATGGATTAAAGACCTTAATATCAAACCTGATACTCTGAAACTACTGTAGGACAGAATAGGAGAGACACTTGAACTTATAAACACGGGCAAGAATTTCCAGAACAGAGTTCCAGGGTCACAACAAATTGGAGAAAGACTTGATAAATGGGACTACCTTAAAATAAAAAGTTTCTGCACAGCTAAAGAAATAGCAACCAAACTAGGAGGACAGCCAACTAATTGGGAAAAAAATATTTACCAGCAATATATCAGACAAGGGTCTAATATCCATTATATCTAAGGAACTCAAGAAACTAACCCCTGGAGCGGGTGGAGGCTGGGAAGGGATGGGAAGGGGAAACAAAGGAGAAGGCTACAATGCTTGATAAGAAATGTACTCATTATCTTGCCCATCTAATTGTAACCCCTCTGTAAAGTATTTTCACAATAAAAAAATAAAAATTTTTTTAAAAAGAAACTAACCCCTCTTAGTAACCCAAATCTAACAAACCAGTCATTAAATGGGCAAGGGAACTAGAGAGACCTCTGAGAAGAAGAGATAAAAATGGCAAAGAAACACATGAGAAAATGTTCATCATCCCTGGCTGTAAAGGGAATGCAAAAATAGCCCACTGAGATACCACCTTACCCCAGTCAGAATGGTCCACATTCTAAATTCAGCCAACAATGATTGCTGGAGGGGATGCTGAGAAAGAGGAACCTATAACACTGCGGGTGGGAATGTACACTTATACAACCACTTTGGAAAGTGGTCTGTACTTCAAAAGCTAAAGATTGACTTCCCTTATGACCCAGTCATACCACGCCTAGGCATCTACCCTGATCAACAGGAACCAGGATACAAGGTCACAGCACCTCCATGTTCATTGCAGCAATGTTCACAATAAGCAAGATATGGAAACAACCCGGATGCCACACTACAGATGAATGGATCCAAAAATTGTGGTACCTATCTACAATGGAATATTATGCAGCCATTAGAAAGGACAAAATGATGGAATTTGCAGGGAAATGGATGGAACTAAAGCAAATCATTTTGAGTTAAGTAAGCCAAGAGCAAAGAGAAAAGTGGCACATGGTCTCTCTGATTTGTGGATGCTAAGGCCAAAATGCAAGGAAATATGACAAAGTAAGCAGGACTCGAGAAACAAAGGACTTCCATGAATTTTGTTGTATCATTGCTAAATGACTCCATTTTCTTGACCACATATATGGTATATGTATGGTATATATGGTATATATATGTGTGTGTGTGTGTGTGTGTGTGTGTACATCTGAGGGAAAGTAGGAGGAGGACATAGAATCAGAGGGAAACGGGAAAACATACAACAGAAGGGCCCATCAGCTGCACTGGACATTGATGAAAATGAACTAAGCAACTCAAAGGCAGCGATGGGAGGGAGGGAATGAGAGGGAAAGAGGGAACAGCTTACACTAGGCAAAAGGAAAGAAATATAACTATCACCTGATGTGGAAGAAATAGCTGTATTGTCAAAGCTCATAGAATTTACAAACTTTATGGACTATTATAATGACAATTTGCATTGTGAAGGTTAAAATGTGTAACTTTATCACTATTCTACAATACTGTGAAATATATGAAATTTATGCAATCACCTAATCTCAATAAAAACTATTTTAAAAAAGAATGCAGGCTTCCTGTAGCTGATAGTTTGTTTCCCAGTCTTGTTTCCAACTAGAGATCTTTTTCTCCCTCTCACTCAGACAGAGTAGTTTCCAAAGGACAGGATGTAACCTGGCTGGATCTGGTTTCTCCCTGGAGGAAAGTATCTTTTAGAATTCTGCTTATCCCTGAAAGCAAGACAAAATTCTTCAGAGTTAAATAGAACAACTGTGGTAAATTAGAAAGGAAGTATAAAACGAGACAAGCTTCAATATGTACACATTTTCAACTAGGAAGAAAACTTAGTTGTTGATTTTTCACGTTTCTCACTTGCAAAGATGGATTTAGCAATTGATATAAGTTGGTTTCATGCAAACAAGCCATCAAACATGGCATTCTCGTAGCTATCTTTTCCTAATAGAATTCCATTTTCTCAAAGAAATGGCTCCAACTCTTAGATCTAGATCTAAGTTGCATTAAATTTAGACTTCATTTAGCAGTGCATTGCTATAAGAATTTTTTCTTTTATTCTTGCTCTATTTTCTTAGGTCTGTATGATAATTTTTTTAATGCTAGTTCTGCCATAGATTTCCTTTTCTTGTACTTTGAGAATAGTGCATGGAGGTAAAATTGCTAGCTACATTGTGTATTTCTGGGGTAGATAATAGTGGTGCACTGGTGAATGTTTAACAACTGGTTCCCAAAGGAAATTTCAATGTGAATGTTGGCTGGTATTTTCACTTACACTAATGAGTGTTATCAAGTAAAACCAGAAGATCACATGGCAGAAAGTCACTGCTTTGTCAATGATGGTTTTGAATTTGGGAAGACTAGTCATTTCACAATGTATAAGCATCTTTACATGTTTAACTTTAATCTTCATTACTTACACTTTCATCAGAAAAAAATAAAAATAAAACCTCAATCCAAAAAATCAGGTCCTAGTTTGTAATGTTTGCTATTTATTGCAGTGCTAATATTAAAATCATGGCACTTTTCAGGCTGCAAAGATTATATCACTGAATGTGAGGTTGGGGAGAACAATTCAGTAACCTACTGTTATAGAGTATTTTCATGATACAGATTCGAAAGAGGTAAATAACTTCCAAAGCATAGATAGTTACAAGTGCAGTGAAATACTTATGAAATTATGTGTTTTGGACATTTTCTTTTTAATAGTATTATTGAGTTAGAGTTGACGTATTATTAATTGTGGTGATCATTTCACTGTACATATATCCAAACATTAAGTTATACATCTTAACTATATATAGCTTTATGTGCCATGGTTCAAATAGTAGCCAGATTATCTCAGTAGAAAAAAAGCCCTGAGTTCAAGCCTCAGTCCCAGAAAAACAAAATCCCTTAAGAACCTCATTGAAAGCCTATTAATTTACATTCTTGAAAAGTGTCCACATTACATTTAGTAGTTCACAACATGGCAAACCTAAAGTTAATTAATATTTTGAAACTATAAAAAGCACATTTTACTTTACCATTTTTGTCTTGTGCAAAAGAGAATTAAAAAAAAACATTGGTTCACTAAGATTTTTTAAAATAAACAAAACAGAAGCAACAGTGCTACTTACATGGAACATACATGGAATGAATGACAAAGCCAAGCTAAAAATGAGACTAGGCAATGAGAAGCCATCTGTGCTGAAATTTCATGAAAATCTGTCAGCATTTGGGATTAACCCTGGTCCTAGTTGCAGCCCTACTCTTAGAAGTACTTGTCAGAGGCTGCCTCTTAGTGTCTTCACATCCCATTTCCTCATCAAATTCTAAAGTGTGTGTGTGTGTGTGTGTGTGTGTGTGTGTGTGTGTGTGATATGGTCCTGGAGCTTGAACTTAGGCCATGAGCACTGTCCCTGAGCTTTTTGGTCAAGGTTAGCAGTCTACCACTTAGAACCATAGCTTCATTTCTGTCATTTTGGGGGTAAATTGGAGATGAGTCCCATGGACTTTCCTGCCCCAGCTGTTTTTGAACCAGGATCCTCAGATCTCAACCATCTGAGTAACTAGGATTACAAGTATAAACCATTGATGACAGGCAAAGTCAAAGGTTTTTTGTTATTGTCTATTTCAAACACGGGCTTACCTGCAAAGTGATATGATATAATTTAAAAGGTTCTTACAACCTGTATCATGAGATTGTACATAGCCATGGAAATTAAAGTGCCCCACTGGAGCAGAGACATTTTGCAATGGTCATCAGATAAAGAGTACAGGGCATTCTCTATTAGCTTTTCATGTTAACAAAATTCTTTACCTGCTTTAAAATGGTGGCTGCCCAGAGAGTTTCTTTGGGGTTATTTCAATTTTATTTCCTTGTAATATTACTCTACACTTTTGAACTTAAAGAAATTATTTGACCTTTCTCAGTTTTAAAAACCTAAAACTAGTCAGGTAATGAAATGCTGTAATTTTGAGGAGAGTAGGAAATGGAGAGCAGCAAGTCAGACATTCTTCTGGATATGTAGGCTCTTGCTCAGCCACGAAATCAAGTTCAATGGAACCACAAACCATGGAACCATATCACCTTCTGTAGATGTGAAACCCCAGACTCTGTGCTGCCCTTGCCAAAAAAGCCTCTCAATCACTCTACTGCCAGCACCAAGCCCTGAGGTTCACAGAAATGTAGCTCTTGCAGTTGTTTAAATAGAACAAAGAAGTGACTGTTCAAGAAAAAATATAGGTGAAAGTTTTACAAAATTGCACGTTTCTGGGCTGGGAAGGTGGCTCAGTGGTAGAGCGCTTGCCTTGCATGCATGAGGCCCTGGGTTCGATTCCTCAGCTCCACATAAGTAAAACAAAAAGCCAGAAGTGGTGCTGTGGCTCAAGTGCTAGAATGCTAGCCTTGAGCTGAAGAGCTGAGGGACAGTGCCCAGGCACAGAGTTCAGGCCCCATGACCAGACCTCCTCCCCCCCCCACCACAAAAATTGCACTTTTTGAGGAGAGCAGGATTTCAAAAGCTATATTAATCACAATCATCTGACAGTATCAACTATGGAAGCAGATCAAGAAGAAACCTGAAAATATGAAGAGCCATTTCTTGAAATAGGAAGAGCCCTTTCTTTTCTTCTCAGATTGAGTGCAAACATATTGAAAAAGCAAGAAAAGCAAATTTGCTGAAAGACTTCTTCAATAGAAAAAATAATCTATTTGCAATTTTTAAAATAATTATTATAACTTTTTTACCTTTTTTTAAACTAGATGAGTATTCAGAAGAAATACCTTTAATGATATGTAGAATTAATGTCTTGTCACTCTATTTCTTTCATGGACTTATATAGAAATTTGCTACCAGGAGTCTGGTTCTCTGGATCCATACGTCAAGTTCACTAAGAATGGTGTTAAAAATTCGAAATCATTCAACATTGATTAGCTACTTAGAATCTCTTGTGATTTCATATTAATTTCAGAGATTTTTCTTCTTTTTTTTTTTGGTCCGGTCATGGGGCCTGAACTCTGTGCCTGGGCACTGTCCCTCAGCTCTTCAGCTCAAGGCTAGTGCTCTACCACTTGAACCACAGCACCACTTCCAGCTTTTTTCTTTTTGCTTATGTGGTACTGAAGAATCAAACCCAGGGCCTCACGCATGCAAGGCAAGCCCTCTGCCACTGAGCCAACTTCACAGCCCACAGAGTTTTTTCTTCTTTCTGTGAGAAGTGTTATTTGAATTTTAATAGGAATTTAATTAAATCTGTAGACTGTAGCCAGGCGCCGGTGGCTCACACCTGTAATCCTAGCTACTCAGGAGGCTGAGATTTGAGGATTGCAGTTCAAAGCCAGCCTGGGCAGGAAAGGCCTTGAAACTCTTATCTCCAAAAAACTACCAGAAAACCAGAAGGGGCGCTGTGGCTCAAGTGGTAGAACACTCCTCTTGAGTTGAAGAGCTGAGAGACAGTGCTCAGGCCCAGAGTTCAAGCCCCAGGACCAACAAAAACAACAACAACAACAACAAAATCCGTAGATTGTCTTAAGGTTTATGAATATTTTATCAGTATTATTTTTCACTAACACCAATTAATTGAGCAAGACATTTTGGCATGTCCATTTATGCATACAATGTCCCCTTGTTGCTGTTCACACAGTGGAACCCAGGAATGCAGTGTCTGGCAGGCAGAAAGGGGCCATTCCATGAGGGTATAGACAAAGTTTATTGAAACATCACATGCTTATATACATCATACAGGCAGGAGAAGTAAATCTTCAGTCAGGGGACAGAGAGTAAATCTTAAACAGTTTCACAGGAGCACAGACATTGAGAGTTTAAGTCAGTAAGCAGGAAAAGCTAATCCTTGTCAACAAATGTGGACAGTTCCATATTAAAAGTTATAAAAGTGGGTAAAGCATAGGTGAGTACACAAAGAGAGTCTCGAGGCATTGTTCTTGGAGGAGCACAAATGGCACTTCCTGCAAACCTTCACTGAAGCCTGGTGCAGGGTGCAAAACCTTTGCCCCCCATGGAGGAAGGGGAATCCCCCTTCGCCCCCCAGAGGGAATGCATTCTGTACATAGGAACTCAGATGGGGTCATGCAGAGTTGATGGCTCGGACACCCCGATCAGACTCACCTCTTCCATCATTTTCTTGTATTTCCTTCTTCCTTCCCACAACAACGTCAACAAACTTCATTGTTTCTTTTTTACACATGTACACAAAGTACTTTGGTTATATTCATACTCCTTTACCCTCTTCATTCGCCTTTTCCTCTCCCACTAATACCCACACTCAGAGGGATCCATTTTACATTCCTGGCATTCATTCTTTTGATGTAAGCTAATTGATCAAAGAGGTTTAACTGTGGTATTTCATATATATATATATATATATATATATATATATATATATAATGAAATATATATGTATATATACATAAATATATATGTGGTATTTCATATATATATTGTACTTTTATCAGCTCATCTTCTCACTTCCTCTTACTTTTTCCTTTCACCTCTCATTGAACAGCTTTCAGTGAGCTCCATTTTGCTATCTTTGTTAGTAGTATCCCCACCTCTGGCCCAGAGCTCCACCCAGACCTGAGTGTTTCCCTTCCCTAGAGTTCCAGCCATACAGCTGGCCACTCCCTCTCTTTGCCCAGACCTACTTTGCATGCACTTACCTCATTTCTACCCTCACTTCCTCCTACCCAGATCTGCCCACCACTAGGACAGGGGCAGATGCCATGTGCTCCCTCTCCCAAGGAGCTATGGCCCCTCTAATAAACCTTATAGTAATCTCTCTCCGGTGCCTGCCTGCCTGTCTCCATGTGGTTGTGAAGGATTCCTACAATCTTCATTCACAGATGCAAGATTTTCAGTATTGTTCACTTCCTAATATTCACCTTTCCAACCTCTCGTCAATAACCTCAGTTCAACAATTCTCTCTTTTCACACAAATGCACACACACACACACACACACACACACACACACACACACACACTCCTATGTGTGTAAATTCCTAAAAATTAAAACAGAACTCCTGTACTATTTGCCAACTTTACTTCTGAGACTATATACAAAGTGAGTGAATGCACTTTCATGTTTATTCCTTATAGTAGTTCAGAAACAAAAATCAAAGTAAGTACCTGTCAATAAATGAAGGGATCAAAATGTAGCATATATGCTTATATGTATGAATACAGTTTAATGTTTTAACAAAGAGAAATCCTAACGTTTCTAACAACATATGAACCTGAAGGCCATGGGTAAGTGAAGTAAGCCATTTATATTGAAAATCTTGAATGTCAAACTCAGAAGGAGGGAAGAGAGCAGCCATTACAGTGATGAAGTGGGAGGCAGAAGAGAAATGGAGAGAGAATGATTAGAGGGACAAAGTTATAATTCAACTGGGAGAAACGATTTGAAGATATCCTATAGAGAGCATGGACTACAGTTAATCATAACATATATTTGAAAATTGCTAAGAAGAGATTCTATGTATTTTCAACACAAAAATAAGTAAAGTGACACATGGTAATTAGCTTGCTTTAGTTACTAACACAGTTTGTATACATATTAAAGCATCACACTGTACACAATAAAGGTATCATTAAAAAGTGAGAATGTAGAATTGTAGGTTCCTTCTCAGATCTGTGGTCTAAGCCTGCATTTCACTCAAGGGACTTGTAAGCACATTAGAGCTGAAAAGCTGTGCCTTCAGCAGAAACTTCTAGGAGGTGGGCGTGTCACGCCTATTCTTCTGTATCAACCATCACCTGCTGGCCTAATCACTCCACATGTGAGGCTGCATGAAGTAAGGGCAACACTCCTTTAACAAAAAGTTCCTGATAAAACGTTCATTTCAATGTCAAACAAAGCACCTTTCCATGGCATTTGTGTTATTGTGCATGTAACTTCTCATCAGAAAACATGGTATGTGTTCATCAGTCAATAATGTCCTAAAAAAGAATTTCCAACTAGCCTTGCAAAAATTGGGTCCACGGAGTATGAATAGAGGACATGGTATGGGAATTCCCATGTAACTCTTTGGGTTATCATAACCTGTGGGACCCGATACAAAGTGAAAACATGAAGTCCCTTCTTAAAAAATGAACAACTTAAGATGGTTACAGAAGATCAAAAAAGCCAAAAAAAGGGCGGGGGGTTAAGCAGGTGTTGTACTGCTGCACAGGTTTTACGCCAGAAGCTAGCCCTGACTACAATCTAGGGCCCATCTTTTCTGGTTCTGGCAACTCCTGAAGCCAGTTAGGAGATTGTGGCATTTATAAGGAAGCAAAGTCTTGCCCATCTCTATCCCCCCTGACAACACTATCTGGACCTATAATGAAATAGAAATAAACTTTTGTTTCTGCATATTACTGAGATTTTGGATTTATTTGTTACTGTATCAAAACCTAGCTCAATTTGACATCGATCTGAAGGCTGTCCAACCACTGGTGAATCAGATGTAGAGGAAGTGGCTGCAAGTTATCTAAGAGACAGAGAGAAGTGCATGATTGCTAGATCTGGAATACTCAGACTTGTGACAGAAAAAAGTTCAGGAAGAAAAGGAGCATTTGGTAAGAGAGAGTCTGAAGAAGATTATGTCATTTTCTTAGTCAGTGTGGAAGAAAAGAATGTGATAGCCATGAAAAGTGAGACTCAGCATTTACCAAGATGCATTTTGTAATAATGACTTGGAAAGTAGGAGATGAATCAAAAGATGCATGTGTACAAGATCAAAATGAATGTAGCTTTTTGCTAGGCTCAAATAACTCAAGTGATAAAGCTAGAAAAAGATAGGAGGAAGAGGTAGCCCAACATCCTAAATGAAAGGAGATAGTTTGAGTTTAATTTATCAGCTTTGCAATTAAGAATTGATATAATTATGGTTTGATTTTATTAATGTAAGTCATGACCATTGTGAATGTTCAAATAGTATTGAAGAATCATATAGGGAAAGGACATCTCACCACTTAGAAGGGCCTCACAAAGTAGTATTTTTCTTTGGAAATATTACCACAGTTCAGGTGATGATTATTATACCTAGAACAGAGGAAACAAATGTTACAAAAATATATAAATGTCAAAGAGACTAGGATATAAAGTCATCATGTTTTTTCCCTCTTCCCAAACTACTTAAGAAGCCAATTTAAAACTGTACCGCTACTTTATTAAATTTCCCCTAAGGAAATAAAGGTAATTAAATGGTTACTATGTTTCAGACACTTTTCTAAATATTTCATATGTAAGTCTTTTATTCTCACAACAACCATAACAGTGAGATTTTTGTTATTTCCAGGAGCCTTATGAGATAGTAACTTGTCCAAAGTTGCATAGAGTAGCAAGTGATTTCACTGTGAGCCTAGCTCTTTGTCTATGATGTACCATCAAGGTTCAAGAGAAGTAGTCTTATGTAACATCATTGGCAAAAGAGAATGTTTCATTTGGCCTGTCAGCCTCAGTTATTCTTTCTAGTAGCCATTCTTTGCTTCTTTAAAAAAATCCTTTCTGTTTTTCTTTTGAGCAGAATATGGGTTGGAACTCCAGACCTCACACTTGTTAATTTGATGCTCTACCAAGTGAGTCATACCTCCAGCTCTGAATGTTTGCTGGTTATTCTGAAGATGGAGTCTCAGTGAACTTTCTTGCCTGGACTGGCACCAAGCCACAATTCTCCAGATTTCAGCTTCCTGAGGTAGGTTAGGATTATAGGCATGAGCAGTGGGTGGCCAGCTGTAAGGAGTTTTCTTAGAAGGGCTATTTGTAGAGGAAGGACAGCTGTACCATTAGGTATGTGAGTGGTGGAGTCCCATTTCTTGGGGTGAATTCTTGCTCTAGCACCATGACTTTATCTAATTGAGGCAAATTATAGATCTTTTGGTTTCCTTCCTAAACTATAAAATATGGAGCTTACAGAATAGTTGTAAAGAAGCCTTACACATAGCCATAAATACAGATAATTACTACTTGTCAATGAAAAGTAAAAGAAATAAATAATATCTGGCACATTAAGAACTCAATCAATGTTAACCATTTTTATTAGTGAGAACAAAAGCAGATCAATGGTAATTATTATTTTATTAGACTCATCTCATTTGGTATATCCAACAGATCTTTATAGATCCAATGCAACTGGCCCCCAAGGTTACAAGGGCTCTTTGATGTCAGTAGTCAGAGTCATAGCTTCATAATACCTAACTTCTAATTCCCTCAGCAATTCTGCATCAATTCCCTGTTTACTCCTGAGTTTTCACTGTTACATAACATGAATATTTGAATCCAGTCACTCAAGCAAGCCCACGGCCTGTGCTCATTGTCTGTGTTTTATCCTTTGGATTGATTTCTTCTTGTCATGAAGAATGCTTAGAGCATCCTACTCCAGTTATGTCCTTTGCTTCTGCCTTCAAGAACACCCGTTTTCTGTAAACAGTTCATGTATGGTATTTCCTCTGTGTTGACATGCAGACTTGTGGGAGAGATTAGGTCCTCAGTGATTAGATTAAATGAGCTTTATGAGCTATGTTAGTTACAAGCTTGAACTCAGGGTCTGGGTGCTGTCCCTGAGATCTTTTCACTCAAGGCTAGTGCTCTATCACTTTGAGCCACAGTTCCACTTCTGGTTTTATGGTGATTCATTCAAGGACTTTCCTGCTGGGCTGGCTTTGAACTGTGATCCTCAGCTTTCAGTCTTCTGAGTAGCTATGATTACAGGAAGGAGCCACCAGTGCCTTGCCACAATGCCATATTTTCAATGTGGTAAATTAAACTCTATTATTTGTCATGATCTCTTTGTAGCAGACATATTTTAATGTGTAGATGTGTACAAATAACTTTTAATGACAGAATTTTATATGTAAAAAAGACCTAAGACAATTTTCTTTTCTTGTCTGTGTAAAAAATTCTACAACATTACTCCAACTTTGAGTAGAAGCAAAGGGGTATGAGGCCTAAGGTTGTAGAAAATATGTTCTACTCTTTAATTTTGCAATAAAGAAAACTTTTTGGAGGCATCTATAATTGCATCTGCAGTTAACATGACTTTAAGAAATCAGTTTTGTCAAAGTGACAGGTGTTTTTCAGAAATTGTTCACATCAGCTTTGAGTCTTTTTTACTCTCATTTTTTTCTGGAAGCTTTATTTCACTACTATTGTGTATTTAAGCTTCACTAGATACCATGCACTATTAAATACTTGATAAATGTTTGCTAAAAGAATGCATTATCTTATACAAAATAATGACTTGTCATCCCCACACTGAAAATATCTGGGGCTAGAATATAGATCAGTGGTAAACTGATTGACTATGATAGCCAATGGGCTGTGCTTGATTCCCAGTACCACAAAAACAAAACAAAACTGGAGCCACATATTGAGATATGAAGATAGATAGATAAGCAGCCAGCCACCCAGATATAGATAGATGATATAGTGATAGGTAGATAGACAAATACATAGGTTATATAGTCATAGGGTAGTTAGCATTCGTTTCTATGAATAAAAGCCTAGAAGTAATTGATGTTTGTACAGAAACTTGCAATATGATTAGAAAAAAATTAACTTGAAATTATAGTGTATAAAAACTGAAAGGTAAGCACGGGAAATGAAAATGTTTTTGTTTTTGTTTTTTCCTTTTAAAAAGATGACAAGAAAGGAAGGCAAAGTGGCCATTATGGCCCAGGAGATTGATGATTGTTTCCTCAGCTTAAATCTATGTCGATTAGCACAGCAATTTTTCTCCTAGAGATATGTTTGTTAGCACTAAATCACAGGCTCATCCACACAGGCAGGTTATATACATGTTCATATCCCATTGCTGCTGGGCATTCACGTTCTACGCTTGTCTAGAAGAGTAATAGCCATGGTGGGTAGAGAAAATCAATCATCTTGAGACACCCAATGCCCACTCTTGGCCTGGTAATGGCTAGCTTTTTGTTGGTAGCGTAGTTAGTAGTAGCTTTTAGGAGAGTTTATTACTGACTCCTCCCATGAGACTATGTCTCCTTACACTTCTTCAGCCTCAGATGAGCACCACACCTCAGACCATGGGGTCTGACTTCCTTTTGGCCTATCTGGAAGGAAGAAGCAAATAAATAAATAGCATAAGCAAAGGAAAGTTATTGCCTGTGGTAACTTTGACTGATCACCATGCCTAAATAAGTGATCATTACGTACTAAATAAGCAAACTGTAAAAGAAGTTGTTTTCTTATCTTGACAAGTATGCCTTTGTAACTACAATGAAAACTTTGAATCAGCTGTTTTATTGATCCAAATGAAGATTGGTAAAACATCAAGGATACCTACGACTTATATCTATGCATTATAGAACAAACTGGTGATATTTTGATAAGTAATACAAATAAAGATATATACACAGAATTGATAGATTGGTACAATACTTATTTTTGCCTTATTAGAGCAAAATCATTAAGTATAAAGAAGGTTTTCATATGATCTAAATTGAACTGTTAATGTTTCTCTAAACAGTTGAAAAATATAATACAGTTTGCTCTAGTGCTTAAGACTTAAGTGTATTTTCACCAAAATAATTGAAAATAGACGAAAAAGAGTAAATTATTTTTGCTAATGTTTTCAAAAAATTGTTTTATATTTTTCTATTCAAAGGAAAAGAGAAAAAGTAATGTCAAGTATTATATCAAATTGCCTCAAGTAAGTCTTAAGATATTTACTTTGAAATACAATTTACTCACAAAATATTTCAAAAAATAAAACTATTCTTTAGGTAAGGATTCAAATCTCATCTATTTCATTTATATTTTCTATATAAGTAGCAACATAGCTCATATATGTTCTATCCAGAGTTTCATGATATGTGGACAAATCTAGCTGTAACATTTGTTGCTTAATACAGATATGTCTCTTCTAGTCAGCTGTTGTCAATTCAGCATTGAATTTTGGATATGTCTAGGAAATAGGAAGTACAAAGGAAATAGGTGCTGAAGAGTTTGGGAAAGAATATTTTCATTCAAGAGACTTTCACTATTTTACAGCCTGTAGAGACTTTAGAGTTTACTATTTTGTATTTTCCTTTGCTCAGATGATCCCACTATTTGAATAATGTCACATCCTGAAGCATATCAGATGCTCTCTAGGGCCTTCTGCATCAAGGTACTATACAGGGTAAGAGATTAGGAGACACATTTGCTCGGGGCCCCTCTATTATTAACTATGAGAGTAAGTATTTGGTACTAAGAGCCACCTTTTTCCAGAGCAGAGCATATGATCCTGAATTCTTGAAGTTCCCTGTGGTTTGTTATAAATTATTTGAATGCAAGTGCTTAGGCTCTGCAAGACCATTAAGAAAATAGGGGTCTCTTGTGCCTTGACCAATGAAAGACTGGAGGTGGGAAGAACTCAGCCAGGAAAAGATCTTTTCCTCTTTTCCATCCATGGAGTATTCAATGTAAGTCCTTACACATGGCCTGCCTGCACATGGCCACTGTGTGCTCATTATGACATATTTAATGCATGCAGCAGCACTAATTACAAGATCCTCCATTTCTCTTCTGAAGATAACTCCCCTAGAATTCTAGAAAAGACAGAGTTGGATCTTTCATGCAATCATCGTTTCTCCAGCAGGATCTTTACTGCTATTTGACAAGGTGCCTGATGTCACCAATTTCTTCACCTCTGGCAGGTTCTACAGTGCAAATTGGTTCCCTTTTCAATTTTCCTCACTGCCAGCTTACAATTTCATACTTGCACATCTACTAATACAATTACTAATCATCTTTTACTTTCCAATTTCCAGAAATTTGTTCCTATCATCTTCTGTCCTATTCTCTTTATCCTTTATGTCTTCCTTTACACTTTAAAAACTCCCCTAACTGTCATTTTAGGTTTCGTTTCAAGAGGTAGCAAAAACATTTGTACACATGAAAGTGTAGCTCATCATAGTTAAAAATTAAGAAAGTCCTACCATTCACAATAGGAGATGGATTGTTAGTACTTACATGTACATATATTTATTCCATGAATGCTTTCTCTCTGCTATGTTTCTACTGTGTCAGGTGTCCTTTAGGATATAACTTAAATGCATTGTAAGCTTTGCTTATAACACTTCGATGTCTTTTCTATACTGTAGAGGAGGAATTGTGTACCCATAGAATGTAAAATTTTAAGTGGGAGGGTAATCCCTCTTAAGACTGCACAGTGCTGTACCTGTGAGTTTAAGAGTATCATTTCAACATTTTGATATTTCTGAGAAAACAGGACAATGATCTATATTGAAAAACCTGTGTTGTTTGAAATCTGCATGGGTTGAAATCAAGGCTTTGACATTTCCTTGTTGTATGACCTTCAACAAGTGGGTCATCTGAGTCTCAGGTTCCCAGAGGTGAAATTTTGATGTTTTATTATTTTTTTCCTCTAGAACCTAAATTTTCTTTACTATTACAAAGTGAATGGAAATAACAGTAACAGTAGCAGTATTAGTATTTGTAGTAATAGTAATAATAACAATAATAATGTTTCTGTAAGACTGCTGTGGAAAGTGAATGAATTATTTTGAAACTGAGGTCTTTAAGACACGATTTACCATGTATTAAGTGCCCAATATGTGCTAGCCTTTATATCTTACTTTTATCTGTTTGGGTCTATTTGGGTAGTTTTAAAATAAGTAGCATGTTTTATTTTCTTAATCACAAGAGAAATCAACTTTATTGTCATTTCACTTGTTTATTTGCAAATGGAAGTCAGATGAGTAGGGAGCAAATGATGCCATCCATCAGTTATAACTCTCTAACAGTGTGATGACAGTCACTTGGTATAATTACCCAGCCCAACAGAGGCATCCTGATTGCTAGGGAATGAACAGAAAGATATGCGAGAACAATGGTCATTTTCAATAGACTTATTTGTCCCCTAGGCTGTTAGAGGACAACCACCATTATGAAATGGAACATTTATAATTGTAACAATAAAGTAGTCTCCTTAACTCGGGGCTGTCATACTTTTTGTAATCAGTGGAAATTCAATTAATCCAGTTAATTAAATGTTAGTGAACCCAGAGTGAATTCTATTAATTAATGTTTCTGTATAAAGACATACCAGACTATATAATGCTTTTCATCAGTGCTCACAGATGGTTGCCAAACTGTAGCTGTCATAATACCATGGCACTGCTGCTGAGAGACACAGGAAGACATAGGAAATCCATGATTTCCAGATCGGGGTCTATGGATGTGATCTCAAGCCATCATAAATTCCTTTTATATTGGTTTTATATTGTATTGTGTGCAGTTCTTTTTTTCATTTTTCCCTTTTTCTTACTCATCTTGTCACTGTTTTTGATTTCTGTACCCTTTGGCTTGTATATAAGTTTATCTGATTTGGGGAGGAGAATCACAGAAATGATGAAACAAAGTGAACAAATTCAGCAGTGATACTCACAAGACACTGTTGGAAATGAACTTTACAACTTGGGGGGGTGGAGGGTCAGAAGGGGAAAATTTGGAGAAATAAGAGAGGGGATAACTGTTCCAAAAGAAATTTACTTATTACCTTACTTATTATGTAACTGTAGCCCCTCTGTCCATCATCTTTAAAATAAAATTTAAATTATATATGAGTTTCAAATATCTTTTACAAGAAAAAAAAGAGGAAGAGAGGAAGAAAAGAGTATTTTTTGTGTGTTTTTGAAGCAAGCAAAACTTTTTGGAAAGGACCTAAAAGCACAAAGTATAAGAGAAAACCTAGAAAATTTAGTATGATCACAACTTAAACTTTCAACTCTTCAAAAAAAACACCCTTAAGAAAATGAATAGACAAGTCACACATTGGCAGAAAATACTCAATTATTTTTTTTGTTGGTTGTGGGTCTTGAACACTGGGCCTGGGTGCTGTCCCTCAGTTCTTCAGCTCAATGCAAGCACTCTACCACTTGAGACGCAGAGCCACTTCCAGTTTTCTGATTATTTATTGGAGATAAGAGTCATATCTCAGCCTCCTGAGTAGCTAGGAGTACATGCATGAGCCACCAGTGCCCAGTGAAAATACTCACATTTTGTGTTACCAATTCAAAATAGCTAGGTTCTAAGAAATTAAGATGTGATCACAATAGGATACTATTTTTTGTTTACTAGAACAAATATGATGAACATTTTTAACAATATTATTGGCTAAGAAGTAGGTCAGCTGATTTTCCCATATTGCTGGTGGAAATGTAAGATGATATCAATGTACAGGATAGCTGTTCTTTATGTATCTATTTAAAAATCTACACCTATCATATACCCAGTAATTCTACTCCTACATATTCATTCCAAAGAAATGGAAAAGTACGTGACTATAAAATGCCTGGTATAGGAACATTGACTTATATAAGACTACTTCAGAAAGCTGAATCTTAACAACCAGCACCTGAGGACAACCCAAATTCTGCCAAGAGAATGAATAGTAAATTAATTTATATTCATGTGATAGAAAAGCACTCAGATACACACACACACACACACACACACACACATACACACAGCGAAACATGGATCTTTCACAAACACTGTATTATGACAAAGAATACAGATAGAAAAGAAATTGTATAGTTGGATTTATGAGATCAAACAAAACTAATCTATCGGATAGAAATCAGAGAACGATTGCCTTTTGGAGAGGCAATTGTATTTTAATGGGCAGAAGAGACATTTTTCATACAAAGAAAGAACAAAGAGATCTTTCTGGTCATGGAGATTTTCCACATCTTGATTGATGTGCTGGGTAATCATGATGCACATTTGTCAAAACTCCTCTTACTCATCACTTAAATTTGGTGGATTTTGCTAAATTAAATTTGCCCCTCAATTAAAATGAATGGCAAACATAAAAGACTATCAAGAAAATATCTTGAAATAGAACACTGAGCAAGACCACTTCTGGCTATTGCAAAATAAGATTAAGGCCTCTGTAATTAAAACAGTATGCTATTAGCATACAAATAAATCAATGAACTAATGGAACATCATACAGTCTGGAAATAGAAACAATTACTTATGCTAATGCAGTGCCCAATGTATTCAGCATCTCAAAATTCATGGGGAAAATGGACTTTTAAATAAATGATATATGAATGCATGGATATCCATATGAAAATAGAATAAGGGTACCTTCCTTTTACCTACACCAGGAAAAGTTTAAAGGGATTAGATAACTCAAATAAAATGGGAATCACCCAAACACATATTTACTCATCTTTTAAGATGGATATGACAAACAAAAGCTTTATTAATGTTTGTAAAAATCTAAATAAGGTAATGTTCATATTCATTTGATAATCATAAGAAAAAGAAATAAACCAAATCAAGGAGCTACAATGAACCTTTGCATGTAAATTCCAATCATAACTGAATGAAAATAGATTTTGCTATTGAATTGTATTGTGTAGGTTGAATGTAATGAGGATTGATATCCATCATATTTGAAGAAATTCTAAAAATATGGAAGATGCAGACCAACACTCCAACAGGAAAATGAAATCATGAAAAAACTATAACTTTTTTAATGCAGATGTTATTTGTCTTTGATCATAAGATTTCTACAAATTAAAACTTGCCCTGCAATGATCGATAGAAAATGTACTCATTACCTTACTCATGCAACTGTAACTCTTCTGTACAGTTTCTTTACAATAAAAATATATACTAAAAATAACTAAATAAATAAAACTTGCCTTGAAAATTCATTATTTAGCTAGTAGAATGGCAAAAATAAAAAACAGCCCTTGTTCAATGCCTTCTGTTATCAAAGATCAAGGAAAGTAAGATTTTGTATATTTTATTGGTAGGTGTGCAAAACTAGAGAATTTAGTACTATCTTCCAAAAAGTATATAGCTTTTAAGGATAAGTCCTTCAATTGTGCTAACAAAAAATATGGAAATGCATATGAAAATGTTTATTTGTTACAATACCAGACTAGAAACCATATAAATATCTAGAGCTAGGTCAATAGTTGAATAAGTTGTGGTACAATTATACCAGAGTATCATCCAGCTACAAAATAGAATGGGACAAGCCCAGGACTGGATGGATTTACAGCTGAATTCTACAAGACCTTCAAAGCAGAACTCACACCAATACTCCTCCAACTCTTCAGTGAAATTGAAAGTAAGCGTTTCTTCAGGTGTCTATTGAACATTCTCATTTCTTCTTCAGAGAAATCTCTCTTTAAGTCTTTAGCCCACTTATTAATCTGGCAGTCCTTTTCTGGTGATTTGTTTTTGGGGGATTTAACTGTGAGTTCTAAGTATATTTTAGGTATGAGACCCTTGTCCATTGTATGACTAGTGAAGATCTTCTCCCAATCTGTGGGCTTTCTATTGACCTTGCTAGCTATGTCCTTTGCCATGGAGAAACTCTGCAGCTTCATGTAATCCCATTTGTTCAACCTTTCTTTGATTTGTTGTGTTTCTGGATTTTTATAAGGAAAATTTTGGCCTGTGACAAGGAGCCCTAGACTTTCTCCTATTCCTTCCTGTAATGGTTTCAGGGTGTCTGCTTTGACTTACAGGTCTTTGATCCATTTGGGGTTGATTCTGGTGCAAGGTGATATATAAGGATCTAGCTGCAGTTTTCTACAGGTGTTAAACTAATTTTGCCAGCATCGTTTACTGAAGAAGCTGTCTTGCTTCTATTCTATTATTTTAGTTCCTTTATTGAAGATTAGGTGGCTATAGATCTGTGGGTTAATTTCTGGTTCTTCAGTTCTATTCCATTGGTCCTCTAGCCATAAAAGAAATGCAAGTCAGGCACCAGTGGCTCATGCCTATAATCCTAGCTACTCAGGAGGGTAAGATCTGAGAATCGCTGTTCAAAGCAAGCTGGGGCAGGAAAGTCCGTGGAACTCTTATCTCCAATAAACCACTTAAGAAACCAGAAGTGACACTGTGGCTCAAGTGGTAGAGCTCTAGCCTTGAGCTGAAGAGCTGAGGAACAGTGCCAAGGCCCAGAGTTCAAGCCCCATGACCCACAAATAAAAAAAGAAATGCAAATTCAAACAACAATGAGATTCCACCTCACCCCAGTTAGAATGGATATAATCAAGAACTCTAATAACAACAGATGCTGGAGGGGATGTGGCCAAAAGGGAATCCTACTGCATTGTTGGTGGGTGTGAAAACTTGTTCAACCACTGTGGAAAGCAGTATAGAGGGTTCTCAAAAGACTATACATAGAGCTCCCCTATGACCCAGCAATCCTACTTTTGGTCATTTACCTGAATGATCACAGACAAGGCCATACTAAAGCTACCAGCACAACTATGTTTATCACAGCATTATTCACCATAGCTAAGATATGGAACCAACCCTGATGCCTCTCAATAGATGAATGGATCAAGAAAATGTGATATATATATATCACATTTATATCATATATATGTCATATATCATATATTTATGATATATATCATATATATTTATGATATCATA
The DNA here is from genome assembly GCF_000151885.1 of Dipodomys ordii. NCBI lineage: Eukaryota > Metazoa > Chordata > Mammalia > Rodentia > Heteromyidae > Dipodomys > Dipodomys ordii. The sequence goes on from NW_012267301.1 coordinate 7,610,177, forward strand.
AATATATGATATATATCATAAATATATGATATATATATATATATATATATATATATATGAATTCTATGCCTCCATCAGAAAGAATGACACTGCCCCATTGTAAGTAAGTGGAAAGACTTGGAAAAAATTATATTAAGTGAAGTAAGCCAGACCCAAAGAAACATAGGTCCAATGTTTTCCCTTTTTTGCAATAACTAGTATAGGTATAGGATAATCTTACCAGACAAGCAGAGAAGGTCAAAAACTATGTACATATGGCTATATAAGATGGTTCTAAATGAAATGGACCCCAAGATAGGGACATAAGAGGTTTTATCTTTGTCGCTGTTTTGTTTTGTTTGTCATTTGTAGGGCCTGAACTCTGGGCCTGGGAACGGTCTCTCATCTCTTCAGCTCAAGGCTAGTGCCCTACCACTTGAGCCACAGTGCCATTTCCAGCTTTTGTCTGCTTACTTGGTGCTGAGGAATCAAACTCAGGACCTCATGCATGTGAGGCAAGCTCTCTACCACTGAGCAGCCATGTTGCTATTGTTTTTAATGTACTATGTGGTGTTTTTGTTTCTTTTGTATGTTCTTCCTTCATGGTATAACCCTTGTTGTCACTGTATTTAATTCTGATGCCCTGCATCTTGTATATACATTTTTCTAATTTGGGGTGGGGAAGGGAAATAACAAATGCCAAAACAAGGATACAGGTTGACCCATTGTAACAATGAGATTTACAGTGGAAATACATCCCATGCTCCTGGATTGGAAGGATCAACATTGAGAAAATGGCAATACTTCCCAAAGCTATCTACAAATTCAATGTTATATCTATCAATACTCTAACTTCATTCTTCAAGGAAATAAAAGAAGCAATCCAAAAAATTCATATGGAACAGTAAAAGAAAATGAATAGCAAAAAAGATCCATAACAGAAAAAATAGTGCTGTAGGAATATCAGTAACAAATTTCAAACTCTACTACAAAGCCATAGTAATCAAAACAGCTTGGTACTGTCACAAGAACCGACCTCAGGACCAATGGAATAGAACTGAAAACCCAGAAATGAACCCACAGACCTATAGCTACCTAGTCTTTAGTAAGGGAGCTAAAAAATACAATGGGAGAAAGACAGCCTCTTCAGTAAATGGTGCTGGCAAAAATTGGTTAATCACCTGTAGAAAACTAAAGCTAGATCCTGATATGTCACCCTGCACCAGAATCAACTCCAAATGCATCAACGACCTAGGAGTCAAAACAGACACTCTGAAAACATTACAGGGTGGAATATGAGAAACCCTAGATCTCCTTGGTACAGGCCAAAATTTTCTTAATAAAAACCCAGAAACACAACAAATCAAAGAAAGGCTGGACAAGTGGGATTGCATGAAATTGCAGATCTTCTGCATGGTAAAGGACATAGCTAGCAAGATCAATAGAAAGCTCACTGATTGGGATAAGATCTTCACTAGCCATACAACAGACAAGGGTCTCATATATAAAATATACTTGGAACTCAAAAAATTAAATTCCCCAACAACAAATCCTCAAAGAATCAATTGCCCAATAAATAAGTGGGCTAAAGACTTAAAGAGAAATTTCTCTGAAGAGGAAAGAAGGATGGCCAATAGATACATGAAGAAATGCTCAACCTCTTTAGCCATTAAAGAAATGCAAATCAAATCAACATTGAGATTCCACCTCACCCCAGTTAGGATGGCTATAACCAAGAACTCTAATAACAACAGATACTGGAGGGGATGTGGCCAGAAGGGAACCTGCTTCATTGTTGGTGGGAGTGTAAACTTGTTCAACCACTTTGTAAAGCAGTATGGAGGTTCCTCAACAGACTCCACACGGAGCTCCCCTATACCCAGCAATCCCACTTTTGGGCATTTACCCAAATGATCACAAACAAGACCATACTAAAGCTACCAGCACAACTATGTTTATTGAAACATTATTTACCATAGTTAAGATACGGAACCAACCAGATGACCCTCAATGGATGAATGGATCAAGAAAATGTGGTATATATACACAATGGAATTCTATGCCTCCATCAGAAAGAATGACATGGCCCCATTTGTTTGAAATGTAAAGACTTGGGAAAAATTATATTGAGTGCCGTAAACCATACCCAAAGAAACATAAATCCCATTGTTTCCCTTATTTGCAATAATTAGTATATGTCTGGGACAAGAAGAAAAGCTCAAAAGCTATGTACCTATGACCAGATAAGACGATGTTCAGTAAAATGAACCCCAAGATAGGGACACAAGTGGATTTTTCTTTCTTGCTATTGTTTCTAACGTATTTATAATGTACGGTGTGAAATTTTTGTTTCTTTGTATGTTCCTCCCTCTCAGTATAACCACTGTTTTCATTGTATTTGATGTGGGTGCCCTGCATCTTGTATATACACTTTTCTAATTTGGGGAGAGGAAGGGAAATAACAAAATGCTTGAATTGGGATACAGGCTGACCCATTGTAACAATGAGATGTACAAGACACTGTGTTGAAAAAGGAACTTTACAATATAGGTGGGGGAGGGCCTTGGGGGGTGGGGAGGTGGGAGGGGAGGGAAGGGATGGTAGAGGAAAAACAAAGGAAGAGGTAACAACAATGCTTGATAGGAAATGTACTCATTATTTTGCTCATGTAACTGTAACCCCTCTGTACAGTTTTTTTTACAATAAAAATGTATTAAAAATTAAAAAAAACAAAGAAAGAATTATTAATTTCTTTGTTTTAAAATTTGGCCAAATCAATAAACTTCCCTAAAAATAAATGCACCAACTCCACATCCGGTTGGTGACAAAAATCTCACAGAAAGGAACTACTTCAAAAATTTAATATTTAGAATGTTCTTATTGGGCTATACATTAGAAAAAGTTACCCAAAATTTAAAAAGTGATATTGCTAATTGTGGTATTGGTAGTTTTTTTGTGGTGGTTGTTCGTCAGTATGGAAATATGATTGAATTTTATTTTAAAATATTTTTGTACTAAAATGATCTAATATATATAACCAACGAAGTATTAATGAATGAGATTAGGTTGTATAAAATTTAATTTTAAATAATTATCTTTAAGTAATTGTACACAGGGGTTTCAATTTAACATGTTATTTTGGAAGTACAATGAACTTAAAACCAATTATTTTCTAAAAGTAATTAGTGGGTCTTGGAGAAATGGCTCATTTTAGCTATGACAAGTATCAAGGCTGAGCCTGCAACACTTTAGCTTATGTTTTAATTTTTTATATTTTCAAACAAAAATTTTTTTTTGCCAGTTCTGGGCTTGAACTCTGGGCCTAGGCACTGTCCCTCAACTCTTCAGGTCAAGGCTAGCGCTCTACCACTTGAGCCACAGTGCCACTTTTGGCTTTTTCTGCTGATGTGGTGCTAAGGAATCAAACTCAGGGCCTCATGCATTTAAGGCAAGCACTCTACCATTGAGCCAACTTCCCAGCCCTCAAACAATTTTTATTAGCATACTTAGTTGTATAAGGATTTTTTTGTTTTTGTTTCTTAAGCAGAAGAGAACTTTATTACAAGGTGAAAAATAAAATTGTCCAGGGATATGGACAGGGGGAGGGCAGATCTGGTTTTCATATAAGGGAAAGTTTATTGTAAAATTTCCAAACATCTATACAATGTTTTCCCATCTACCTTCCCAACTCCATCCCTCTCCCCCTTCTCACTCCATCTTCTTCAAGCTATGTCAGCAAGTTTAATCTTTCTATTATCATAATATAAACAAATCAATTTGACCATATTAATCCTCACTTTAGTAACCCTGTACCCTCCTGGTAATGCCCAGAAAATGTATCATACACGCCAAGTGGTTTCACTATAGGATTTCACCTATTACTTTTTCCCAACTAACTCTTACTGCTTTCAAGTCCACTTCTCTTCCCCCCATCTTCTATTCATTTCATCTTAACAGAAAGCAAGAAACTATGTAATATCAGGTCCCTCCCGGGTTCATCAATAGACCTCAGAAGCAAATTAGAAATATCTTGAATTCTCCAAGATGGGAGCTTCTTCTCATACAAAGTATTACAGTGTGTTAAATACACTTAAATCTAGAGTTCATAATAAAAACAGGGAAAAAAACCCTGATCATTACTGATGGTTATTAGAAACACAGCTCACTAACTTTAAACAGTTAAGTATTGGCAAAAGACTATCTTGCCTTTCTCTTAACTAACATAGACACAGAAGGTCTCTCTTCATAGAAGTTAATCATTAAAGAAAGCCTAAAGAATGTACAAGTCGGTTATGTTGAAAAACGAACTTTAAAACTTAGGTGGGGCGCGAAGTGGGGAGTGGGAGAGGAGAAGGGATGGGAAGGGGAAACAAAGTAGGAGGCAACAATGCTTGATAAGAAATGTACTCATTACCTTGCCCAAGTAATTGTAACCCCTCTGTACAGTATTTTCACAATAAAAAAAAAGAAAGCATAAAGAATTGACATTTGCAGGGCTGGGAAGGTGGCTCAGTGGTAGAGTGCAAGCCTTGCATGCCAGAGGCCCTGGGTTCGATTCCTCAGCACCACATAAGAAAAAAGAAAAAAAGCTGGAAGTGGCGCTGTGGCTCAAGTGGTAGAGCGCTAGCCTTGAGCTGAAGAGCTGAGGGACAGCGCCCAGGCCCAGAGTTCAGGCCCCACCACCGGACCCCCCCCCCAAAAAAAAGAATTGGCATTTGCAGTTGCCAATAAAATGTGGCTGACCACTGAAAAGAATGTGCGTCAGTACTGTGGCTTGAACTCAGAGCTGGGGTGCTTTCCTGAACTTTACTCCAGGCTCCTCCAGCTCTGTTTGTTTAAGAAGGACACTATAAAAGAAAAAAGAACTGAGAAAAAAGGGAAGCTTATCAATCAAATATGACCTTGGAGTTAGTGCAATTAATCTCAAGTATTGCATTCTAGTAAACAAGATACTTACACAAGTTACAAATATAACAAATGTATGGCTAATCACAAGTTGACTTTAATATCCTCTGTGTTCTTTGTAACAAACACAAGTTCTAGCAGCTAACCAATAAAAGTTGTGTTCTTCATTGAGTTACAGAAACCAAAGCCCTTAATGTTGTAGTGTTGTCAAAATGATATAAAGTTGCTCCTGCAGAGTCAGCAATGAAAATGTAGGCATATTTATATGGCAGTGTATTGTGTAGTGATAGAACTAGTTTTGAAAATTTAAAAATTTCCAAGTTATTTAATCTCATGCTCCATGGTCAATCAATAGTTCACTCCATTCTCCCTAGTGCTTTCTGTTACAATGGTTAAGATAATTTAAATGATGTTAGTCATTGGCAGTGTAAATCATTTTAAAAAGCTGTTTTCATAGACCTATTGCTTCCATTCTACATGGAAGGCACCTTTTTCTGATGGAGTTCTCCAAAAGAATACTCAAACTTTAAATTGCAGGTTTTTTCCCCCCTATAGGTAAGCTTTTATTGGTTTTCTTTTTTTTTTTTGTTGGAGATTTGAGCTGAGAATGCTAGGCAAGCACTGTTCCACTGACATCCTAATCAGTAGCTGGTATAATTTTTTTGTTGTTTTTGGTTGTGGGGCTTGAACTCTGGACCTGGGCGCTGTCCCTCAGCTTTTCAGCTCAAGGTGAGCACTCTACCACTTGAGCCACAGTGCCACTTCTGATTTTCTGGTAGTTTATTGGAGATAAGAGTCTCATGGGGACTTTCTTGCCCTGGCTGACTTTGAACATCGATCCTCAGATCTCAGCTTCCTGAGTAGATAGGATTACAGGCAAGAGCCACCAGCGCCTGGCTTACATAGTATAATATTTTTTTAAGGAATTAAACCACATTTTTTAAAGGGGAGAATGTATGGGTCGTATACACTGAAATGGAAATAATTACTCCTGAGATCCTAAAGGGAAATTAGTAGATTGAGTAAACAAGGCTTATTTTCTTTTTTTTTATTGACCTCAAAACTATTTATTAACATGATTTCTTGTATTCTTGTGATTTTTCTTTTTTATTTTATTTTATTTGTGAACATACTGTACAGAGGGGTTATAATTACATGGGCAGGATAATGCATACATTTCTTACCAAGCATTGCAGCCTCCTCCTTTGTTTACCCTTCACCTCCCTTCCCAGCCTCCCCCCTCCCCCTCCAATCCTCTCCCCCTCCTCCTCCACTGACATTGTAAAGCTCCTTTTTGACATGACAATTTGTACTTCTCATTGTTACAACAGATCCACCTGAATCCTTAAA
>NW_012267301.1:7616516-7665853 GCF_000151885.1 Dipodomys ordii
ATAATCTTATAAATGCGTTAGAAACACATGCATGAAAGAAAAAAAAACATTAAAATACATATCTAAGGCTTATTTTCAAGTACCTCCAATTTGGTTGCTTAGCTTTAATACTTTTTCCCATCATTTTGTCACATGGAAACCAGAGAAATCATCAAGTGTGTATTTGCTTAAAACTCAATGATTCTACAAAGACTTTAAATTCCAAGCACTTGTATATATTATCATTCACAAAATATTTCTTGCTTATTTATTTAGGCTCCTTCCCTTATCCATCTAACTTGGGCCTTCAAATTATGGTATTCTGAATGTTTTAGAAAATGACAAACCATGAATGATCCCCTTCACCTTTAGGTCCACCCACATGCTAATTTTTACATGCACACAAAGCCCTCTTCCATTTCCTCAATACTCTAGTCCATGTTTATCTCAGAGATGAATGAAGCTTAGCATTGGCTTATTTTTACATGCCCAGACTTGCCTAATTGCTCTCCCAAGTCTTGCTCCTAGTCTTTGCTTGGATTAATACCCTATATAATTCACTGTGTTGTAATTGTTTACACAATCTTGCCCATTCAACGTCTCATAATTTACAATCCGAAGAAGGAAGTAGGACTGTTTCTTTTTTTTTAATTGTGAAAATACTGTACAGAGGGGTTACAATTACATGGGCAAGATAATGAGTACATTTCTTATCAAGCATTGTTGCCTCCTCCTTTGGTTCCCCTCCCATCCCTTCCCATTTCCTACCCTCCACCCCCAGCCAAAGTTGTAAAGTTTGTTTTTTGACATAACGACTTGTACATCTCATTGTTGCAATGGGTCCACCTGTATCCCTATTGAAGCGATTTGTTGACTGTTTCTTTTTCCTACTGCATTGACAGTCTCCAGCACAGTGCCTGGTGTATGATATATGTTAAATAATTAGTAAAATTATATAGCTAGAATCTACCTGACTCTTAGGAGACAAGGCAGCAGCAGAGAGCCTTGCACAGAAAGGTTTTAGCATTTGGAAAAAATGACAAATTGTAAGGCCACAAAGCCTTAATATTTTTCCACTGTGTTAGCTTCATGTGATCATTCCTGGGGCTTGTAACTTGGAACTTGGAATCAACCCAGCCATTGCAGTTCTCACAGTTGAAGAAAGTCTGTTTTTTTTTTCTGATTTTCTATAATCCCTGTATCCTAACTCATTTCTTCTGAGAGCAATGCTCATTATTTTCTAGTCTCAGTCATCTGGAGATTGCATTGTTTTCTCTATTTCTATAATATATTTTTATTTGACTAGTATTTATTAACGACAGTGAGTGTAGATTAAGCATGAACTATACATGTGGCATAAGTTGTGTATAAACATTATAAGCATTACCTTGAATCCTGGTAACAGTGAGGATTTCTGTCATCAAATTTTACATATGAGGAAACAAAGGGTTAATAGTTTAAGTTAGCAGACATAACTAGCAGTTGATCTAGATTTGTGTCTGTCTACTGTGTCCATATTTATAGTCACATGAGAATGCTGAGTTTGAATGATCACAAATGAACAGGAACCAATTTCTGCTCTCGAGGTGGAGACAGGGAGTGTCTAATCACAGTGAGATGGTTATGGTCCAAATGTGACTTTTTATTGCTATTCTACCTTATATTGTTATTCCTTTGAGCAAGATCATTTCCTTCCAGCTATTACTACAGCTACTACTTAGATCAATGTAAAGAATAAAGCATGTATTTCAAGCCAGGTTCTTTAACATCCTGCCTGGCAAAGCTCTCATCCAACCCATGGTATTTTCTTATTACACAAACTATTATGATGAAATAATTCCTTCTCCTTATTTCCCAAAGATCTCTCTATGTGCTGAGATATCCAGGTCTGTATGGTAGGGGGTTACAATGTCAAGTATGTATATAGGGACCTTGCAAAGAAGGTAAATGAGAAAGACTCGCCTTGAGTGTGACAAGGATGACATCTGGGAGTGGTAGTAGAACCCGTTCCTTCTTACCTGCAAGACTGATCTGTTACAGTCAGTGGAAATAAAGACTCCACTTTGATGGATCCTCTGAAGTTTATAAAGCTAAGATAAAATTTTCGATTTTCGTAAAAAGTTTTCTATATCAAAGGGCTTGGAAATTAACACAGGCTTTTGGAATTTTATGAAGTGTGCGACACTTAAAACATACCTGTAGAGATTCCATCCTGACCCTACAAGGGACTTACTCATTTGGTTTCACTTTTTCAAGTCTACGCCATCACTTTCCATACAACAAGTATTTGACTGTGTGCAATTTTATACTGAGGGGAGGGGATTCAAGGGTCTCCAGGAAAAATAAAGTCATGATCTTCTTGGCCTGTGCTCTATCATACATGTGTCTTACAATGTTTTGTGTGGGATAGAGGTATGGAGAAGGCTCTTGCTGCTACTGCACTTTCATTAAGTCATTAAATGAGACATCTGGGCTCATATTTCATAATAAAGTCCTCTTGTTTAGCCTAATGCAGAATTCTTCTACTGCTGATACAGAAAACATTACTCCCAACATTTAAAATTTCATAACATATAATTTTTTCTAAATCTGTGACTTTAGAGTGGAGTTTATCTTCTTCAGTGCTGGGAGGTAGAAATAAGACAATGATTATAAATCATTTTCAGCTGATGGGAGAAATTTATATCACCATGTTTAATATGGTGCCTACACAAAATGAAGAATTTTTTTCTTGTTTGATGAATGATCTAGAGGAAAGGAAGCAAAATAAAATATATTATTGCAAATATAAGGTTATGGAAGAATTTAATGTATTGAATCATATATGAATAATAGCTAAGTTCTAAACAGTGTAGCTCAGACCCACATGAACAAAGTCAACAGGTTGTGTGTGTGTGTGTGTGTGTGTGTGTGTGTGTGTGTTATGTGTACCAATACTGAGCTGGAACTCAAGGCCTGAATACTTTCCCTTAGCTGTTATGTTCAAGGCTGGCACTCTATCACTTGATCCACAGCTCCACTTTCAGCTTTCTGCCAGTGAGTTGGATATACAAGTCTCACAGACTTTTCTGACATGGCTGGCTATGAACCACAGTCCTCAGATCTCAGCCTCCTCAGTGGCTCAGGATTATAGGCACAAGCCACCGCCTTTCAGTACATTTTTGATAAGAGCATAAAAGCAAAGCAATACAGAAAGGAAAATTTTTCAACACATTGTTGGGAAAACTGTATGTCTGTATCAAAATACTGAACCTGGACACAGATTTTACACTTTCTGCAAAAATTAACCCCAAATGGGTTGTAGACACAAATAAATAAATAAAAACATAAATAAAACTTTTAGAAAAAGAGACCCAAATGAGCAAATACTTAGTGACAAGTTTTTAACACAACACACAAATCCTAAGATTTCAATGGAACACAAAATAAAATTAGACTATTGGTTTTCTAGGGCTGCCAAAACAGTCCCATACACTGTGCATCTTAAAATAATAACAATTTATTTTTCCATGTTTCTGGAGGTTTGATGTGCAAGCTCTAGGTGCCTTCTAACTCTTGCTCTCCTGAAGGCTCTGGGGGGACCTTCTTCCCTACTCTATCCTACCTTTACATGGCTGGTGGCATCCTTTGGTGTTTTCAGCTTAGAGATCATTACTACAATCTCCATCTTTATCTTTTCATGGATTTTGTTTTGCTTATATGTCTTGACCTAATTTCTCTATTTCTTTTGCAAAAGTACCAGTCATTGGGTTGAGGTCCTGTTCTAATGCATATTACCCCATCTGCATGATTTCATCTGCAAAATCCTCATGTCCAATGAGGCCACATTCAGGAATACCTGGAGTTATGACCGGAACATCTTCTTGGGAAACAATTCAACCTGTATCAGAAACTATAAAGGATTATTGTACTTTGAAACAAAATAGCAATACTCAGATTTGGGGAAAATGTTTACAAACACATATTTGATAAACGATTTGTACACCAAATGTGTAAAGGACTTTTAAAACTCAATGATAAGTTAACAAACAACCCAATTTAAAATGGAAAAAAAAACCTCGGACAAATACCTCATTGTTTAGGAGCTACAGATGCTGATATACCAGGTGCAAATATATTTTACATCATTTATCATGAGATAAATTAAAAAATAAAATAAAGAAATACTATTATATACCTATATAGTCATGATGACTAAAACTAGCAACAACAACAGATAGTATCAAATGCTGATGAAGATATGGAGCAATGAGGACTCTCACTCATTGTAAAATGACTTTTTCATTGTAAAATATAATTTGGACATTTCTTATAAAGCTAAACAATGTTTTACCATATGATCTAGAAATAGTTTCCTAAGTATTTACATGACTGATAAGAAAATTTACACCCACACAAAATCTTACATGCAAATATTTATAATAGCTTTTAGTAACAAGCACCAACTCCCCCTCCCTGGAAATAAACAAGATATCCTTAAATAGATGAATGAACAAACCATGAGGTGTTCATACAATGGTGTATTTTCCATTAATAAATAGGTATTAATTATCCAGCTATATGAAAACATTATTGAATTCTAAATGCATAGTTTGCTTTGGTTTTGAGGTACTGAAGATTGAACCAGGGCCTTCCATGTATTAGGTATGTAATTTACTTCTTTGACCCCATATCTCCAGCCTTCAACATGCATATTGCTGAGAGATAAAAGACCTACCTGGAAGACTACATGTGGTTGCATTTTCATGGAAAAGGCAAAGATGTTAGGAGAGTAGTAAGGTCAGTGATTGGTAGAGATTTTGTGACAGGATTAAATTGTTGGTACACAAGGTATTTTTTTGTTGTTGTTCTGTTTTATATCAAAGAAACTTCCACCTGCTCACTTAATAATGGACACATAACATTGTATGATTGTAAAATCTCATAAAACTATACCGTAATCTTAAAGTGGATATTCATGCATACAAAAATTTAAAAGTCAAGTAAGAAATTGGTGAAAGCCAGGAAGCATAGTGAACTATGACAAAAGAATCTAACTGCACTATTAAGTGTCAAACACTTAATGAAGAAAGTTTGGGGAAAGGGGCTGACCAAAATAACTGCAAATGGGCGGAGTCTTAGTGCTAAAGGCAAAGAAAACCACACAGAGCATGGGACCTTAGTTGGTGAAGTTGTCTAGTGATGTGCGTCAGAATTTTAAAATCAATATGCATTAAAACTGGAGTGAAGAATCAAATAAATGGATGACAAACGTGGTTTTGCAAGTTTCTCATTCTTAGAGTGACAAGTTATAGACAAACAAGGGAAGAAAGCTGGGATGGACCATGCAACAAAAAAAGATTCTTGTTGGAAGCTGCAAATTAACTAATATAGTTTAAGACTACATTAGTTTGGACTGATGTAGTATAGATGGATATCGTGTGTGTGTGTGTATGTGTGTGTGTGTGTGTGTGTGTGTGTATCACACACATTTCTTTGTTATATCAACTAAGAAAGAATATAAGGAATGACAAGAATATCTAGCACTCAGATACTGGTTTCTATCCTTGTGATTTTCCTTGTTTTTTTGTTCTTTATTTCATTGTCTGTCTCTCCTTTCTTTCTGCCCTCCCTACATTCCTCTATCTGTCACTCTCTCTTCTTCCTCTCTTTCTTTATTTCCTTCATTGTGGTACTGAGGTTTGAATCTAGAGTCTTGCACTTACCAGGCTTCATTACCTACAGCCTTTTTTGCTTTTGCTATTTTTTATATAAGCCTTACTTTTTGCCCAGACTGTCCTGGGCTATGATTCTTTTATTTACATATCTTGGATAGCCAGAATGACAGGTTGCCACGCCGAATCCAGTGGAGTCTGCTTAGCATGGGAAACCATCTATCAGACCAAGATAGGGTCTTCAGAGACCTATCTCTGAGTTTTGGGACTTCACCGAAGTCTACCTCAGAGAATGGGGCTTTACAGAAACCTATCTCCAAGTTTTGGGACTTCACCGAAGTCTACCTCGGAGAGTAGGGCTTCTAAGAGGCCTACTCCTGGAAAAAGGCTGGCAAACCCCTGGGAAAGATGTGTTTCTGCCTTTCTTTTCCTCAGAAGAGTGCCTATTAATCTTTTACTGTTTCTACTGTTCATCGTACTTATTCATTGTCAATGTTCCCTTATTCAAAGCTCTTTCTTAAGAGTGTTAACGACTCCAATATCTGATGAGTGTCTTAAAAATATGACTAACTCACCAGAGTTAAGTGCTACCCTGGAAACCCCTCTTATGGAGGCTAGTAGACAAGCCATAAGCAAATATAAAAGTATTGGGGGTTTCACGAAGTCATTTCAGCAGAAGGAATTGTTTATAAGAGACTTACAAGAAGCTGTAGGGCGGCGAGAACAGAAAGAATGTATGGCAATTGCTGAGATAACTACTTAGAAGAAAGAACTTCCTGTTACTCTCTTTCATTTACTAAGAGACTTGCTAGATCTAGGCCTCCATGACCTTACTATTAAAGAAGGAACAGGAAGGAAAAATCTTATGGGACAATTAAGGCCTCTATAGAAATAAGGTAATGGTTAGATGGTGACAAACGTCGAAACCCATTATATTTCTTAGAGATAAGCCGGAAACAAGTGGCTTTCAGGCGACCAGCTGTTGATCACCCAAGAATGAAGCCCTGCAGCAAGATTGTGTAAACTTTTGACCTTTCAGGCGACCAGCTGGTGACCATCCAAGAACAAAGCCTTGCAGCAAGATTGTGTAACCTTTTGCCCTTTCTTATGGAGACTTTTTGCTATAAAAGTTTGTTATCCTCTGCATTAAATCACACTCAGCACTCAGCACTCAGCATCCACTCCTAATGTGTGTGAGTTGTCTGTTTGCCATCTCCCCCACTATTCCAGGTTCCTCCCCTAGGTGTCCTCCGTCGTCCCGACAGAACCCAGTCCACGGCAACAGGTGCATGTCATTGTGCCTAGCTTTTTATTGGTTGAGAAAGGTTATTGTGATTGTTTTTTTTCCCACCTAACCTCAAACTGTGATCCTCTCAATTTCAGTCTCCCATATAGCTAGGATTACAAGAATAAACTAGTGTGCCTGGCTTCATATATTGGTTTCAGATAAAGAAGCCAGAAGTTATTAGAATGATTGTTAATTTTTAGGTTCATACAGTAAATATATAAGATGAGCATGGATCATCTTGTGGTGCTGAAATGTAAGCACTTGCTCAAATACCAAAATAAAACATAGTGATGATTATGTGGAACTTAAATAAACTGATCTCCCAGAAAATGAAATGCAGGTTTTAAGAAGATAGGAAGAGTATGAGAGAAGATGGATAGATAATGGGTTGAATGATGGGTGCTATGATACCAGTCAGAAAGGAATACTCTACTGTACAATAGAACAGCTTGCAACAATTTATCATATATTATATAACCAGTTAGAATAAGGAGTTTAAAAGCTTCCATTATAAAAGAGATTAAAATACTAACAGCCCTGTCTTGAATCTTTCCCATTCTACAGATATATCAAATATACTTCACTCATAAATATACACAAATGTTATATTTCAATAAATTAAAAGTTATTAATTTGAGGGTGTATTAAAAGGGTATATGCTGATGTGTTCCTGTAAGCCCAACTACACATAAGGACTGGTGGTCTAAGGCCAGTGGAGAAGTACAAGACATGTTGAAGAATAAAACAATGGATGTGGGGGCATGACTCAAAGTGGTGGAACACATGCGAGCAAGCTCAAGCCTTGATTTCAAACCTCAGTAACTCTCACCACCACCCCCAAAAGATACCAGACAAAGGAACTAATCAAACAAGAGAGAAAACAATTTGAGCCACAAAATAAAATAACACTGAATGCCACTAAGGAAAATATAAGTCAATACTGAAATAATTTATTGAATCAATTAATAATAAAGGTGAATAGAGAGGTATCTAATCCCCATAACGTGATCCTGTTTATAGTTGCTTCTTTCCACAGGTACAGCACAAGGAAGAAGGACACAAAACTAATTTTACAGTGAAGAAACCTGGCCCAACTCCAGGCAGGAGGTCAAGGTTAATACAAGCAGTGATAAGTCCTGCTGGCCATCTTGATATAATGTGATGAGAAGGGCCCTTGACCTTCATGATACACCACTTCAGACTTGCAAGTCTGGACTGATCATGACACATCTCAACTGAGAGACAGTCTACAACATGCCTGAATAATTACTTTTCCAAACTGTCAACGTTATTCAAAACAAAGGAAGTTGGAAAATAGATGCAGTTAAATAGACATGACTAGAGTCAAAGCAGACATGATTAGATGTAATGTTGTTTCCTTGATAGAATTTTAGGACAGAAAAAGGACATTAGGCAGATTTAAGGAACAAAATATGGACTTCACAATATTACATCAAAGTTAATTATTGAAAAATGTAACAAAAGCACTGTATGAGCTGTATGTATGAAGGGAAATTGGATATGGAGTATGTGTGGACTCTATTGCAATTTTATAAAAAATGTATTCTAAAATGATATTAATTTTTTGAATATTTGTATTATCTTTAAGTAGTTATACAAAGCAGTTGCCATTTAACAATGCAGCTCATGAATACAGTGTGTCTTGATCAATGTCACCACTTTCAACATTCTCACACATCCTCCCAGCCTACCCCTTCCCTTGGTTTTCTTAAATTTGTTTTAGGATATGTATTAAATTGTTTTTGTCATTTAACAAAGTGGTTTGTGTATACAATGCATCTTGACCTGAGACATCGCTTCAACATTTTCACTCCTCTTTGACTCATCCCCTTATTCTTCTTAATTTTTGTTATATCCAATGAATTATTGACTCCATTCTCCTTACTCCCTACTCTTCATTAATTTATCCTTCTCCCCTTCCCCTGCTTCCTCCTCTTTCAAGTATCCATTTCCCAGTGCTTATTTTGCTGGGCTTTGAATTAGTTCAAGTATAAGAAAGACAGCCTCTATGTTAGAAATGTAATGAACACTTTCCGTATTCTTTTTTAAGGTGATAAGTCAGTGTCCAGTTTTTGGAGTACCTAAAGACTTATTGGTTTGAAATCAAGATTGAAGTTGTGGATGCAGACAGAGATGTTCAAAGTGTGTTTCATTCTGATGTAAGGTGACTAGAAGCATTACATGTTACCTCCAAGACTCAGTTTCTTATTTAAAAATTTCAAGCAATAACTACATTTACCTCATGCAATTGTTATATTTATGTGGTGAAAAAATATGTAAAGGGCTCAGTAAATTTCCATGGACACACACAAACACACAGAGACACACAGACACACACAGAGTCACAGGCACACAAACACACACACACACAGACACACAAACACAGACACACACGAAAAGCTCGGGCAAGGATGGGCTCTGCGGACATCCCAACATCCAGCCTTTCCCAATCTCATCACATTGAATGCATCTTTAATCTCTCTGTTTTAGCCTTCCACCCTCAGGCAGTGCTAAAGATCTTTTTCACTGAGTTCTGTTGAGAATGTCTTAGCAGATATAAGCAACTCACAGCTGTGTCAGGTGCCTGAACGAACACCCCTTTATGCTAATTCTGATGATCACAGGGGTACTGGTATCCAAAGTCCTTGAACAAAATGACTTCGTTAGGATAGAAAGTTACATAAATTCTTTCTTTAAATAGTTGTTCTCATCACTCAGGCTTTGGATATGTGTAATCATTTAATGGATCAGATCCATTTTCAGATTTTTTTTCTGGCATCTGCATAACTTTTCTTTTACACATTCTTGGTGAGTTGAAGGCTCTTTGCCCTTTGGCCCTGGTATCTTCTGTCTATTAGCTGTCATCTTGGAACTTGACAAGCTCCACAGAAGGGTAATGAGCATGGTGGTAGTCTTTACCTCCTAGAAGGGTCTGATATTCCAGGCAGTGATGTTGGGTTTTCCATTTTTTCCCCTCTCTTCTTTTTTATTTTTCACATTTGACCTCTAGGTAATACCATTTTCTCTTAAAACATTTTTTGCTTTTATTACATAATTGTATTAAATTTGAATACAATTAACATACAAAAAGTGATTTTTTTTCAAAATGTTCATCAGGCTAGAGTAATTCATTGAAACCAAGCTTTTCTAGAATCTGTTAATTGCCCACATTTGACTCAGACAATGCAAAGGTTGAAGTGAATTTCTGTTTGGAGAGATTGAAGGGAAGTGAACTGAGCTTCAGCAAGAAGGAGAACCAGAATCATGTTCCAGAAAGGAGCAGCTGCCAGTCCCCTTCCTGCAGGCCCTCCTCCCAAGTCCATAGTCCCAACTCACCTCCACTCAGTGTCATGTTGCTGCCTCGAATTCTACCTCCAGCCTGTGGTGGGAATGATGACTGGTGCCATTTGTGTTTGTCACCTGACTACTCAAGAGAAGGAAGAAGGTAAAAAGAGGATACAGATTAGCCTAATCATTTAGGCCAGTGTTTTTGATTGTATAGGCTCCAATTTGAGTCTCTGACCCTACCAGTTGCACGATTCTCAGAAAGTGTTCTAAACCCTGGCTTCCTTATAGCTAGTTCATAGAGCTGTGAGCATGAAATCCCATGCAAGTTTGCATAGAGCCAAGTAAAAGTAGGCTTTGATCAAAATTAACTCTCATTGAAAAATATTAAGGATAATTTGTTTTTCAAATCTTATTTTTACTTTTAATTACTTGTACAACAGATTTGGCATTTAACAAAGCAGTTCCTCCCCCATGGTATAACCTCTGTTTTCACTGTGTTTGATTCTGGTGCCCAGCAACTTGTATGTACATTATTCTAATTTGGGGAGGAGAAGGGAAAAACAAAATGCTTAAATAGGCATACAGGTTGACCCATTGTAACAATGAGATGTACAAGACGCTATGTTGAAAACAAAATTTACAACTTCAGTTGGGGGGGGTAAGAGGGGGGAGTTGGGGAGGTAGGGAGGGAAGGGATGGTAGGGGAAAAACAAAGGAGGGGTAACAATGCTTCATAGGAAATGGACTCATCTAACTCATGTAACTATAACCCCTCTGTACAGTATCTTTACAATAAAAATATATATTAAAAAAGAATACAATGCATCTTGATCAGTAGTGTCACTCCTTCAACATTCTCTCCCATCTTTCCCAAACCCATCCCTTCCCTCAACTTTCTTAATTTTGTAGACAAGTCATTAAATTTTATGACTTTTAAATTTTCCTCCCCCTCTCTTTTATCAATGTATTTTTATGTCTTGGGATGCATTATTCTAAGGACTTATTCACAAATTTGTTTTGAAATTCTGATGGAGTAAGATTAAAAAACAACCTTTATTTTTATTACAAAAACTTCTTTCCCTTGAGCTCTGGAAACTTTTTTAAAAATTATCTTGAATTCTTGACTGCATTTTCCCACTCTTCTTCATTCCTCTACCTCTTTCCCCTTGACTGCATGTCACTCCTGTCACATACCTGCTTCCTGATGTTGAATTTTGTTGTTGCCTTCTTAAGGAATTACACTATTTAAGTTCTCCCCTGAATCTGCCATATTTCATTTAATACATTTGTATGAATGCATTTAATCCATTTGTATACACTTGCATACCAACCGAACATTTTTACTTATAAGCTTAAACACTAATTCTAGCTTCCACATATAATAGAAACCATGCATCCGTTGTGTCTCTGGGCCTGACTTACTTCACTTCACATATTTTTTCCAGGTCTTTGCATTTCTTTGCAAATGACACAATATCATTCTTTCTAATGAATGAGTAAAATTCCATTTATACTACATGTAGAAAACTTTTTGCTATAGAATGCAACCATATTTATTGTAACACTATTCACAAAAGTCAACTTATATAACCTGCCAACATACTCATCTAGGTTCACCATAGATGAGTGGATAGAGAAAATGTGATACATATACATACTAGAGCACTAAGCCACAAAGAAAATTTGCAGGAAAATGAGTGAAACTGATGATCATGATATTAAATGAAATAAGCCAGATTTATAAAGTCAATTATCAAATTTTCTGGAATCAGTTTTTCATTTAGAGAACTGTTCATTAGCACAGTTATTAATAGGATGTTTTGAGTTTAATTTTTGAAGATCTTTCTCTATTGGCTATTAATCCTTTATCTGATGAATAGCTAACAATGGCTTTCTCCCATTTTATAGGTTATCTTTTGGGTCCAGTAATTGTTTCTTTTGAGGTACAGAAGATTTTAACTTGATGGAATCCTATTTTTCAATTCTTGTTCTTATTTTCTGAGCAATTGGGTTCTATTCATTAGTGTGAAGCCTGTCTTAGAAAAAGGACATCACTATAGAAAGTCTTTTTGGAAAATGGTTGGGGGGGGGCAGAAAGCAAAGGTCATTTAATCATTGTATGGATCTATGAAAATGTCCTAAAGAAATGCATATATTGCACAATTAACATATGCTAATAAAAAGGAAGCAAACAAAAACAAAGCTGTATCAGTACAACTGTAAGCAACTCTCTCACATTCACTTGGTGAGGGCCTGGTTAAGGTTGGGCTAGGAGACAGAGCAGAAACTTGAGAATTAAGGAGTTGCTCTACAGTGAGATTTACTTCTAATTAATTATTTTATTTTGAGTATCATTTCATTGCTTTTTCATTAGACTTCACCAAAGAGTCTTCCTTTAAAGAGACAGAAGCACTTTCTTACATGTAGCATTCAACTATTGCTGTCTAGTCACCTACATGTGCAGAGTAAGGGCTCCTCTTGTTGGGGTTGCTTATTATATGTAAGTGCTACAGTGCATGTCCTTAAATATCTAAAAACAATTTAGCTCGCATTTCCACGATGAAATCTAGATGGAGTATTGAAAAGACATAAACCAAAGCAGAAACTACTGTCATTCATTTATTTTGCAGAACTTAACTTTGTATTTATGAGGATGTAGCTTTAAGTGTGTATAGGAGGGACGGGGGCTTTAACTCAGGGCCTGGCTAGTATCCCTGAGCATTTTTTCTCAGGACTGACATCTACCACTTGAGCCAGAGCTCTACTTCTGGATTTTTATTGGTTAATTGGAGATAAGAGTCTCATGGACTTATCTGCCTGAGCTGGCTTTGAACTGCAATCCTCAGATCTCAGCCTCTAGGTAGCTAAGATTAAAGATGTGAGCCAGAAGCACCCAGATAGATTTCAATATTTTATTGGGTATGTAATATGCATCTGATAATGTGCTAAGTGCTTTCTATTGTTAGTCCTCAAAATGAACATTGAGGAAGATGGTACAATCATTCCCACTTTAGAGAGGAGAGATGCATTTGTGTTTAGTCCAGATACCAGCACCATGGTAAACTGGTTGGAAAAGCTTGACAATAGACTAGGGCACCCTTTTCGATTGACTACTCTGTGCTTGAGGACCCTGGAAATTACCAACATTCCTAAAAAAATATTTAAAACAGAAAACAAAAGGAGATCTTTATAAGAAGAACTTCCTAAACGAAGTGATGTTTTTTAGCTAACCATACATAATTAATTTTCTCTCAAATCAATTTTACATCTAAATAATGCAGCACTAGCTAATGGGCTCTTGGCTGGCCAAACACGAAGAGATATCTTGTCCATGCACTCATCATAAAGAATGAAGATGAACAACTTGCCTGGTTACATAACACTGTTGTACAACATAAATAAAAGATGCTCTCGTTTTGGCAATTGTTCTGTACTGTTCTAAGTTTTGCTAAATCAGACTTCCTTCTAATTTAACAGATGCCAGCAGTTTAAAAGCAGTTCAAAAAATCCTTATTTATATCTGCTGTTCAGCTTTGAGTAAAATGGGCCAGCAAATGCAGAAGGGAAAGAGAGGGGAAAAATGCATAACTTAAAAATGGAATTTATTTCCAGACTTCTAAACACAGATTTCCAATAAACATCCACTTAGAGAACCATTTCATTAAGCTAACTGCAGTCAAAAACAAGTTCCCTGATGTTTCTTTGAGCATTTTATTTTCTAAAATGAATCATTACTTTCTATGTTTTGGCTTGACAATCTTTCCCCCCAGTTGTGTAATTTCGCATTTGTCACTCAAATTGCTTGTATTTCAAGAGAATTGTTCTAAGACATTTATGCTTTGGAATGAGACTGTTAGTATGGAAGCCTGGGTTTGGAGAAGACCACAAAACACTAAGGTACATTTCTTTGTTTTTTAAAAAACTGGAGAGTCTTGACTTTCTCATTCCAATTAAAGTTTAGCAGCCCCTTAAGGCTGTTTCTTGAGGTGGCTAAAATGAACTCGTACTGAAAAAGATAGATAGCTGTGGCCTGAGAGATGAGGAAATGAAGCCAGGCCTTCTTGAAGCTCTCTTCCATCTGTCATTTGGTAAATAATCCAGATGTTTGCAAACCATTTCTTTAAAATCCCAATCCATATTAATGGATTACTAATAGGATATGGAGACCTTTGAAGCAATGTACCAGAGGGAATATTTTCAATATACAAGCTCCATGTGTGCAAATGGATGAAAAAAAAACTATCAAAAGTCAGTCCATCCCATCCCAGTTTGGCTTTACTATCTTTGGATAAACTTTCAAACTCAAAGAATAGATGGTAATTAGTTTACTAAAAGGTAAGAACATTTCAGATTTAATAATAAGCATGGAGGTGCTTAGATAGGAAAAGGCATGTTTTATCTTACTGAGAAATTCTTGGTATACCTGGGTGCTGTGGCTTAAGCATATTTTCTTAGCTATTCGGAAGACTTGGTTTTGAGGATCACATTTCAGAGCCAGCCTTGGCAAAAACATTCACGAGACATTCATCTCCAATTAATCAGCAAAAAGCTGGAAGTGGAGGTGTGGCTCAAGTGGTCAAACACCAGCCTTAATTAGTAAAAGCCATGTGAAAGAAGCCCTGGTTTCCAGTCCCTGTCCCAGTACACACACAGATGAACAGATAGACACAGACAGACACAGACACACACGCATAGACACATACATGCACACAAAATTAAAACTCAGTGTAATAGTTCCATATTAATTCTAACATTCAAATGATCAGATATAGTAAGTCATTTGGAACATTTACTACATGCCTGGTGAGTTTTTGAGATAAAGGTAAGTTTAACCATTTTGATTTCAAGGTTAGTTATAAAAATGAGCATTATTTTATTAATAACACTAATAGTAGCAGTTGTTTTTTTAACTTAAAGAAGACAATATCCTAAACATATTATTGCTTGATTGTATCACTTGATCTTTCCAAAAATGTACTGTAATTACCCTGAATTTACAAATATGATATAAATTTGACTAGGTTTCATGGTCAGCTCTGATACTAATTCGGGTAGTCTCAAGCCTTCTTCTATATAGTCTCCTGTATTATTCCTGTCTCTAGATAAGGTAGCTGAAGTTTATAAGCTTGTCTTTTACCCAGGTCCCAGAACTAATAAATGTGAGTTGATTCCATATTTCTCTGGCATTTAGAAGTTTAGGTATGGAGAGAATAAACAATGATAGTCTGAGGAAAAATTAAGGTTGAAGAGTAGTGATGACTACCTCAGCCGCTGAACTTCCTGGCAAAGTATATGTGTATATATACACTGCATATATCTATATATCTATATCTATATACTATATATAGCATATATATGCTACATATACTACATATGCTATATGTAGTATATGCTATATGTAGTACATATATACTATATGCAGCATATAGTACATATAAAGTTTATATAGTGTATATATATATAGTATATATATATGAGCTCTATATTTTAAAAACATGATGCAAGCATGGAGTGGTGGTACACTCTTGTAATTGTAGCTACTCAGAAGGAGACAGAAATTGAAAGCTCATGGCCAGTTTTGGTATAACTAACGAGATTCTGTCAGAATCAAAGCACAAACTGAAATGCTGTGGGCATGGTTCAAATGGTGGAGTTCTTATTTTGCATGCATGAAACCCTGGTTCAAGTCTCAGCATGAGCAACCCTGCAATGTAGGTTTCATTGGCTTCTATGTTATCCTTGTAACCATGCCCGAAGTTGCAGCATAACATTTTACTAAGATAAAATAAATGCCGGTGCTTTTAAATTTCCTTCTCTGCATGTCTTTTCTCATAATATAATATGTTCTTTCTGAAAGATGATTTTTATGCTACATTTCTATGTATCAAAGGTAGAGTGGGTGTTTTTAAATGTTTATTTAAAAATTCTGTAGCCCTGATCTTTTCTGTTATGTGTCCTTTTCTTTTCCAGAGTGGATTTTTCCCAAACTATAAATTCTTTTCTCAGTAATGTTTTATATCAATACTAAAAGACTGTTCTTATTACTGAGAATACTAGCTATTATTCATTTCATGCACAAATGACTCTTTCACTTAATTTCTGCTATGGCTCATCCTCATTACAAATCTACACAGTAAATATCATTGTCCTGATTATAGAAATGAAAAAAGCTTAGATTTTGAGAAGTTAAACAACTTGTCTAACATGACACAGACAATTGATTTCAGAGAGGAATAACTACTATTTATTGAGGACCTGAGGTGGCATATTATCCCATCTTGGGATAATTCTGAGTTGGCTCTTCTTCTGTTCTCTAATACTGCCTTTTCCCCACTGGAGCTCAGCTACTGCAGTTATTAAGTCAGAGCTGTTTTACTGGGGGGCGGGGAATTCAGGAGGGTAGACTTATGACCTCTGTTTACTCTATGTGAGAATGTTATGGGACATAAATGAGTCTGCACAATCCATTTCCTGTAAAAGCATTGCTATTATTATTGTCTTCAGGGCAGATGCAGCCATAGAAGCTACTAGTCCTGATTCGGGCAAGTAACTCAGTGGTATGTGGTCCACTCTGTAAAGGGAGAAGTTCTGGTATGCACTGTTTGAATGCCATTGGAATAGTAAATCTAGTAATCACCACAGGTCAGTGTCCTCTGCTGCTCTGCAGTACCCTTTTCAACATCTACCATGTTCAGACCCTGCATTGGGTGGTCTGGTGGTAGAGGTTGATTTAATTTTCAAATCCAAAAAGTGAAGAGCTGATTCGGTTTCTTCTCTCCACCTCCACTCCCTCTCTTGTTTTATTCTAGCAACAATGTTTGAACTCAGAACCTCATGCTCTCACTCAGCTTGCTTGTTCATGACTAGCACTCTTCCATTTGAGCCACACTGCCAGCCCACAATTTTGCTGGTGATTTTGGAGCTGGAACCTAGTGATCTCTTCTGCACATGCTAACATTAAAGTTCAGTCCTCCAAGACTCAACCTCCTGAGTAGCGAGGATTGTAATTGTGAGGCCCTGGTGCCTGGAAAAGCTTTGCCTTTCTAACTAAAGTTGTTAGGACAATAGGCTATAATCCCAACTTGCTGGTTGCCAACTGTGGTACATTTTGGAGAAAGCTTGAGAACAGAGTTAACAAAGATTCATGTGTACTGGAGAAATGGAAGGAGTATTCTAATTTTGTCATTTGAGCATCTGGATCTCACTGATGTTAATGGCAAACACCCTGGGAATTTTCCATTATGTGAAATAATGCACATCTCTTTTCCCTTTCTAAAGTCAGTTTTAGATGGATTGCTGTCATTTACAGCTGCAAACATCCTAAGTAATCCACTAAATCTGCAAAAACATATAGAAAAATGTACCAATCTCTTTTTTTCATGACTGAAGCTGCATCTTATTAGTAAGAGGCTCTAAAAGCAAGCTGAGGTCTAGAAAGTACAGTTTTCCTTGTTTTTTCCCATTCAGACAGAAATAACAGAATCAAATATAGAATTTTCTGATTGCCAATCCACAAATCCACACACACATATGTATGCAAATAAGGCTTCCTGCAGAGAAGCCTGATCATTCAGTTAATGCATGCAATACATCACCACTCTGTTTAAATCTACTATGGAGAACATGTTTCTTTCTAACAATATGAGCGAAGAAATTATTTCCAGTTGCATCTTTACAAATTGCTCTCAATTGTGATATTTGTCTTTCATCCCCATCAAGTGTAATTTACCAGAAAGACTACAGAACATTTCTGCATTTTAAAACAACCCCTCAGCTATATAAATTCCTTACTATGTAAGGGTAGGGCCAGCGTGGTTCAAACTCATCAACTTATAATGACTCCCTAGCACCCTATCTACTACCAAAATAAGGTGGCCAGTTCCTCAGAAGTTTCACTGGTTTGGTTCAGAACAAATGAACCAAAATGGCTTCAAAGTCTGCAGCTGTGTGGTTTTAGGTCCCTGATGAAAGACATGTGTTGATGAAGGGTGAATCAACCACTCATTTAGTGATTGAGATACAACCCTATTTCTCTGGCCCTACCCTGGACCTTTAATCCAGCTGCTGCTAAATCCAAGGTTATAGATCAGTGGAATTCCATGATGATGTTCTCATCTGACTGAGGTGACTTTATTTTTCTAAAAATCTAACTTTTATTTTAAAAATATTATCCTTTCATTCGCCATTATAGAGTTTTTAGTTTGAAATATAATTTTCTTTGATCAAATAGTGATGACAGCTCTGAAAAATTAATTTAATGGAAGAAAACAAAAATTTCCAGTCCTATGATTCTGTAATTTTTATTGGTTGGCAGCTAATTACTGCTCTTGGTGTTAATGATCATGTTCATTTTACACACTTGCAATGATGGAATTTACTCGTATGAGGAACAATATGGCAAATCGTTTTTATTTTGAATCCTCATCTCATCATAGCCACAGAGGGGCTGTTGCTGTCTTCATTATACAGGTGAGGGAAGTGAAATTCTCAAGGGTTAAGAAGCTTGACTAAAAGCACACTTTTTTTGTGTGTCAGTCCTGGGGCTTGAATTTAGTGCTGGGTGCTGTTCCTAGCTTTTTAACTCAAGGCAGGAAGTCTATTATTTGAATTGAACATCCACTTTGGCTTTTTTGATGGTCAACTGGAGATAGGATTCCCATGGACTTTCCTGTTTGGTCTGGCTTTCACTGAGATCCTTGGATCTCAACCTTCTGAGTAGCTAGGGTGTCATCATTGCTGAGTTATACTGTCTTAAAGTTGAAAAGCTCCACTTTTCTCAACAAAACATCTTATTCTTCAGAACTTCAACACACCCGTCTTTCAAAAGGAGACTCTGAGCTGGGTTGGGTGCTGGTGGTTCAGAGCTGTATTCCTAGCTATTCAGGAGGCTGAGGTCTGAGGATCTTGGTTCAAAGCCTGCCTGGGCAGGAAAGGCCATGAAAGGGATCCTTATCTCTAGTTAACCACCAGAAAACCAGAAGTGGTGCTGTGGCTCAAAGTGGTAGAGTGCTTCCCTTAAGTAAATGAGCTCAGAGACAGTACCCAGACCCTGAGTTTAAGCTCTAGGATTGATAAAAAGTAAAAATAAATTTAAAAAATGTGAGTCTGCTAGGATGGAGAAAATGATGGTGACATCTTTTCTGAGCCAATTTTGGGAACTAAACCTGAGAATAGTATGTTCTGAAATAAGAATAGAGGAAAGAATTTATTGGTTTTCTGTTCTGGAAGACTGGGTTATGACTATGGATAGACTGGCAGAATCTGAAAGCACTGCAGAAACTGAGAAGTTGCTTTTATAAAGGCTAGCTAATAAAATTGCAACCTACTAAATGTTGTGAATAATTTGAATGACCCACACCCATAACTCTATACTTTCTACTGTCTTACACTGTTACAAAGAAACAACAGAGTTAACACATATTTTTCTTTTATACCTCAGAAAGATTACTCTGGGATAAATTTCCCCAATTCTGAGACATCTTATTTGTCTTCCTATTCTAGGCCAAATATTCCAAGAAGGCAAGAGATAAATGCTTTAAGGAGGGATTTTTCCACAAATATGTCTAAGGATAAGAAGCACTATAGTTTGGTGCTATGGTTTGAGGATATTGCCCAAAATTCACATGTTGAAAATTTACCTCTTACCCACATACAAGGTACCAGTGTTGGAAACTGAAACCTCACAAGAAGTGTAGATTATGAAGGCTCTGACCTTAGCAATCGATTAATGGGAGATGGGTCCCTATGAGAAGGTAAGTTTGAGTCATCTCTTATTGCTTACACTGTCCCATGCTCTACTTACTCATTGTCACCTTGGCATGATGTAGCATGAAGGGCCTTGGATTTCCTAGCCTTCAGAGTCATGAGCCAAATTAAGTATTACCCAATTGGTGATAATTTGTTATAGCAGCATAAAATTAGCTAAGGTAGAAGGGCTCAAATAAACAGAGTAGAGCCCAAGGAAATAGTGGAAAGATTACAATATAAGCCCATGACCTCCACCTTCTGGGGTTTACTTTCCTAAGTCACCTCTCCTGAGTGTAGATGGTACCATAAGTTGCTTCTGGCCAATTAATATGCCAAAGATAGTAGGATTTCCCTTCTATGATTATGTTGCATGAATTTAAACACTTGTCTCTTGAGAACTTCCTATCCCATATGGCTTTAAGAAGCAAGTTGATGTGTGTGAGCTTGGTGGAAAGGTTCATGTAGTGAAGAACTGAGGGTGCGCTCTTAACGAATAGCTAACATCCTCATTCTTGCAGGCTCCAAAGATTAAGGGACTTGGAACAGATGATGAAGTTCTGATGAGGTGGTGGACCTCACTCCCACCTCAACTGCAGCTTTGTAGAAATCCAGGACATACCTGGACAACAGGCCATAGGAACTGTCTGATAACCTACTATGTGTTCTTTTAGCTCCTGTGGATGCAGTGATATCGTTATATGACAATACCTACCGAATATCTTGGGTTTGTGGCTTGGAATGTTAAGATGCAAATGACATTTCTTGGGAAGGGGAATCCAGGGTAAGACCTTGGTTTTCTACATCTGGGGATACAGAAAATAACATGAGCTTAGTTTGTCCATGCTGGGTTAGAGACGGTTGGAAGTCCAAGTGAAAGATACCTAGTCCTGGAGGTTGTGAAAGATCCCTCAGCTGAAGAAAAGGAAATTGGTTCTTGAAGGTTGGATTTTCTGGAAGCAGTCTCTCTCCTTCAGGTAGAAATTCAATAGCATTCATAAGAAGTTTATGAGAAGTGTTGTGAGATCTACACCTATGTGTGAGGATATGACCACAGCATGGGAAGGGAAAGGGAGGTAGTGTCTGTATAGGGGAGGAAGGAGAGAGAGAGAGAGAGAGAGAGAGAGACAGAGACAGAGACAGAGACAGAGAGACAGAGACAGAGACAGAGACACAGAGAGAGACAGAGAGAGATAGAAATATAGAAAGACAGAAAGACAGAGAACAGTCAGAGATAGAAACTCCACATTGGCCTCTGTGGACAGCAGAGGGATCTCTATATCCCGTGTGGTCCACAGGGAATCCAATGTCTGCCCCTCCATTGCTAGCTATTGGCCAAGAACTTCCCTCTGAGGGAGTGACATTGGGTAAAGTAGCTCACTTCAAATGGGAACAAGTTCTGAAGTGCAATCAGAGCAGTTACTCAGCAGTGTACCCGGCAGCTGGAGGAATAAACCCATCAGTAGTTCAGAGAGCTCTGATATCCATCACGTGCCATTGCCAGCAACTGCTGCTCTGGGTGAAGCCATGAGCATCCTTCAAGAATTGGAGGTCAAGGAAAGGGATGGAACTTTGGAGAACACCAAGGAATTCTCAAGTGAAAATGGAAAGACACTGTTAAAGAGTTAAATGAGTAGATGCTTTAAATTTTAGGCCAGGTGAACAGCACTATAAAGTTTTAGGAGTGGAACAATTAGGCATCAAAGAAAAGGTGCATATGTTATTACACAAAACTTTTATCTGTTTGTTGGATCATTCATTCATTCATTCAATCATTTGCAACACTGCAGTCTGAACACAGGGCTTCTAGGTCATATGACAATGCCCTCAACTCTGTTGGCTTCAGTCTTTTTTTTTTCACAATTTTGCACAGGACCATGATCCTCATATCTCTGCCTCCAGTGTAATTGGGATTAGAGGCATGAACCATGGTGCCCAGCCTACAATGCATGTTTGTGTTAGAACCAATGTTTAGAAAAGAAAAAAATGAAAATTATTCCCGAGCCCTATATAATACATAAATATTATTCAGAGATTAATGAAGTCTCCTTAGCTTTTCGCCTTTCTACAATGATTACTTACCATTTAGTAAGAACAGATGCTGGGCCTTCCCCCACAAAACATATTGTGACATTTTTGCTTTCTTCTTCTTCCTCTCATTCAATCCTTTTCCTCTTCTGGATGTGTCTTATAGCTTTCTTCTTGCAGACCTATTTCCACCCTCCCCAACTTCACACTCTTCTTTGAACCATGCTGTGGAGTTGTGATTACTGAGTTACGTGTTTATGTATAGTCCATAATGGAAGCCTATCTTCCCTCTCAGTTCTTGTGGTCCATGAAGACAGGGCCAGACTTTGCTTGCCTCCCTAGTAGCATGTGCAGTGCCTACAGAGAGTGGTGCTCACTGAATATTTGTCCAGTACTATGACTTGAACTCTGTGTCCCACACCGATGTTCTATTTGATAGTCTAAATACTGCTATCTCAGAAAGTGACTGTATTTGGAAGATAATACCTTGAAAGAGGCAGTAAGGTAGAATGGGATTCCTATGGATGGGACCTGATCCAATTCAATAGTACCCATAAAAAGAGAAGATTAGGACACAGATAAAACACATAGCTGAAAGGATAACCAGAGGAGGCTAGAGGGAGGAAGCAGCATCTGTAAGCCAAGGTGAGAGACCTCAGAAGAAACAGGACCCGTGAGCCCTCTAATCTTGTACTTCTATCATTCAGAACAAATAAGTTTCTGTATTATGAGCTACTCAGTGTGTGGTCATCTGCTAGTCAGCCTTAGCACAGCTATACACTGGATAACTGAGACACTTGGTGTCAAATTGGCCTTTCTTCAACTCCAATTTCGATTGTTTTCCACATATCAAAGCATGACTTCCTCTTTGCAGTATTCTCTCTTCTATGCTGTGTCTTTCTTTTTGTTTGGTCACTTCTAAACCTAGAGTAACAGCTAGGATTCATATTTTTATCTGGCTGGGTTCTAGTGGCTCATGTCTGTAATCCCAGCTACTCAGGAGGGTGAGATCTGAGAGTTGTGGTTCAAAGCCAGCCTGGGCAAGAAAGTCCACGGGACTCTTATCTCCAATTAATAATGAACAAACAGAAGTGGAGCTGTGGCTTAAGTGATAGAGTTCTAGCCTTGAGCAAACAAATTCAGGAATAACATCCAGACCCTGAGTTCAAGCCCCAGGATCAGCAGGAAAATATACTTTACTGTCTTCATCAGCATTATTTATCACTTCCAGCAGGGTGATTACAATGCTATAAACCTCTGTACCAAGGTATATACTGTTTTACTATTGAGTTTGGGCCTATCCCAAACATTCATATGAGATCTTTTTTGAAAACATGGTGTGGAAACTATGGGTGAAAAAATGAGAGAACTTATCTTGGTCGTTGAGGGTTTAAAATTTCAAGTGAGCTCATTTTTTTTCTGATGAATAATGTTGCTCTAGGAAATTATCATTTAATCAGCAGTAATGACAATCATATTTCTGCATACTGCTTCTAAATTTCCTTACCTAGTTTAGATATAAAGCAATGCAAACACAATGTCAGCTTAGAACATGACAATAGAGAAGGAAGGAACCTCATCCCTTTGTCCTATTGTTATATTTAGTACTCTCAGAAGTAAGACAATAATTAGGCTCTCTCTAATGTACCAAGTATGACTTCCTAGAGGAAGTAATCAAAAGAAGGAAATAGTTCATTTGGCTTTGATAAATTTATTATAAACATAAAATTATTATAAACATTTATTTATTATAAACATTATAAACATATGAATTTATTATTATTTTTATCTTCTTTAAGTAGTTGTACAAAGGAGTTGGCATTTAAAGAAGCAGTTTATAAGCCGGCCACCAATGGCTCATGTCTGTAATCATAGCTACCCAGGAGGCTGAGATCGGAGGATTGCGGTTTAAAGCCAGCCTGGGCAGGAAGTCCATGAAACTCTTATCTCCAATAAACTATTCAGAAAAGGATGGAAGTGACACTGTGGCTCAAGTAGTAGAGTACTAACCTTGAGCAGAAGAAGCTCAAGGACAGCATCTAAGTCCTGAGTTCAAGCATGGAATAATAAAGCACTTTATGGCTACAACATATCTTGATCAATATTACCCCTTTCAACATTCTCACCCATTCTTCTTCTATGGACCCCTTGCCTTACTCTTCTGAACTATGTAGAATATACATTAGATTCTTGTCTTCATTGTCTCCGATCTTCTCCTCTTCATTTGTCTACTCCTTTCCCCTTGACCCCAACCTATTCTTTTCTTTTTTTTTATTAAATAAGTTTTTTACTGTGAAAATGCTGTTGAGAGGAGGGGTGACAGTTACATGAGTGAGGTAATAAGTACATTTCTTATCAAGCATTTTTGTCTCCTTCTTTGTTTTTTCCCCTGCCATCCTTTCCCTCCCATCTCCACAACTACACTCTCCCCAACTCTCCACCCCCTATTCTTTTCAAGTATCCACTTCCTACTTGTTTTAGTTGCTGAACTTTGATTTTGGATATCTAAGGGATTGCACTATTTGAGATCTCCCTTGCATCTACCATATTTCAGTTAATCTATTTGAATACACTTGTGTACCACCCAACATATTTATATGAGTCTGTAAGCTAAACCTAGCTTGCACGTATAAAGGAAAATAGGCATCATTTGTACATCTGGGCTTGGCTTCACTTAACATCATTCTTTCCAGATTTTTCCATTTGGTTACAAATGGTGCACTATCATTATTTCTAATGGAGGGGTAAGATTCCATTGTGTATATATCCCACATTTTCTTGATCCATTCATCCATTGAGGGACATCTGGGATGATTCCTTGGCTGTGGTGAATAGTGCTACAAGAAACAAGGTAGTGCTGGGGGATTTACAATATCCTGGTTTTTAATCTTTTGGGTAAATTCTCAGGAGTTGAATTCCTGGATCATAGGGCAGTTTTATGTTTAAAATTTTGAGGAACTTCTACATTGCTGTCTAGAGTAAACAAGTTCACATTCCCACCAATCGTGTATTATGAGCTTCTTTTGGTTGTATCCTCTCAAGAGTCTGTTAAGATTAGTTTTCTTGATAGTGGCCATTCTAACTGAAGTTAGGTGCAATCTCAATATTGTTTTGATTTGCATTTGATTTATGGCCAACGATGTTGGTAATTTTTTTTAATCATATGTCTATTTTGACTTCTTCTGAGAACTGAGAAGAATCTTTAGCTCATTTGCCCGTTTGTTAACTGAGGGTTGTTGCTTCCATAAAATTTATAAACATTGCATCCATGGATCCATTTCAAGTGGTGATGTCAGGGGGACCTGGTGGAGGTCCCATTTTTCTGTTTTCATAGCCCACCATCACCTCTCAATATCATAATGCTTGAGCCACTCCAGTCTTCAACTTCATTAAAAACTCCAGCCCCCTTTTTTCCCCAGGACTTTTACACATACTTATGCCTGTGCCATATCCTATGACCTGGTAACTCCAGCTTTCTGGAATATTCCACTGGCACCCACCAGGGTAAGCTTCCTTTTCATTTTCTCAGAAGATTCCCAAAGTAAATCCTACCCAAAATATGGATAGCATTTTCCTTCAGAGCTCTGATAACAATGGCATTAAGTGTTTATGGTTACAATTAACAACTTATTATCTCTGTCCTTAATGCTTGGAAAGAAAAAAAATAAACACAGATGATTTTTTCAATCTATCAATCAAAACTGCATAACCACAGCCTGCCTTTCTGGTCATTTGTTGGTTATACCCAATTCTCTCTCACTGCCCTCATTTTTTCTTTCAGCCCTGGTTACATTGGCTCTTCTTTCCATTTGTGGGGTGGTGGTAAACTTTGGGGGCACTGAAGTATTGTGAGATCTACAGGTAAAATGTGCATGATAGAAAAAAATGTGTTTATTGCCAGTTCAGCTAGGAAGGAACATTTAAAAAAAATCCCTCTCTTGGTAAGATTGACCACTTCTTTTAATATAATCCCACAAAAAGCAATTTGAAAGTGTTCTTGCTAGTTTTCCTTCAGTCCATTCCCAACCAGAATGGTTTTTCTAAAATACAATTACCAACTGAAACGCCGTTCAAAATCCTTCAATACCTCCCCTTGCCCTGAAGGATAATGCAGATAAAGTCCGCATTTCTTTGCACAGCAAACAAGGCCATCTGCTGATGGACTTTGGTCCCCTTATTTTTCTCCATGCACTTTATGCTCCCATAACACCAGCCAATCCTAATCCCCAGAGAGACTGCTTCCTTCAGCCTTTACCTGTGCCCCTACCTTCCCCACTCCTTACTTTAGGTTCTACATCCATTTTTGCATGTGTTGCCTTTTGTGAGGTATCACAGAGTAGAAGAAAGGTATATCTGAATTAGGGGAAGAGAGGGGGGATCACAGGATGGTGAGACAAAGGAAAAGGGGGAAACCAATGCAAGAGCGATATTCACAAGACAATATGTTGGAAATGATCTGTACAACTTGTGGGGGAGGGGGAGCTTGAGGGGTAGGGAAAGTAGGAATTTGACAAGAAATGTACTTATTACCTTACTTATGTAACTCTAAACCCTCTGTACATTACCTTGACAATAATAAAAAGAGAGAAAAAGAAAGGTATAGAATACTAATGCATGGCATAGTAAGTTTTAACATTTTGTTAGAAAAAATTCTCTCTCTCTTCTGTCTATCTGGTATTTCTTACCTAGCTATCATCTAAAAGTTACAAAGTATGAATGATGTTTCAAATACTAGTGTATATGTGATATGTACAAAAGTGTATAATTGTATCTCAGAAATATTTGGATAGAGAATAAGTTAGATCTTACTTTGCCATACAGTAGAATGGAGATTTGAACCTAAGTAATGAGATTTCCCATTGAGCTCACTCACTATTTATTACTAGGCAATTTACTCTGAACTGCTCTAAGTAGTACAAAATTGGTTAGGTCTTTACGCATTGATTACATCAACTTACAATAATTTATTTATTTGTGTCCCTTCCAAGACTGAACACTTGAAGACTACAGACTATACTGCTTATTTTCATAGCCTGATGTGTTAGCATGATTCCTACCATGAGAAATTATTTATATGGTAATATCACGAGCTCTTCTTTCTGTTTAGATTGTATAAATTTTGGAGCTGGCTACCTTATCTGGTCAACTTTCATACTTCCGCATTATTTTCTAGCAAAGGACTGGTGTGTTACTCTTCCCTTGCAGTTATGTTTCTGTGACCAGAGGTGGAGAATGTTTGTGTGTGTACAATAAGTCAAAATGATAAACACAGTGAAATGATAAGAGATTATTTGATGCTTCCAAAAATAGAAAATGACACCATCCTATATCTCCAGATTCCAAGACTTCCATTCCAAACGGATGTTGAATTCATAGAAGAAAAAGCCACTAGAGAAACGTAATGTGATCAAATAAGTATTGACAATAGAATAAGTTGTACTATTCATTGTGGATATCTTAAAGGAGCCATCAAGGTGATTCAGATATTTTTGGAATTGATAAAATTTGATCCTTTATCAAGATAAGTATATTAGTGGGTTTGATGAGAGAAGAGGGAAGAAGGCTAATTTTCTTTCTTTGAATTTTTTTCATAGAGGTGCCAATAATTAAGATGAGACACATAGAATGAGCAACAAATCATAGCCTCTCCTTCAGGAAGGATCCAAAACAAGGCAGAAAAGAGAGGAATCATTATGATTTTGTGTCTGTGTCATGCTGGAAATTGGACCCAATTCTTACATATGGTAAACAAGCCCTCTTAGTTTTTATCACTTATCTCTTTATTTGTGATTGAGAAATGCAGTAGTAACTATAACTGTGATGGCGCTGGTCACCAATTCATAAGGGTATATGCAGAATTGTTTGTAAAGATAACTAAAGGAGGAAAAATCCTATCAACTTTATATATATGCAGGAATATTAATTACCTGTCTTATAAAGCACCCCTTCCATTACAAAACAAATCATTGCCACCATTCCGGAATGTTCTCTAGTATCCCTGTCAACATATGCTTCTGAATAAATAAGAATAAAAGTGTAGCAGCTTAATAATAATAGATAAAACTGTTATTATGATTTCTGTAACCATGCCTTTGCTCTGATGTTCTAGAATTTCATACAACTCAGATTACAACATACACTCTTTTAGATCTTTCACTAACGCATGTTTTTGAGATTCCTTGTTATACTTATTGAAGTATTTCCTTTTATTCATGTTCAATAGTCTATTGTATGAATAAAACACAGGTTACATATCCATTCTCCCAATACTCAGATACTCACCTGGATATTTGTGATTAGCTATTTTATGTTACAAATATTCTTCTAAAATGTTTATAGTCACATATTGTCAATTCTATTGAATAAATAGTTGCTATTCCAAAGGCATATGTAGTTAATATTTAGACATACTCCTAAAGACATTTTCCACGTGACATGTACCAATCTCTGCCAAGCATGTTAGAGAGAAATGCTTGTCAACATTTAACGATATTGGTCTTTTAAATTAGTCATTCCAATGTGTGAGCTGTTGCATCTCACAGACTCTTAATTTGCATTTTTATTAGATATATTAATTGTTCAAACTAATGTTTCCTTATGATACTTCCAATCATATATATAATGCACTTGGGTCATAATCACTACCATAATTCCTTTCTTTATTGCCCCTCTCCCATTCTTCCTGTCCCCTTCAACTTTACAGATAATCCATTATCTACTTCCATATTTTAAAAACACAACTTAAACTCCATATAGGAGAGAAAACTCAAGATAATCTTTGGGGACTGGCTTATTTTACATAACATGATCATCTCTTGTTCTATCCATTTTCCTGTAAATTGTATGATTTTGTGTTTCTCTATAGCTGAATAGCAGCTGTGACCAGAGGTGACCAGTGCACAGGTGTGTGTGTGTGTGTGTGTGTGAGAGAGAGAGAGAGAGAGAGAGAGAGACAGAGACAGAGACAGAGACAGAGACAAAGAGAGACAGAGAGAGATAGAGAGAGACAGAGACAGAGAGAGAGTTTTCTTCATTAATAGAAACCCAGATTTAGTCCATGGTTTTGAACACTCCTGTAACAAAAGATCTGTATGCAGGTATTCCTATTGTATGTTGACTTTAGAAGCATTTTCAAGAGAGGTAAAACTGGATGACAGGGTAGTAACAGACCTGCCATGCGAACTGCCAGAGTGAGTAATTTACATTCCCAACCACGGTAGATAATGATCGCTCCCCCTGCAGTCTCAATAACACATCCTTTTCTTGATAATAACAGTTTTGAGTAAAATGATGCAGAATATCAAAGAAGTTTTGACTTGGTTTTCCTTGCTGACTACCTATGCCAAGAATTTACTGTCTATTTTTGCCTCCCAGTAAAAGTGTCTGTTTAGCTTCCTGCCCCTTTGTTGGCTGTGTCATTTGCTCTTTTGGTGTGTACTTTTTTTCATTTCTTTAGATATTTATGATGCCAGTCTTCTGTTAGATGAATATCTACCAAAGATTTATTACTGTTCTGTAAGTTGCATCTTCATTTGAGCAATGCTTTCCTTCTCTGTGTAGAAGACTTCACTTGCTGTAATCCTATTTGTCAGTTCTTGTTAGTATTTCATAGACTGAACTGTTTATACTTGTATATATTTTTCTTGTGTCTTCTTTTGTAGTTTTAAAGTTTCATATCTCATTCTAAAGTCTTTGCTCCATTTTGGTTGATGTCTTTTGGGATAAGAATTGAGGAATGTAGTATATAGTTTTTTTTATATGTGTATATACAATTTTCTTAGAACGTTTTGTTGAAGATGTTGTCCTTTTTCTCAACATACAATTTACTACCTTTGTTAATAAAAGGGTTAATTCTTTGTAGCTCTCCTATTCCATTGGTTTGTTTTTCTATTTTTGTGCCTATACCATACAGTTTTCATTACTATGGCTCTGTGACTTGAAGTTGGTTAGGATTAAACTTCCAGCCATTATTTATTTGCTTAGAATTGCATTTGCTTACTTCGATTTTTATGCTCCCATGTAAATCTGATGATCATTTTCTTTATTGCTGTGAAAAATTTCTTAAATATTTTGATGGGTATGGCCAGAGACATTTCCATCTTGTATCACCATCTAAGTATTGTCAGTGTTTTATTGTTTTGTTTTATAAATCTTTCCACAGTATCACTGTCTTTCCTTTCTTAATTTTTATTTTGTTGTTAAGATGTTGTATGGAAGGGTTACAGTTCTATGAGTAAGGCAATGAGTTCATTACTTGTCAATCATAGTTACCCCTTCCCTTCCTTGTTGTTGTCCCACTATCCCTTCTTCTCCCACCTCCCACACTCCTACCCCCCATGACCCGCTTGCCTCCTTAAGTTGTAAGGTTCATTTCCAATATAGTGTCTAGTAGGTATCTCTGTTGCAATGGGTCATCCTGTGTCCTTGTTTCAGCATTTTGTTGAACCCCTTCCTCTCCCCAGGTTAGTCATATGTACATTCAAGATGCAGGATATCAAAATCGAGTACAGTGACAACAGGGGATATGCCGTAGGGGAAAGAACGTACAAAGGGAAAAACAACAACAAAAAATAATAAAATTACATGGTACATTTAAAACAGTAACAATAAAGACA
Organism: Dipodomys ordii; assembly: GCF_000151885.1. Classification (NCBI taxonomy): domain Eukaryota; kingdom Metazoa; phylum Chordata; class Mammalia; order Rodentia; family Heteromyidae; genus Dipodomys; species Dipodomys ordii. Next base: position 7,647,134 of record NW_012267301.1, read on the forward strand.
GACCTCAGAAATTTAGGTCCCATGGTTTCCATTATTTGTAATAATTAGCATCCAATAGGATAATCTTATCAAATGAGCTGAAAAGGTCAAAAACCATGTACAAATGACTATATAAGTTGACGCTATGTGAAATGAACCCCAAGATATGGACACAGGTCTGTTTGTCCTTTTTTGAAACCTTATTGTTCTCAGTGGTCTTTACCATTCTAATGGTCTCCATGTCTTTTGAATTATTCTTCAATCATGTCAGAACATATATGACATAAATACCATTTTAAGTATTTCTTCCAATACATATATTTATTTTTTTTTATTGTGATAAAATTAATATATGGAATATTTAGCAATAACAACTTTTGGGAATAGGTTTCATTCCCTCCTAAACTGAAAGTTTGTATTTATTAAACAATAACTTCATTTTCTTCCCTCTTACAGTTACTCTTTTGATTTAAAGTATTGTCATTAATACACAGTTCTTAAAATATTATATGATCTTTGAATACATCACAGGTGAGAAACAAGAGAGGGAAAATATATTTATTGAGTGCTGATTTTATGCTGTTACGCTAAGCACTATGCAGAAATTATCTAACAAGTCATTATGTCGAAAAACGAACTTTACAACATTGGCCAGGGTTGGGGGTTGCGTGGTGGAGGGGATGGTGGGAAATGGCAAGGGCTGGGAAGGAGAAACAAAGTAGGAGGTAACAATGCTTGATAAGAAATGTACTCATTATCTTGCCCATGTAATTGAACCCCTCTGTATGGTATTTTCACAGTAAAAAAAAAACAACTCTGGAAAGCATTTTAACTAGAAAAGGTGGCAAAACTCAAATTACCGAGCACTTAAATATCTTTAATATTGCATAAGGTGGATTGGGATGAAAATCCCATACACAAAAGCATTGCATGATATTTTTGTTGTAACACAAATTTGTGTTAAGAAAGGGGACAAAGAATTCATGTTCTTAACACCAAGGATTATGTTTCCTCAACTTGAACATTCATGAGAATCAATTGGAAAGCGTCTTAAAGCACAGATTCCAGTATACCACCCTCAGGGTGGATGGATGATTGAGGAGGTCCATACTGGGATCCAAGATTCAGCATAGATAATAAGCTTCTAGACGATGCTAGTGGTTTTTTGGCAAATTTTGAGTAACAAGCCTCTAGACACTTCTTATTCAGGTAATGTGTATACCTGTAAAACAGAACACCAACTTCTACTCATATTGTCTGCCTAATTAATTGGTTAGCCAAGAGTTAGCTACTGGGACATGGAGTTGAAGATCAGATGAATTTAGACAGCAGGGGAAAAGGTTGGAAAAAAATTAAGTGTTGGGTGGGAAATCATGCACCCATAAGGGATAAGAAGGACAATAAAGATCAGGCAAGAGCTTGAGTAGATTGTCTGGGAAGAAGATAACTCCTAGCTCCAGGGTTGGTTGGCTTAATGCAGAAATAAATACAATGCCCCTAGGTATCTGAGGAAGATTTGTTTCAGGACAGTCCACAGATAGCAACCTATGTAGATGGTCAAGATCCTTCTATAAAACGATGTTGAGGGAGAGGGCAGATGAATGAAGAGATGAAAGTGTATGCTAATGCAGTCATAATATTTAATGTACATATTTGAAAGTGAATCAGGTAATGAAGGATGGGTGAGGCTGGTAGAGATGGAAGAGAATAATGAAAAAGAAGTGACATTGATCAAGATGAATTCACAAACATTGAATGAAATCCCTTTTGTATAGATACTTAAATTGATGACAAATTTTTAATTAAGCCATGATAATTTCTTGTCTACTTCATCTCTAAATGATTTGGAACACCTACGGCAATGTAAATCTTAAGTAAAATCATTGTTATGTTGGCATTATTCAGTGATTAATAACACTAGGAAATGTTATACATATTCATAGTAAATGCATTTTCTACCAAAATGTTCAATCATTAGTTGGTTGAATCCACAGGTGCAGAACCCATGGATGGATACAAAAGTCCAGGTGTACCATGGACTCAATATACCAGGCTGGAAAAGATTAGGCATGCTGTCATGTCAACAACAACAAGGTACAATGTGCATGAAGAAATCTAAGGCTCAGACACATAGGAAAAGCAGTAGAGAGGACCAGCAATGTTGGTGAGAATGTGTTGTAGTGAAATAACAAAAAGGCCATAAGGGGTATTGATCCCAAGTATCAATGCTGGCAGTAGTCTAAATGGAATACCCCAGACACTCTTGGCCAATCCTCATCAATCAAGGCAAGTTAATGTAGATCTGTTACTCTCTGCTAGAACAAAGAAGTTTAGCTGGAAATTATTACCTAGGCAGAGAACAATAACACTGAGTTGCAGCCACAGAAGGAAGAAGCCCTAGAGGGATGTTCAGTAGCAACTAAACCTTTACTCTTTGGAAAACTTTGCCTGACCAGTGTTGCAGGCCATAATGATACTGTGTGTTCTACAGGTACAATAACTTGCTGTCTTAAGGAGATTAGGAAAATAATCTACTATCCTTGCAATGTTGTTACTACTATGAAACCAGCATAGAAAATGCCACTCATGGCTCTCTCCTACTAATCTAATTAAATCATACCCATACAATCTTCAAGATCAGATTTTGATGCATAAACCAAGAAAATCTTTATTACCCCATTCTAAATATTTTCTTCACCTAGATAGTTCTTTTTTATTTTTATATTATATAGCTCATGAGCAAGCTTGGATCATAGATAGTTATTTATCTAAATAATTATTTCCCCAATTTTCCTGGAGGAAGAAGTATTTAGTAGTTATGGGTTGATGTAACATCTGTCTTTATTATATCTTCTTGGAGAACAAACACTTTTTTAAATTTAATTTTCTTGTAAAGATGCTGTACGGAGGAGTTACAGTTACATCAGTAAGGTAATGAGTACATTGCTTGTCGAACATTTTTACTTCATCCTTTTTTTACTCCTACTATCCCTTCCCTCCCTTCCCTCCCCCACTCCTCCCACCCAAAGTTATAAAGTCCATTTCCAACATAGTGTCTTATGAGTCTCATTATTGCAATGGGTCATCCTGTGTCTTGTTTCATCATTTTGTTATTCCCTTTCCCCTCCTGAAATTAGATAAATGTATATACAAGATGCAAGTTACCAAAATCAAATACAGTAACAACAGGTATATATCATAGGAGGAAGAACATATAAAAGAAACAAAAAAACATATAGTACATTAAAAACAACAACAACAAAGTAAAACCTCTTGTGTCCATATCTTGAGGTTCATTTTGCTTAATATAATCATATATGGTCTTATAGCTAGCTTTTGAGCTGTTCTGCTCATCTGATAAGATTAGCTTAAACATATACTAATTATTGCAAATCAGGGCAACCATGGGATCTCTTTTTCTTTGGGTCTGGCTTACTTCACTTAATATGATTTATTTTCTAAGTCTTTTGATTTCCTAACAAATGAGGCAGTGTCATTCTTTCTGATGGAAGAATAGAATTCATATATATATATATATATATATATATATATATATATATGTGTGTGTGTGTGTGTGTGTGTGTATATGTATTTATGTATACATACATATATATACATATACACTCATACATGTATATTATATGTGTGTGTATATATATATATATATATATATATATATATATGTACTTCTTGATCCATTCATCTACTGAGGGATGTCTGGGTTGGTTCCATATCATAGCTATAGTGAATAATGCTGTAATAAACATAGTTGTGCTAGTAGCTTCAGTATGGCCTTGTTTTTGATCATTTGGGTAACTGCCCCAAAAATTTCTGGGTCATAAGGGAGCTCTATATGGATTCTTTTCAGGAACCTACACACAGCTATCCAAAGTGATTGAACAAGTTTACACTCCCACCAACAATGCGGTAGGGTTCCCTTTTGGCCACATCCCCTCCAGCATCTGTTGTTATTAAAGTTTTGATTTTAGCCATTCTTATGGGGGTGGAATCTCAATGTTGTTTTGATTCACATTTCTTTTATGGCCAGATAATTTGAGCATTTCGTCATGTAGCTATTGGCCACTCTGATTTCCTGTTCAGAGAAGTCTCTCTTTAAGTCGTTAGCCCACTTTTAATGGGGCAGTTGTTTCTTTGAGGATTTGTTGTTGGGGATTTAATTTTTTTGAGCTCTAAGTAAATTTTAGATATGAGACCCTTGTCTGTTGTATGGCTAGTAAGATCTTCTCCCAATCCATGGGCTTTCTATTGATCTTGCTTGCTATGTCCTTTGCCATGCAGAAGCACTGCAGTTTAATGCAATCCCATTTGTCCAATCTTTCTTTGATTAGAACACAAACACTTTAAGCAACTTTCTATGTACAAGTTTACTATAGGATCTATGTGGATAATGAAAGCCAGCACTTACTAAATCCTTTTTTTTTTTTTGTCAGTCATAGGGCCTGAACTCTGGGCCTGGGCACTGTCCCTCAGCTCTTCAGCTCAAGGCTAGCACTGTACCACTTGAGCCACAGCACTACTTCTGGCTTTTTCTGCTTATGTGGTGCTGAGGAATCAAACCCAGGGCCTCATGCATGCGAGGCAAGCACTCCACCACTGAGCCACTTCCCCAGCCCCTTAATAAATCCTTAAAATGCTTTTGTACTAGATGCTGCAGATAAAGTGGTAAGTAAGTGTGGTAGTTTCTCACAACTGCTGATAAGCGATATCTGTTGACCTTTGTTGTATTTTGATTGGATTTATTAGAATCACATTCTAGATATTACTTTATCAATATTTTTGTGCTAGTGCTGGGGTTTGAACTCAAGGCCTCACTATCTCATGTAGCTGATACTCTACTACTTAAGCCACACCCCACTTCTGGCTTTTTGCTGGTTAATTGGAGGTAAGAGTCTCACAGAATTTTCTGCCTAAGCTGGTGTCAAACCTAAGCTCCTCAGATGTCAGCTTTGTGAGTAGCTAGGATTAGAGTACCTGGCTCTACTTAATGTTTTATATCCAAGTTTTAACAGTATTTCATTTAAAATTTGTTAGCTAGCATCATTACCTAATTGGTTTTTGACTGTACAATAGTGAATTCTCTCTATTGACTAACCACTATCTTATGGCTTCTTATTTAGACTATTTATCTGTGTCTTGCAATACCCTCAAAACAGCCCTGTACTATAGGGTTGATAGCTTCCAGTCCATTTTTGTCAATATTTCTAAATTCCCAGGCCTCATATCAATGATTTATTTACAGATAGGTCAGTCCCTGCATCTTCTTTTATGGCTATGTTCTTATACTAACCCTGATTCTCCTTGAGGCTAATGCCTTGGTTCACATGGTCTTACTCTGAGAGAAGTCTGAAGTCTTAACAACCATTGACACAGAATAAACTCCCTGAAATATTTTTAACATAGTGCAGGCTATGAAATAATTCCCCGAGTCAGATATATTAAATCCTTAAAACTAAAAAAAATGCTCATTGCAAACTGGATTCTTGTCTCCACATAGTGCAGTTGATGGTCTATATGTATTTGTGAATTTATTCCAATATTGATTATTCTAATGCCAAAGAGTAATTATTTCTTTCTGTGAAGGACACAAAACCTGGTATAGTTTCTTTCCTAAGAGTCTTCTTATAAAGGAAAATCCATTGAAAAATTCTAGATCTACCAAGTAAAGATAGTTTGGATTCTTAGTTTTCTTTTACTATCTGAAATAAAGCTATGCATATTGGAATTGACCTTAAGCAGTTAGGAGAGAACAATGTATGGAATTCATGATGGGAAAGGACGACATCTCCCAGCTTCAGCCACCTCATTATTTATTGTGGCCAATGCCCAAAGATTCCAAATGATACTTCTTGTGTAGAAAGAATTAAAAGATCCCTGTGGGCATTATAAAACAGAGAAGTGAGCTTAATGGTAGAAAGCAGACCAAAGAACTTGCTTCCTCTGCTAGCTGAAACAGTATTTTCCCTTTAAAATAGTGTTGAAGGAAGGTGAACTCTAGACCTGCAGATTTGTAGCTTAACACTGTAATTTATTTCTTTTGGCAGTGGTGGCAATAGTCTTAGATTTATGTAGAGAAGAAAAAAATAGTTCTTGCATTTGAAATGGACAAAGCTCTAGGAAGAAAAAAAATCAGGATTTTGACTTTCACTATTAAAAGTAGAAAATAGACTATGGAAGGGTAAACATTTCATTGTTCAATCTTCTTAGAATTTTGGAAGGTAATTACAGACCAGCATTATTTATTCAAAGTATTCTAAGACTCAGAGTTCCAAAATATTACTGAATTAAAAGGCTTATCCACTAATAGTAATGAAAGGATAAAGAAGGTTTTGGAAGTAAAGAAGCATGGTAGAAATGGCAGCACATGCTTATTTTTAAGATATTCTTTAGCTTTAATATTTTGCAAAATAAAATACAATTATATTCAGCTAAGATATCTGAATTGAGAATTCAGAGAATTCAGTACAAATAGCTTAACTAAGTGGAATGAAGGCATACAAAAACCTCAAGACTTTTAATCTTCCAAAGAGTTCTTAAATAATGTAAATAACATGAAATACGTGCTCCCACCAACTTGCTTTTTTATTGTTAATGTAGAGTTGATATTCGGTGGAGTTACAATTACATGAGTCAGAAAGCAAGTAATGAGTACAGTTCTTTTTGAACCATGTCTCCCCTTCTATCACTCTCTGCGGTTTTTCCCTCCCATCCCCATCTACAATATATCCAGTTCAGTTTCCACATGGTGTCCAGTGGGCACCACTGGTTCATCTTTGCTATTATGTGCCCTCTCATACCCCTCCATATACAAACAAACTAACAAAAGAGATAAAAGAAAAATGTGTAGCAAAGTACATAGCTAGCAAGATAAATAGAAACAGAATGGGAGAAAATCTTTACTAGCTATACATCAGACAAGGGCCTCATATATAAAATATACTTGGAGCTCAAAAAATTAACCTCCATCAAATAAACCCTCAAAAACTCAATCACTCAATCAGTAAATGGGCTTAAGAAATAAAGAAAGAATTCTCAGAAGTAGAGATAAGAAAGGCCAATATACACATGAAGAAGTATTCAACATCTCTGGCTATAAAAGAGATGAAAATCAAAACAACATTGAGATTCTACCTCACCCCAATTAGAATGGCCATTATCAGGAAAACAATGACAAATTCTTGTGAGAATATGGCCAAAAGGGAATTCTATTACATTGTTGGTGGGAATGTAAACTCATTCAACCACTCTGGAAAGCAGTGAGGAAGTTCCTTACTACTGGGCATTTATCCAATAAACCACAAACCAAGCCACACTAAAGCCACCAGCACAACTATGTTCATTGCAGCATTGGTTACCATAGCCAAAATATGGAATCAATCTAGATGTCTCTCAGTGGATGAAAGGTTCAAGAAAATGTGGTATATATACACAATGGAATTCTACTCATCCATCAGAAAGAATGGTATTGTATCATTCATAAGGAAATGGAAAGACTTGGAAAGAATTATATTAAGTGAAGTAAGCCAGAGTGAAAGGAATACAAGCTGCAAGTTTTCCCTCATTTGTAGTGACTAGAATTTGGCTATGCATCTACAAGTAAACACACTGAATGACTAATATTCATGTATATGTATTTGTATATATATATATATATATATATATATATATATATACAGGTATATGTGCACACAATGGGACATGATCAATTATGTAGGACTCTGGTCATTCACATACCCAGGGCAAAGGAGAACATGATTATTGGCTAATAGTAATTGGTGTCCTAGAAAGGAGACAAGTTAATCTTAACCAGTTACATCTCTCTGGAACTGGTGCAGGAGCAAAAACAAGAGACTCTAAGTTCTTTCATTTTTAGCAAATCACTAATTGGGGCCTTTGTAATTAGTTTGAGGATGAGGCTCATTATGATGTTTCATATGAAACAATAATGATTATTAATATGCAGGAAATATGCCAACAGCAATTGAAGAGGAGTGGGTCCCTAAATCTGAACAAACATCAGCATACTTTTGTTCTTATATAACAGAAACACGTGATGGTCTTAAATAATAGGCTGGCATTGAATATTTCACTGTGATCCCTAAGGTATTTACTTCTTCATTTGAATTGTTTGCATCTGATTAATGCTCTCATGGATTTGCCTCTCAGGGATTAAAATGAAGCAAGTCCACTAGTACATAGAAAAACCTTCAGATTCATCATTACCAACACACCACCACCACTACTAACATCATTATCAACAATAAGACTTCCAAAAATACATTTAACACACTGATATTCTTGCATCACACACTTCCTTCCAGTTTCAATACTGAACTAGTTTCTCATTCCATTCTAGCATACTAAGTATTTTGGAACCATTATTTTAAGTTGTTTATTTAAACTACAAACACAATTGCTTATTAAACAAAACTTGAAAAAAATACATCTAAGGAAAGAGAATGACAAAAGCATCTCTCTCTCTCTCTCTTTCTCTCTCTCTCTCTTCTGTTTTTCCCAGGAATATTGTTTCCACCAGTTACTCTTTCCTCCACACATATATAGGAGTGGAAAGGAGGGAAGAGACAGGCATGCATATTAGATATTTTGATTTCTCTTTTGCTGTGGTACCCTGATATATATATATATATATATATATATATATATATATATGTAATCTATCTATCTATATAATATATATATATATATATCACAAGGGCTTCTTTGAAATAATATTATCAAAAGCTGTTCATACTTTATAGTTTTCAGTTTCCCTACTCTTGGATGCATTTTCACTATCTCACGTGACCATATTCTTCATAGACTGCTGTGACTCTCAAGCCTTTTTCATATGCCAATAACTCTGTATGCCCCAAACCTGTTCCTAACGGAGTTCTGTATTCACCTGCTTTTTATGGATCTTTTCCTTGGTTTCCATTGGTAACAGAAATTGGAAAAAGAAACCTTTTCCTTCTGCATTGTGCTCAGTGTAGCACTTTTTATCTAGTTATCCAAGCCAGAACTTCAGAAATTATCTTAGATTATTTTCTCTTGTTGAGTTTGCATTTAGAATGGATTCATCTGCCATGGAGCAGATACCTTACTTTGATTTGTTAGTACAATATGATCAGCATATAGATATAACAGTGTCCAGAAAAATTTGTTTAGATGTGATTTTGAGCAAGGTACTGGTCATAGCTGATGTCTAATATGGTTTGTTTAGTCTTATTGCAAGTACTGCAGATATGTGGTTCAGATATGTATCTTGAATAAAATACTCTTTGCAATGAGGAAGATTCAGAGAGATGAATCACAGTATCTACTTTCAGGAATTATATAGATACAAGTAAAGAAACACATAGTTGGAAAATCCGGAGGAAGATAGTGGGGAAGAAACTAGAGGCTAAACAAGCTCTCGCACAGAAAACAGTTTTAGTGTTCCAGTAAACAGTCCTAGGCTAGAGAAGCATACCAAGTGTGCCATCACAGTACAGAGAGATTGGCCAGAGAGGGAAAATCCAGGCAGCTTGGTCGAGACAGATCTAAGTACTTGCAGGTATCCACAGTGCAGGCGGCGGAGGCTGCTGTGGCCACCATATCTACAGAGAGAGACCATGACAAAGGCACCAGATATGGTGTGCGAGTGGATTCTACTCACCACCAGCAAAAACTAACAAGGAGCAGAAATCTTCATCCTGCTGATCGCAGGCCAGGAACGGCCCAGGAAACAAGAGTCTTTTGTGAGTACAATCAAGACATCCTCACCCCTTCTCACAGAGCAGCGGTGGGAAGGTAGCCCCACCCACACCCCACACCACCGGAGAAGAACTCCATCTTTAATATTGACAAAGGCCTGGCTGGAACAGCTAGCTCCAACTCAAGCCTTGGAAGAACTCAATAGGAGCTATTCCACAGGTCACAGGAATGTGACCTGACCTGCCAGACTCAGCTCTACCCACAGGAAAGTCACCCTTCCCAGGGAGAGGAAGCATCGCCCCATAGGAATGACTTTCTTCACTGGGTAAAAGGACCAGAGGCTGCCCCTCCCTACTGAAGCTTAGACAGCAGGAGAGGTAAAAGACAAACAATTGAAACTCAGTAAACAGAAATCCTGAGAATGGCTCCAGGCAGGGCTCTGTGAGTATCTCAGGAGCTAGCCCCTCAGGAAAAAGCTACTGATTGCTGGTAGGCCTCAATCCTACCCAGAACCTAGCCTCATCACAGCAACTCCAAGCTATAGGAAACAACCATCTCCTTCCTTTGAGACACTCAAAGCAGATCTCCCTCCTAATGAACTAGCCTAGGAGGAGGATCACCAAATCCTGGGAAGGCAGAGGTTCTTTCTTCCTGCTTAAACAAACTGACTTAAGAAACCAATCAAGCCACAGGAAAACCAAACACCACAAGCAGACCAGAGACTCCACCAAGAGACTGATTACAGACACAGAGGAGATATGAGATTCCCCTGTCTCAAAAAAAAAAAAACAAAAACATTTTTTCTACCTAATTAAAAAATATTTTCTATACTTACTCTTTCATAATTTTTTATTTTAGGGGTGTGTGTGTGTGTGTGCATTTACATCTCTTTTAACCTTTTGATCCTTTCTTTTCTTTTCTTTTTTTGTATGACTTAATTGCTGTTCTGCTCATCCCCAGATATATACCCGTCATTGATTATTAGGTCTTATCCTTCATTGTGTACATTCTTTTTTTTTTTTGGGTCCGTGGGGCCTGAACTCTGGGCCTGGGCGCTGTCCCTCAGCTCTTCAGCTCAAGGCTAGCGCTCTACCACTTGAGCCACAGTGCCACTTCTGGCTTTTTTCTTTTTGCTTATGTGGTGCTGAGGAATTGAACCCAGGGCCTCAGGCATGCAAGGCAAGCGCTTTACCACTGAGCCACCTTCCCAGCCCATTTCTGTACATTCTTAATTCAGAAATTCATTACTCATTTCACAACCTCTTAGGCTTAACTTTTTAAATAGTAGTATTATTTCTTTATACCTATCTAATTTTTGGTTTCCATTTTAAAGTTTTTTTTTCTTTTTCAATTTTTCCTTTTTATCTCTCTCTTCTCAACCTATCCTTTTCTTCTCTCAATATAATTTCTTTAAGCTTACTTAATTTTTAAGTGTAACAATTTTTAAATTTTCAATTTTTCTTGTTGCTTTAGCTCTCTTTATTCTGTTCTATCCATTTCCTCTCTGAGAGTAGGACTTGGTTAAATTCACTCGCTCTTTTTACCTCTCTTATTTTTCCACACCATTCTCCTTAACCTGCTAATTTCTGGTCTGCTAAATCCCTCTTTGATGTTCTTACCCCAATAATCCATAGTTGTTTGATGTTGAATAGATTGTATCTGTTGAACTAGATTGTATTGGCAGCCATTTTGACTGTGCAACTACAGGACTCTGGTTAATGCTTGCCTAAAGTAGTATTCTAGCACAAAGTTGGTGTTACTTTCATACACAATGGGCAGAACAAGCCAGAGAAACACAAGAAAAATGGAAAATCTGGGTACCTCAACTCCCACTCATGATAATCAGGTGACAGAACTGTTAATGAATAATCCAGAGGACAGTTCCCAAAAAGCTCTACAAACAATACTGGTAAATATGGTGAATGAAAAGATTGAAAATCTGTAAAAGAATCAGTGTGAGCATGATAGGGACTGAGACAAGGCTAACCAAAGATTAATACAGGAACTTCACAAGCAAGATGAGACTAACCAAAAATTAATACAAAAATCACCTGAACATGAGGAAGCTAATCAAAGATTAATACAGGACTTGCATAAGCAGGCTGAGAACAGTCAAAGAGAAAGATAGGAATTGCATGAGCATGAGGAAGATAATCAAAGAGTAATACAGAAATTGTGTGAATAGGATGAGAATAGACAAAGATCAATAGAGGCATTCATGGAATCCATAAACAGACAGGTGAAGGAATCCAGGGAGACCAAAAAGGAATGCTGAATGGATCCCATCAGAAGAAAAGGGAGTCCAATGAAACCATAACCAATCAACTAAGTGATTTGAGAATAAACACTGAACACCAAATTAAGGAAACAAAGAAATTCATACAAAATCTAAGACAAAGCTTCAACAACCAATTTGAAGCCTTCAAAGCTGAAAAATTAATAGGAAAGGAAATAGAAAATAAAGTAGAAAGTCTTGCCAGTAGGTTAGACCATGCAGAAGATCAAATCTCTGGGACTGATGACAACCTAGGTATTATAGAGAAGGAAGAGACAACTTTCCAAGAGAAATCCAAGAAATATGATAGATCTGTCCCACATCTGTACGACACTATCAGAAGTCCTAATTTGAGGATAATGGGGGCATAGGAGCACAAAAACAGAAGTTAGTAGTCTAGGAAATTTATTTAACAGGATCCTAGTAGAGAACTTCCCAAACATGCAAAAAGAAAGGCCTATTAAGATATAAAAAGCTTTTAAAACACCACATAGACCAGAAGAGAACAGAACATCCCACCATCACATTATAACACACACAGGATCAATTCAGAACAAGGAAAGGATCCTTAAAGCTATCAAGGAGAAAAGGTCAATCACCTATAAAGGGAAACAAATTAGAATAACTTCAGATTTCTCAGCAGAGGCAATTAAAGCAAGAAGAGCCTGGAATGATGTATGCCACACCCTAAAGACAAATAACTATCAACCAAGAATACAGTACCCACCTAAACTCTCCTTCATAACAGAAGGTCAAATAAAAACCTTCCATAGCAAAGAAAAAGTGAAACAATATATCTCGACCAAACTTTTTTGTGTAGACACAAAAAAGTGTCTACAAAAGACACTTAAAAATGTCATACACATACAAAACCAACAAGAGCCCAATAAAGGCCAAGAAGCCACACCCAAACTGAGAATCCAAGATACACAGGAAGAATCCAGTTGTTACAGCCCCAAAGAAGGTGGATAACATGGCAGGAACTACCAAACACCTCTTAGACATAACTCTCAACATTAATGGACTTAACTCTCCAATTAAGCAACATAGACTGTCTAGTTGGATTAAAAAGAAAGATCTTTCTACTGCTGCCTTCAAGAGACACAAATTGCTCATAAAAACAAACATATTTTAAAATTGAAAGGCTGGAATAAAATCTACCAAGCAAATGGCCCCCATACACAAGCAGGAGTTGCAATCCTGATATCACATAAAATATACTTCAAATTAAAATTAATGAGAAGAGATAAAGAAGGTCGCTACAAGCTAATTAAGGGATCTCTCCTTCAGGAGGATATTACAATTCTAAATATCTATTCACCAAACAATAGAGCACCCAAATTTATCCAAGAAACACGACTTTCTCTCAAATCTCACATAGATCCAAAGACATTAATTGTTGGGGACTTTAACACACCACTATCTCCACTAGCTAGATCAACTCAGTAAAAACTCAACAGAGAAACCACAGGTCTAAACAACTGCATACATCAACTAGATTTAACAGACATTTACTGAATATTTCACCCAACAGCATCAGAATACACATTTTTCTTAGTACCACATGGATCATTTTCCAAAATAGACCACATTTTATGTTACAAAGCAAACTTGTCCAAATTCAGAAACACTGAAGTTATGTCCTGCATTCTCTCCAATGACAAAGGAATAAAATTAGAACTCAACACCAAAAGTTTCCAAATAAAGTCCTGTAACACATGGAGGTTGAAAAACACACTGTTGAATCAGCAGAGGGTCATGGAAGAGATTAGAAAGGAAATTCAAGTGTTCATGCTATTCAACAAAAATTATCAGCTCCTGTGGGACACAGAAAAGGCAGTACTTAGGGACAAGTTTATAGCTCTGAGTCCTACATCAACAATTTGGAGAGATCTGAAACCAACAATTTAATGAGACGTCTGAACCTCCTTGAAAAAGAACAGCAAGCTAAACCCCAATCCAATAGACAGAAAGAAATAATTAAATTAACTCAGAATTAAACAAATTAGAGTTAAAAAACATAGAAAGAATCAACAAAACAAAGATAGTACTTCAGAAAAATTAACAAAATTTACAGTCCCTTAGCAAATCTTATCTGAAAAAGAAGAGAATACACCCAAATGAACAAACTCAGAGGTGAGAATGAAAACATCACCACAGCAACAACCAAGATTCAGAACATTATAAGGGAATACTTCTCAAACCTTTATAAGTTTGAGAATCTGGAAGAAATGGATGATTTCTTAGCAAATATCGACATGCTGAAACTAAACCAAAATGAGTTAAACCAAGTTAACAGACCTAAATCAAGCACTGAAATAGAAATGGCAATAAGAGAGCTCCCATCTAAGAAAAGCCCATGACTGGATGGATTTACAGCAGAATTCTACAAGGCCTTCAAACAGAACTCACACCAATACTACTCCAACTCTTTAATGAAAGTGAAAGAGAAAGTTCACTACCAAACTCCTTCTATGAAGCCATAGTAACCCTCACCACCAAACCAGGCAGGGATTCATCAAAGAAAGAGAACTATAGACCCATTTCTTTGATGAACATCCATACAAAAATTCTCAACAAAATTTTGGCCAAATGACTTCAACAATTCATCAAAAAAAATGATACATCAGGATTCATTTCAGGGATGCAAAGCTGGTTCAAATCAATTAATATAATTCATCACATCAACAAAAGCAAGGATAAGAATCACATGGTTATCTCCATAGATGCAGAAAAAGCATTTGACAAGATCCAACAACCCTTTATGATGAAGACTCTGGAAAAATTAGGAATCCATGGAACATTCCTCAGTTCAATAAAGGCTATATATCTAGTATATGTATGAGTCAAGCAGGAAAGGCCAGATAATGTGATGTTAGGAAAATGAACCTTTAGATATGTATTTAAATGTTTTTTTCTTTCATGCATTTGTTTCTAACTCATTTATAAGATTATTTCTTTGTAGCTTTGTATGGCTCTCCCCCACAGTATAACCCCTACTTTCACTATATTTGATGTCTGTATAATTTGTGGAGGACATGGAGAAAAACAAGTCATTTAAGGATACAGGTGGACCTGATGCAACTATGAGAAGTACAAGTTGTCATGTCAAAAATGAACTTTACAACTTTGGTGTGGGGGGGGGCCTGGGGGGGCGGGGGGAGGCTGGGAAGGGATGTGAAGGGTAAACAAAGGAGGAGGCTGCAATGCTTGATAAGAAATGTACTCATTATCTTGCCCATGTAATTGTAACCCCTCTGTACAGTATGTTCACAAAAAATATAAATTAAAATTAAAAATAAATAAAGGCTGTATATGACAAACCTACAGCCAGCATTATACTTAATGGTGAAAAACAAAAGCCATTCCCTCTAAACTCAGGAATGAGACAAGGATGTCCACTCTCCACTTCTCTTCAATTTAGTATTAGAATGCTTACCTACAGCAATAAGACAAGATGCAAGCATAAAGGGGATCCCAATAGGGAAAAATGAAGTAATAATCTTCCTCTTTGCAGATGACATGATCTTGTTTTTAAAGAATCCCACAGACTACACTCCCAAATTACTCAAGCTGAAACAAATTTTGGCAAAGTAGCAGGGTAGAAAATTATCCCTCAAAATCAATGGCTTTTCTGTATGGCAACAATGAGAAGAGCACGGCTGAAATCAGGAAAGCAACTCCATTTGTAATTGCCCCACAAAAAATAAAATACCTAGGAATGAACTTAACCAAAGAAGTGAAAGATCTCTATGATGAAAACTTTAAAAACTTGAAAAAGGAAATCAAAACAGAACTTAGAGATTTGAAAAACCTCCCATGCTCCTGGCTTGGAAGGATCAACATCATGAAAATGGCAATACTTCAAAAGGCTATCTACAAATTTAATGGGATACCTATCAATAGTCCAACCTCATTCTTCAAGGAAATAGAAGAGGCAATCCGAAAATTCATATGGAACAATAAAAGACCGGGAATAGCAAAAACGATTCTTAACAGAAAGAACCATGCTGGAAGAACATCAATACCAAATTTCAATTTTTACTTCAAAGCCATAGTAGACAAAACAGCTTGGCACTGGCACAAGAAGAGACCTGAAGGCCAGTGGAACAGAATTGAAAACCCAGAAATGAACCCACAGATCTATAGCCACCTAATCTTCGATAAGGGAGCTAAAAATACAGAGTGGAAGAAAGACAGCCTCTTCAGTAAATGGGGCTGGCAAATTGGTTAATCACCTATAGAAAACTAAAGCTAGATCCTTATATATCACCCTGAATCAGAATCAAATCCAAATGAGTCAAAGACCTCGGAGTCAAAGCAGACACCCTGAAAACATTATAGGAAGGAATAAGAGAAACCTTAGGTCTCGTTGGCACAGGCCTAAATTTTCTTAATAGACTCAGAAACACTACAAATCAAAGCAAGTTTGGGCAAATGGGATTGCATGAATATACAGAGCTTCTGCATAGCAAAGGACATAGCTAACAAATCAATAGAAAACCCATGGATTGGGTGAAGATCTTCACTAGCCATACAGTGGATAAAGGTCTCATATCTAAAATATACCTGGAACTCAAAAAATTAAATCCCCCCAATGACAAATCCTCCGAGAAACAACTGCCCAATAAATAAGTGGGCTAAAGACTTAAAGAGAAACTTCTCTGAAGAGGAAATGAGAATGGCCAATAGACACATGAAGATATACTCAACCTCTCTAACCATAAAAGAAATGCAAATCAAAACAACATTGAGATACCACCTCACCCCAGTTAGAATGGCTATAATCAAGAACTCTAATAACAACAGATGCTGGTAGGGACATGGACAGAAGGAAACCCTAATGCATTTTTGGTGGGAGTGTCAACTTGTTCAATCACTTTGGATAGCAGTGTGGAGGTTCCTGAACAGACTCCACATAGAGCTTCCCCATTACCCAGCAATCCCACTTTTGGGCATTCACCCAAATGATCACAAACAAGTCCACACTAAAGCACCCAGCACAACTATGTTTATTGCAGCATTATTTATCGTAACTTAGATATGGATCCAACCCAGATTCCTCTCAGTAGATGAATGGATCAAGAAAATGTGGTGTACATATACAATGGAATTCTATACCTCCATCAGAAAGAACAACATCGCCCCATTTGTTAGGAAATGGAAAGACTTGGGAAAAATTATATTAAGTAAAATAAGCCAGGCCCAAAGAAACATAGGTCCTATGGTTTTCCTTATTTGCAATAACTAGTATTTATCTGGGACAAGCAGAAAAGGTAAAAAGCTATGTACCTATGACCAGATAAGATGATGTTAAGCAAAATGAACTCCAAGATAGGAACACAAGTGTTTTTTTTCCTTGCTATTGTTGCGAATGTATTTATAATATACCATGTGATTTTTTTTGTTGGTTTGTATGTTCCTCCCCTACGGTATAACCCCTGTTTTCACTGTCTTTGATGTTGGTCTAATTTAGGGAGGGGAAGGGAAAAAACAAAATGTTTAAATAGGGATACAGGTGGACCCACTGTAACAATGAGATGTAGAAGACACTGTTTAACAATGAACTCTACAATTTAAGCGGGGTTGGGGGATTTAGTTGTGGAAGTGGGAAGGAAAAGATGGTAGAGGAAAAAGAAAGGAGGAGGCAACAATGTTTGATAAGACATGTACTCATTGCCTTGCTCATGTAACTGTAACCCCTCTGTACAGTATTTTTCCTGTAAAGAAACTTAAAAAGATACAGAAGAAGAAACACATATTTTATACAAGTACATAATGGTAGTGAGAAGGAATGGCCTTGATTTTCATCTGGCTTTTCTTATGTTGCAGAGGGAAACTCCATTAGCAGGTTTTGGCTTCAGCTTAGCAGATGAAGTATAATAAAGAAACAAGATGAGAGCTTTTCCAAAGATGAGTGTGGAGTTGAATGTAAGATGACTTAAAATGAGGAGTGCTACATAACCCTTTTAGGATCCACATCACATCTCTTGTTCTTTTTGCTCTAATTCCAACCCATTTCAGAGACTGGCTTTATGCATGTGCAAATGATAGTGCTTGTCTGGAGCCAGTAGCCTGCAACTCTTCTTTTGTCCATGAGTTTCTCTGCTGCTAGCACAAGCATGCATGATTGGCTCAGCTATTAGCCACTCATGCAAATGCAATCCAGAACTTGGGCATGGTAGCATTGGAGATAGACTCCAGTACTTTCTCTTTGCTTAGAAGATGGTGCAGGAGGCCTTTCTTGACTCTGTACTACCATTGTGAACTGAACAACGTTAGCTTTCATCCTGGGGACAAATTTGATAAGGTAGCCTTTTGCTGTCTGTCCCTTGTGCCTACTCCTAAAACAGCTAACTACTCAATCATGAGCCATTAGCAGAGGGTCAGATTTGGAATTGTGAATATGAGGCAAGGAATTGAATTACCTTTTCCAAAAGAGAAGTTCTCAAGTTAAATTAGAATATCCGTTAATATTATATTTAATATACCTAAAATATAAAATAGATATTAATATTATATCTATTGATGCACTGTACCTCTCCCTTGGAAGTGATTGCTATATCATTTTTTTAAATGCCAGTCCTTGGGCTTGAAATCAGAGCTTAAGTGCTCCCTTAGTATTTCTTTTTTTTTTTAATTTAATTTTATTTTACTTGTGAACATACTGTACAGAGGGGTTACAATTGCATGGGCAGGATAATGCGTACATTTCTTACCAAGCATTGCAGCCTCCTCCTTTGTTTACCCTTCAC
>NW_012267301.1:7674187-7684590 GCF_000151885.1 Dipodomys ordii
CCCGGCTGCGGTCTCCACCGGGACCATGCCGCCGCCATCGGCGGCGGCTGCTGGCTAGTGCTCAGATGTGTATTCTTGCCTTGGCTTTCTCTCACTTGTCTAACTCTCTGTCCTGTGATGGCACACTTGGTGTGTTTCTCTGGCTTAGGACTGTTCACTGGAACTCTAAAACTGCTTTCTATGCGAGAGCTTGTTCAGATTCCAGCTTCTCCTCCGCCATCTTGTCGCCTCCGTTTTTCCCTTAGTATTTCTTAGTCAAGATTGACCCTCTACCACTTGATCCATAGCTCCTCTTCTTTATCTATTGATGTGTGTGGGGGGGGGGCGCGTGTGTGCACACATGTGTGTACGAGCATGCGCGCACTAGTATTGGGCTTGAATTCAGGACCTACGAGCTATTAGTTTATTAGCTCAAGGCTAAGACTTTACCTCTTAAAACCATTGCTCTACTTTCACCTTTTTGGTGACTATTTGGACATAGATTTCACTGCCTTGGGCTGGCTTTGAATTGCAGTCCTCAGATCTCAGCCTCCGTGGTAGCTAGGATTACAGGCTTGAGCCACAGGTGCCCAGGTATCATTGATTTTTTTTTTTAACAAACTCTGTCTTTATACTTCTGACCTTCGTCCATAATCCAGAATTCATTACTGTGTTGCCAGACCTTAATGAAAACTTAATGAATGGAAGAATCATTGAATATGATTTTTAAACTTTTCTCTGAAAACTTTTGAAGACGTAGCTGGCAGAAGACACATATGCTATTGTATCTTTGTGGGGGGCTGGTGTTAGTGAGGAAGATTTGTAATTTTCTCAGTGTGTTCTTTTTTAAATAAGTTTTTTATTGTGAAAATATTGTACAGAGGAGTTACAGTAACATGAGCAAGGTAATGAGTACATTTCTTATCAAGCATTGTTGCCTCCTCCTTTGTTTTTCCCCTACCATCCCTTCCCTCCCATCTCCACAACTACACTTCACCCACCCCCACCCCACATAAATTGTTGTTTGTTTTTCAACATAGTGTCTTGTACATCTCATTGTTGCAATGGGTCCAACTATATCCCTATTTATACAATTTGTTTTTTCCCTTCCCCTCCCCAAATTATACCAACACCAAATATAGTGAAAACAGGGGTTATACTGTGGGAGAGGGACATGCAAAGCAAAATGCATTTTCTCAGTAAGCTTCTCTTATTCTGGTTCAGGTTCCTTCTGTTTCATTGTGCTCCATAGTTAAGTCAAGGGTTCTGTGACCTTCTGTTCTCTTTCCAGATGCTTTTTTGAAGATTAGCAAAAGCAAGTACAAGAGGAAAAAAAGTATTGAATATTGAGAGCCCTACATGTTTCATACTGACATACAGGCCCATTAAAGGGAGAATCATTAGCTATATTTTACAGTTAAAAAAAAACTCAACTCAGAGAGATTAAGGGAACTGCCTAAATTCAAACAGCTAATAAGTGGTTTCATTCCTAAAGTCTATGCTATTAGCTATTACGTTTAAGACCTGCTTAAGACTGCTAAATTTGTCTTTTATCCAAGGAACATTGCTTCCACCACATCCCACCCCTTTGCACTAGTCGTATTTCTTCAGGGAAGCCCAGAAGTGTCTTAATCAAGGCCTCTGACCTTGTGATTCATTCATTTTCTTACTATTCAGTTAACTGCAGACACTGTGAGAAATGAGATTATAAATTCTTTGGTCTTCAGAGGAGTAAGCCAAGCAGAAGAACCTACTTCAACCATAGAAAGCTCTAGACAATGTATTTTGTTTTTTTTTTTACAGAATTTTAATGTTCTCTCTCTCTCTCTCTCCCTCTCTCTCTCTCTCTCCTTCTCTCTCTCTCTTTCTCAATAGAATAGAAGGATATCTCAGTTTCAACTTTTTTTTGTTGAAATACAAGTTCAGTACAAATTGTTCTCTGGGGATTTAGTGCCAACTAGTTTATTGACACTGAAATTAAATCTATGGAAATAAATCATGGGATACTGTTCATTGTTTCTTAACTACAGGACTTATTGGTATCCTGCTTTAAAAATAGGCAGTGGGTAAAAAGAACATTTTGGTTTAGAAAGAAGTGTCCTCTTAACCTTTCTGCTAAAATGGCATCAATGAGTGTCATTATCATTATTTTATAATAAAAATGAAACCAAAAAGAAAAATTTACAGAAATGAAAAGAGGTGCATTGAATATTTTGGAGATGAGCCAGAAGAGAGAAATCCATTGTTTTTAATAAAAACAATTCTTTTCTATTTAGATCAAATTCTAAGGAAGACTCATAAACTGCAATGCTAATTTTATTCCAGGTGCGAATGTGTTTAGGCTAAACTTGTGTTTCATGCAAAGGAAAATGAGGATAAGGTAAACTCTGATTCTGAATTGGACTTCAGTAAGTTGCAGCCTTTTCTAAACTTATGATTAGATATTAAATTTTATGTATTTGAATTACATATTCAGCATATTATCTAAATTCATTTGAGACCTTCTCTGCTAAGGCAGAAACTTAATTTCCTATAAGTTGACTTTAGAGAATAGTTTAAATAAAAATTCCCTTTAGAAAGTGCTTGAGTTGTTGTTATGTCTTTAAGTGGTAGAGCTGTAGTGAATTCTTACCAGTGTGTTACTGGCAGGGAATGTGGTCTCATTGGCATTGTTCTCTCCTATTTATTCCCCAATGCTGGGTGCCAGTATCTATCTATTTCTACCTCTTCCCAGACCACCTTTCCATTCACTTTGCTGACTTTATGGGACACCTTGACCTCTGCCTGCACTGTAGTGTAGTAATAGACAGGGCACAAGTGGTCATATTCTCTGCAATGCTGGCAGTGTCATGGGGACAAGACCAAATAATTAATTGAGAGATGAAATTACTTGTTACCAAGATTGTTGGTAGTAGAAGGTACTGAGAAAGTAGATGTGACAGGCAGAAATAACAAATAGAACCTACATGACTCTAGGGAATTCATGATCTCCTTGAAATTCTAGGAAAATGAAATATTTCCAAAATATTAACAATATTACAACTAAGGGTAGCAATGATTACCTTTTTAATTATTTATTATTAATTAAGACATTAAAACAATTTTATAAACCCTAAAGCATATTACTAAGTGAAAGACACCAGTCTGAAAGATTTCTATATTGTATGATTCTGGAGAAAAAAATTTAAAAATCTTCTATGGGTATGGTAAAAGATAAATGAATTGCAGGTGTTGGCAGGAAAGAAGAAAAATGGCTGGATGTTTGATTGGAACACAAAGGGTTTTTAAGAAGAGGAGAAACTATTTTGTATACTATTAAATGGTGGTTACCCATCATGTATTTGTCCAAATCCAAATGTACAGCACAAATAAACATGAATGTAAACATGAATAAACTATGAATGTGGCTATTGGTCATAACAAATGAGTATACCCAAGACATAACGAAGGAAATGGATCAGGTGTGGGTAAGAAGTTATACTGAAACTCAGTAATCTCCACCAACTTTCCTATAAACTAGAAACTGTCCAAAGAGAATTATTCTCTTAAAAAGGGGGGAAAATCCTATGGGAAACACTAAATTTAGCAGTTTTCTCAGAGTAGGAAATAAAGCCCTTTGCAACTTGCCCAGTCATTTTCCACAAGCAATAAGGATTTGAGTTAGGATTTGAATCCAAGACTCTCACACTTGGGAAGAACAGGAGTGCCCACATCATTTCAACGCCCCCCTACTTTTTGTGTAATTGAGCATTGAACTCAGGGCCTTGTGTTTGCTAGGCAGTTACTCTACCACCTGAACTGTTTCTTGGATTGGTTATTTTTGAGTGCATATTGAATCTGGCTTAAGGTCGATCCTCTTACCTGCACTTGCCTGCATCACTGGGCACCGGGGGTAACAGAAACACGCCCAAATAATGCTTGGAGTGGAGTCTTGCAAACTTTATGCCCTGACTAGCCTCAAACCTTGATCACCTCAATCTCTGCGTCCTAAGTAGTAGATTATAGTTATGGGTCAATATGCTCAGTTCTCACTCTTATTTCTCACTTTTTCTCTAATTGTCACTCTAATTATCTCACTTGTTGCTAATTGTCTCGTTAGTCCTTTGGCATTTAGGATTAGAATACCAAAAATCCAGGTGTCTCCTTTTCTTTCCTCCTCTACCCCTGCAGATATTTAATCACACCCCGTGGATCTTCCTTGCGGAATTCAATACCCCTATCCTCTGCTTTCTCCTTTCCTGATTTCTGTTAATGCTTTGGTTCACATGATCATGAACGCTTCTCTATTTTGATTGTCTCTTTAATGTTTCAGCTTTAGGGCTCATGAGTCTTTGTTT
Source organism: Dipodomys ordii (assembly GCF_000151885.1). Classification (NCBI taxonomy): domain Eukaryota; kingdom Metazoa; phylum Chordata; class Mammalia; order Rodentia; family Heteromyidae; genus Dipodomys; species Dipodomys ordii. Next base: position 7,678,504 of record NW_012267301.1, read on the forward strand.
TGCTTTTTCACCTCCATTTTGGCCTACCTAACTCCAAATTGATTTTTCTAATAATTTCCTCTCTACCATGCAGGTCATTTTCACTCAGTCACGGACACATATTTTGATGATGATGAAGAAGATGATGATGATGTTGGTAAGAGCCAAATTCTTCTTTTAACCTCAGTTTCCCAAACCTCAAGGATAATTTTCTCTCAGTTAGAGGTCTTGGTAGGCTGACGCTAGCCTACCCCAGTCTCCAAACATCTGGCTCAAGAGATTCTTCTTCCTCTCCCTCCTGAATCCCTGGCACTGTTTCATGTACGGTCAAGGCGTCAGACTTAATGACTATGGTTGGCTTTACTTTTTGGGTATTTGTGTTTCCCCTTGTTCTAATATGAGAAAGATTTAGACAGTCTTACCATTCCTTTTCACAGCTTCTTAAATAGTCCTTTCAGTAATTCATTTTCATTTTATTCTGTTTACTACTGGCATGCAGACAATAGGAATATTCAGTACACATTGATTGAACTGATTTAGAACAGAAAGGTGTTTCTGTCTCTTTTGCTGATTTCATTGTTATATTTTCTCAATTAAGCACAAAAATTATACAACAACAAAATAAGTTGAAATGCCTTTTAGTTTGCATTCTGACTACTTACTTTGAGTTTTCTTTGAACTCTTCTTAATTCATTTTAAGAAAGAATAATTTTTTGAATGCCCAATTACTCACAATTGTATTGTATTTTGCTAGTTTTATGAAAAGGTCTCTTAGTCACTCTTCTTTTACTAAAGAAATATGTTTCAAATTGAATAATAAAATAAATGGGAACTAGACTTTAAATATATGTAATTGTTATATCGCTGTTTCTCAGGAATACATTCAAGGGTTAAATCATACCACTAAATTGTTTAAATCACATTATGAGCCTAGGAATTTAGTTGCTTTATTTCTTCTTAAAACAAATGTGTTATTGAGGAGTGATCTTTATTTTTCTGATATTTTTGCTGGAAATCCCAGAACTGGGATTCACTTGCTTTCCATTAAGTGACTTTGTCATCCCTCCTATGATTTAAACTGAGAAAAGCTCAAACGCATCAGCTTGGTCACATTTTTTTTCTCTCACAGACAATGCTGTAACTGTTATATTGATAAACTTCATGACACTTGTCTCTTTGACCATTTTAACAAAATTCCTACGTGTAAACTGGAACCCAGAGAAAGGTTAGCAAGTAATTATTTGCTTTGCAATAGAGTGCCATCTTGGTAACTTTTAACCTTTCTGAATTTCAGTGTTCTCTTCTGTGGGATGGGACAGATAATCCTGCCCTGTCCACAAATCACAGTGCAGAGTGGAATACAAACATGTAGGGGAGTTACTTAAGTCTATATTTAGAAAGATATGTTTAGACCTAATAGTGTTAATAGCTTATGGACTCCTGAGAATAAATTACTTTGAAAAAATTTCAAAAAAATCAATCACGTGGTAAGTGCTTCATGGTTTATATTTCAATAGAAAATTTGCCTGCATGATCCTTATAGTCTTACCTTTCTATATGTTCACATAATATATAATTAACCAAATTCATATAGATATATATACACACACACACACAGACAGATAGATAGATAGATAGATGGATTTGTATGTTTATTTCCTTCTTTTTCTCTGGTATACTTTATCCTTCCCCTTTTCTGTGGTAGCAAAAATATTTTTGCAAAATGAGCAATGTCCCATATTGAACATTTGTTGTTCACATTTATGATCCTCAAGAGGAAAACTTGGGAAATATATCCCTGTTCATATGACGTACCTTCAGACATTTCAGAACCACAGAACTTTTTTTTTAATGCAATAGCCTCTTTTTGAATATTTCTCTGTTTCCTGAAAATATGTTTCCTCCTGGAGTTTCTCAGCTAGTTCTTTGGTATTTATGATCTAAGTATTTCAGTAAATATCAGGAAACAACATTCATTGGTAAAGCTAAAAGGGAATAGGAGACATTTGTGATTTTAAGTTGAATAAACAGGTTAAGCTGTACTGAGATTAACCTCTGTAGCCTTGAGCCAAAATGGAGAAATAGGAAGAAATAAAAAGATGGGATTAAATACATTACAGACAGACAAATAACTCTTGGATTCACATCTTATCAAGTTGGGGATTATTTGCAGCAAATTCTGGGTCTTGAACTCCTTTCATCTATTCATTCTTTCTATTTTAAACTGAAATCCCTTTTTTCAAACAGATAGTGTGTAATAGAGAATAATAATAGACAACTCTATTAGCCCAAAAGGTGAACAGCTATAACAGCAAAAAAAAAAACCTTCAAAAGTAGTACAAGAAGCCTTTATTTCTTACTCTCTAATGGTCATTCTGTGGTTTTTTTGAAGGACCATTCTCAGGTGTTTCATGGATCCAGATTCCTTCAAATGGTATTTCCATATGTGTGAGGTCTTTGGAGCAGTTTCTATTCTGTTTCCTGACAAGAAAATGAATGAATATTATGCATTGAAGTTGTTTCGCATCTATTCAGTAATGTTTTCGCATCCATTCAGTAAATGGCACACATCAATTCATCTTACATTCTGCTCCCATGGATATATGGAGCAGCAAGGAAGGCTGAAAACATTATCTATTTGTGTTCTCAGGTAGAAGATAGTGTGCAGCTCCTATGAAATACTTACTCATGCCAAATGCTTTTCTGAATCCCTCTAAGACATCTATCAACCTAATCCTCAGAATCACCAACCTGAAGAGATACATTAAAATATGAATAGAAGAATAAACTAATCTAGATGAGCCCTAGAATTAGTAAGAGGCTGAGCCTGGTTATGAGATCAGCAAATCTGGTTTGACCAGTACATGTGCAGAGAGCTATAGTACTTGCCATTTATTAAATGTAAAAATAAATGGATGCATTACAAGGCTTTCTACTTTCTTATATAGGGTTATAGAATGGTCTAGGATTGAGATGGCAAGTATCTAAGAGAATGACTGTATGAAATTTAAGCATAAGACTGAAGGCCCTTTAATTTAGTCTTTCCAGAAATTGGCCCAGTAATTCTAGTTTATTTTTGGTGACTTGCTTTTGTGTTGTTCATTTTTTGTTTTTGTTTTCATTTTGTTAATGTGAACACTTAGTAAAGTTTTTGCTGAATCTCAAAGGTTCTGGTAGGTTGTCTTTTCAGTTTCATTAGATATCAGAAACGTGTTGATTTTCTCTCTTTTTTCTCCCAATGAGCCTCTTGTCATTGAAAATGTGTTTTTAGTTTCCTTGTGTTTTCATATTTTGATTTTCTTTTGTTGTTGCCTTCTAATATAATTTCATTATATTTGACAGACTAAAGACCATCATTTTATTTTCTTGCATTTGCTAAGACTTGTTTGACATCCTAAAATATTTCACAAAAACTTGCCTGGGCTGCTGAGAAGACTATATATTGTGCAGCTACAGGATGAAATCCTCTAGATATGTATGTAGTCCATTTGATTTCATCTGTGGTCATTAAATTCTAAGGTTTCTTTGCTGATTGTTGTTGTCATTGTTTTGCTCATCTATTGATGAGATCAGGGCACTGAAGTCTTGCGCCATTACTATGCTGAGGTCTGACCAGGGCTAGACTCTGCTAGAAGGTCCACGTGTGTTTGTTTAATCTGGATGAATCACCATATGGTGCATGATGAAAACAACTTTTTTTCTTCATGTATCATTCCTTAATAGGAAGTGAACCCTTTTTGTCTTCTCTTGAGTAATTTACTTAGAAGTATACCTTATCAGAGGATATAAGTATCATTTCTTCTGGCTGCTTTGGCATCCATCCATTTCCTTCAGGGGCTTTTTTGACACTTTTACTCTAAACCTCTGTCTTTGTGAATGAGATGTGTTTCTTGTGAGTAATAAATGGCTACCTCACATTCTAATCTAAGTCTGTTGATTACAGAGTTAATCCATTCATATCAAATGTTAATAATGAAGGTATGTCATATTTCCTGTCATTTTATAGTTTTTATTGTACTTTTGCATATTGGTGGACACATGTTACCTTGTTTATTCAGGAATTTAGTGCTTTTCTTATGCATTCCTTGTGATATATGTAAACATATATGTATTATATCACATATATGAATATTCCTAGAGTTAATGTTATATAACATGTTATATTGAATGATATACTAATATTATGCTATATTATATTAATATTATCTATATAGCACATATAATATATTGTATATGTACATGTATGCATATTTATGTATAAATATTATATAATTTATATAATATACACTTCACACATACATTATATAAATAGTATATATGTATAAATATCCATATATATTTGTAATTATATATCAGGAAAATAGTTTAATTTTTAAAACTGTATTTGCATGTGAAAAATTTGAAAAGGACATCTATAATGTTGAGATTGATTAGTCTAAGTGCTAGTTTTCTATTTTCAAAATGTTGCTTACTTTTAAAATTATTTATACAAAAAGTTTTTACTTATGTTATAAGAATGAAAGCATTTAAGAATACATTTTTAAATTAAAAAGAAGATACATGTGCTCAGTAGAAAGAGTGATAGATACTTGTATAAGTATATTAATATCACAAAACTTTATACCATTCCCAGAATCCATCTGATGTGTTTATTTTGGGGCATTCAATGATCATATAGTCACCTATTCTGTTGTATGTGTTGCTTCTCTATGTTCCCCAACTTTGGCAGGGACCTGACACAATCCATGCTTTCGAAAAACTTATTTAACAAAGGGTGGGTAAGATGTCAGAAGTCTATAATTCTGAGAAACAGCATTGAAAGTGCTTCTCCTTTGGGATGATAGTTTTATCTGCAATAATTTAGCACAAACTGTGGATGCTGTCAATCACATTGAGTTGTCATTATTAACTTTAAAGCACATTCTTGCCTTGCTGGAATTGGGATTGTTTTACCTCAAATGTCTGAGCATATTTTAAACAAGTTTAGAGTTTGGAAGGATCCATTCAGCAGACCATGGGACCACTTGTGTAGTAAGAAGTTCTTCAGAATTCTTATGGGAGTCTGTAAGAATTCTGTAAGGATTCTTATGGGTTAAATATCTGAAATAGCTCATTAGTAACTTATTGGGGAACCTTGAATTTCAAAAATGACTTTTCTGTATTTCATTATTCATATTTGATAGACCAGGAAGGCAATTAGATTAATTCTATTTATTATAATTTATTGTAATTTATTTACACATTTATTGTAATTGCATTATAATATTGATCATAATTGCATGATAGCATGTACCATCACTTCAGAGGAAAGCTCAGAAATTAGTTTTCAGCAGTCAGCCATTTTTCCACTGTGTGAGATATCGTTAGGCCTCAGCCAGCCCAGAACATTGCCATGGATGCTCTGCTTATTCCCACAAGGATTGTGTCCTTGAGGCCAGGGACAGTGTGATCCCAGAACCCACTGTATTTCCCAGAATATGGTGGCCACTCAATAATTACCTTCTTGGGAATTCCATCCCTTAGACCTTGTCACTTTTAAACATTTAATTGTCCATTCCTATTTCCTTCAAAAGAGTAGGTTAGCAAGAGGAGGAGGAATATTTGACCTATCATAAATAGTTAATATGACTCCAGAAGACATTGCAATGAGTATTAAAGAATTAGAATATAATTTTTAAAATTGCACTTTCCTTCATAGAGCTCATAGTCTTAATGAGAAAATGTATATCATCCCAGGAGAAATACTATTGACGTGTGTGTGTGTGTGTGTGTGTGTGTGTGTGTTGTGTGTGTGTATTGGATAACCACCTCTTTTGTCAGTAAAACAGACTTGGGAAATAAAGCTCCAAAAATCAGAAAGTGATGGTGCAAACAATAAACATACCTCTTTATTTTATTTTTAATTTTATTTGTGAAAATACTGTACAGAGGGGTTAAATTGCATGGGCAAGATAATGAGTACATTTCTTACCAAGCATTGCAGCCTCCTCCTTTGTTTACCCTTCACATCACTTCCCAGCCTCCCCCCTCCCCCCCCAATCCCAATCCTTCTCCTTCCCCCCTCCTCCCCTCTCTCCCCCCACCAACGTTGTAAAGTTCGTTTTGGAC
>NW_012267301.1:7691200-7707018 GCF_000151885.1 Dipodomys ordii
TTCTTGCCTTGGCTCTCCCTCACTTGTCTAACTCTCTGTCCTGTGATGGCACACTTGGTGTGTTTCTCTGGCTTGGGACTGTTCACTGGAACTCTAAAACTCCTTTCTTTGCGAGAGCTTGTTCAGATTCCAGCTTCTCCTCTGCCATCTTGTCTCCTTTTTCCATACCTCTTTATTTTAAAAGAACAATTTTGTACATGCTTTTATTTGCAAAGGGAGTGTTCTAGTACTTTAAACTCTAGGTCTCTTCACTCTTGAAAATTGCATTATTGTATTAGCATAAGATTTACTTGTGGGCAGAGAGAAGCAGGGAGGTAAAACCTTTCACAAGTTGAAAATTAGACAAAAAGAACAATCCAATGTGGTGTTACTACATTGCATATATGGATGCTGAAAAGAGCCATTTATCCATTTAGGCATTAATTTAATAAATAGTACATATCTGGCATAGGAGAAGATAGTGAAAAGTGATGATAGAAAAATTTCAACAAATGCCTTGAGATTTCACACAGAAACATTTTCTACACTGAAGTTGACATATTCTGTTGAAGAGTAACAAAGCTTCCTGAGATATAAGATCATTTCATTAAATCAAGGTTTGGAATTGCTGAATTATAAAAGGACCACTTCCTTGATATCAGCAAAACCTGACCTTGAATCCTGGCTCTGCTACTTCCTTGAGCAAGCAACTCACCTAATGAACTCAGTTTCTTAACTACAAAATGGGTGTAATAATAACTACTCCATATAATTAAGTGAGATTCAGTATTTAATCTTTTGGTGTAGCATTATGGCACCTAGAGATGCGTTGCCAAAACACTTTTCCCTCTTCATTTAATTTGCACTGTTTCAACAGCAAGGTAGTGGAGAGGTGTGGGGAAACGTGTTGTAGTTGCCTCTAGATGGCGTTCTGACAATGTGAGAGTGGTTTGCTGGAAGGTGGTGGAAAGTGGGAAGGAACATGGCATATGCCAGGTGCTTGGTGCTGCATGAGTTCTGTTACTGGTCCACAGTTTAGTTCCCCAACTGACCCTGACAAGAGATCATAGAATTGGCAGGAAACAGGTTTTTGTATTCATACTCATACTTGCTTTAGGCCAATGGAGAAGCTTATGTATTTTGTGCTAAGGAGTCAGGAAGATGGTTCATTTCTTTTAGAAGCACAGGAAGGAACAGAGAAAGGAAAGATCAAAGCAGAAAGCACATGGACAGGTCATCCAGAGAGAGAAAGGCATGTGTTTATGTTAATCTTCTATCCTATTACTAGTTGTAGAAACAAGCTAGTCTCGTTTACCACCACAGGCACTGCAAGCAGGGTTAGAAGCATTCCAAAAGCCAGAAAAGCTCAGATGAAGATAATAGGTAGAGAGGAAAAGGCAATACTTATTTTCCTGAAAGCCTGGAGCAGCGGGAGAAGATAACTCTAGACCAGCATCCATGTCATTTGTGTCATTGTCACCTGATTCCATGTTCATGGAAGACATTACTAATTGATTAGGATACTTTTTCCTGTGGAGATTATCTCTAATCTTCAACATCGATGTCAAAGTCATAGGAATTGATGTAGGTTTTCTTTGTTGGGTTCATTTTTACCCTGTATGGAACAAGATACCCTGTCCTTGTGCCTTTTTCTTGCTAATTCCTTATTATGCTTCATTCCTTACTATGTCTTTAAAAGAAATGGTAAATCTTTCTGGCATTCTAACCAGTCTCTCACCAAATACATACAACTCTTCTCTATTCAGATTTGCTACAGTGACAAGTAACCCTACAAGCTTTGTGATCTAAATTAGCAGTGCATTTCTCATGTACATTACAACTTGGTGATCATCAATCAGCTGTTGTGGCACTGTTCCATATTTCCTGAATTTTGTATTAAAGGACTGAGTTCCAGGATCAGATCTGATGTGAGACATATTGTGCTTAGGGCAAAGGAGCCAAGCAGATTGGCAGAAACTAGTGTTGTCTCTTAATGCCTTTGCTGTGTGGTGGCATATATCAAATTCATTCACATTCTAGTGGTCATATCACAGACAAAGCCCAGTATGAGTTCAGTGGAGATGTGAACTCTTACCAGTGCAGGGATCCTGCAAAAGGCATGGCAATGGCTGAAACTATATTATCTTGCAGGAAAGAGAAGAAAAGTCAAGAAGTTGACTGCAGTATATCCATTTCTTGTGATCTTATGAGGGTAGCAAATATATGTATGAACCACAACTGGTAACTCCACTCCTGTCACATTGCTTTTCAATGGCCGCAAATAAAAAAGGAATCTCTAGATAACTGAAAACAAGCATTTTCTAGAAATGTAGTCTAATATTCAGATTCTGTAACCATCCATTCTGCACTTTTTTTTTTGTCAGTCATGGTGCTTCAACTCTGGGCCTGGGCGCTGTCCCTAAGCTCTTCAGATCAAGGCTAGCACTCTACCACCTGAACCACAGTACCACTTCCAGTATTCTGGTAGTTAGTTGGAGAGAAGAGTCTCACAGTCTTTCCTGCCCAGGCAGGCTTTGAACTGCGATCCTCAGATCTCAGCCTACTGAGTAGCTAGGATTACAGGTGTGAGCCACTGGTGCCTAGCCCATTCTACACTTTTAATAACAATTTCATAAGACCTGGATCTCTTAAAATTGCTAATTTCAGTATTGGCCTGACTTATGCACTAGTTCTTGTTCACATGCTCTAACCTAATTTTTTTGGCCATCGTCACCAGGTCTTTAATGTCCTAGATGGAAAAATTGTTTAAGGAACATATCCTTTTTCTTCATATATGCTATTCTCTTTGCCTGAAATACACTTTCAACTAGGACTTATTTACCAAGCTTGCTCATATGAAGTTAAGGACACACATAAATGTGGCATTTTTGTCATTCTACAACCTATAAGCTGACAGCTCATTACTTTTTTCTTTAATAAGATGATCATTCTAACCAAAGAAATGGCCTGATATCAACCCAAAGAGAAATAAACTCATGTTTCAGCAAAAGAATTCTGTGAGCAGATGGCTCACATCTGTAGTGCTAGCTAATTGGGAGACTGATAGCTGAGGGTTGTAGTTCAAAACCAGCTCATCCAGGAAACTCCAATGAGCCACCAAAAAACCAGAAGTGGAACTGTGGCTCAAGTGGTAGAGAACTAGCCTTGAGCAAAAAAAATTGTCCAGGTCTGGTACAGCAGTTCAAGCCCTAGGACCAGCATAAAAGAAACAAAACAAAACAAACAAATGAAGGAGAGTTCTCCTCATGCCCTGCTTTGATGAATCCTCATTCCTCATTCTTAGCAGTGTGGTTCAGTGAGAGCTGATAGTGTCAGGTGAAGGCAGTATTTTAGTCTATCACACTCTCTGGGATTGGTAGAACCCACAGGAGCAAATGTGTCTTAGGCTTGAGTTGATTGATGAATAGTTTACACAAGGTTGAGTGTCTTGTAGCCAAAGAAAGGAGCGTGCTGCAATCACAGGATTGAGGAAGTGTCATCTTGCAGGAAATGTGACAAACTTGGGACATTTTCTATACTGAAATCTGAAGGTGGGTTCTTCTGTATTTATGTTATTTTCATGTATATTTTCTATTAATGATTCTAGTTTCACCGTAAGCTGGTTTATGTACTGTCTATGTATGTTTACAAGCAATCACAAGAAAGGGGACACTGAATGAGATGTAGACAATCTGGCAAAGGTTCCAAATGCTGTGATTCTGTCTTCTCCCTGGTGGAAACATTCTACATTCTTTTTTTGACAAATTTCCTTTTTTTTTGCCAGTTCCTGGGCTTGAACTCTGGACCTGGGCACTGTCCCTGAGATTCCTTTGTTCAAGACTAGCACTCTACCATTTGAGCCACAGCTCCACTTCTGGCTTTTTCTGCGTATGGGGTACTGAAGAATTGAACCCCGGGCTTCATGCATGCTAGGCCAGCACTCTACCACTAAGCCATATTCCCAACTCCCAAGTTTCCTTTCAATACAAAACAATAGATTCCTTCTTCCTTCGCTGACAGGCGATTGGTAGTATTACTTTTCATCTTGCCAATCCCACTTAGGGGGATTGTTCCAGCACCATAGATTTGGAACATTTTGAGGCACAGCTTCTATAAATACACATTGAGTTATTTCCCCCCTCAGGCCCTGGCTTGGAAGGCACTTGCACTTCTGGTTCAGAGCTGTGTGCACTGGGGGTACTCCATGGGGTGCATTGTTTCTGGAGGCAATGTTTTATTAGTGGTTGGCATGGCCTGAGGGAAGACGTGGTTCTTAGTAAGAATGAGGTACCTGGAATAAATCTTTCCAAAAGCTGCTTTTCCCACCTGGGAGCATGTAGAAAGGTGTTGGGTTGTACTAGGACACCAAGAAAATGGTGATGGGAATTAGAACCCCTTTTAGGAGTATTTATATAGAAGCAGACAGATACATTTCAAGATCCAATGTTTGCTCTACTTTAGGCTCCTTTTCCCTTTTTAAGGAAGCATTATCGTAGTGGCAGTCAGCGGCCCAGACTAATGATGGTCACACCTGATATTTGGTTGATTGGGAGGACATCTTGAGCAAGTTGGCTTAGTACCCCTTACCCTTTAGTTTTATCAACTGTGAAAGAAGAGAAGTTAGAGTACCTCCTTACAAAGTTGTAAAGATTAAGTGGAATTCTAAGTCATTGAGTCACCTTAAGCACAGAGTAATTATTAGTTTGTACATGTGATATTACTAGTTAATATTCATTTTATTATCAGATAAAGAAGAGGCAGGAAAAACAAAGTAGAGTGACAGTATCTTGGAAAAATGATTAAAATTCCTTTGCACACAATTTCATATAATGTCTCTCTTCCAACAACACATCAAGAATAATCAATATAAATAGAATCATCATTCTAATAGAAGTACTTGCAGAAAACTAGTAGAAACACAAATGGAAAGACTAAATGCAATGTGGATGGTCTATTCTTTCCTCCTTCCATAATATTGATGTCCAAAAATTGGTTACATTTTACAAGCACACCTGCTTCATTAAATTGATTTAAGGAAAAAGGAGAGTGATGATAAATTATACATAAAGCCTGAGCTAGCTTGTAAGAAAATGACATTTTGACCTTTGTTTAATAGAATTTACTTTCATAGTGATTGCTCAGTTGGAGCAGAAAAGACATGCTCTGTGACAAGACAGGTAACAGGGGTCTGGTGAGTTGTCCCTTCTCCACAAACCAATCAGTGAGTTCTGGGAGTTGCTAGGACAGTGCAAGCAAGATTTCTTTCTGTTTCATGAGCTGGAGGTCCGTGAGAATAGATGACTGTTTTCTAGTATGGGTTCCTTACACTGAGTAATTTCAATGTCTGATAGGATCATGACAATAACCTTTCCAAAGCTGTAATTAAAAAAAATGTTAATGTGGTCATACCAGTAACCTTACTAAAGAAGTCGACCTTACCTTTGAAAGAAATACTGTTTGAAAGAATATTTCTTTAAAAGAAATATTTCTGTATACCTTGTGAACCTAGATGACAAGGGAATTTTCTGCCAATAATAATATTCATGAATAGTGAACATCTGTATTTCATCTACTGGGAGAAGAAGCTAATCTCTTGAGATGATCAGATTATATGTTTTATTTTAAAGGAAACAGTACTGGGTTTGCCATCACATGGATTTAAACTTATACTTTACCTCTAACATGTTTCAGCTCTGAGATTATAGCTAAGGTTGCTGACTTCTATGAGCTTCAGTATCTCATTCTTAAAATTGGTACATAAAGCCAGGAGCCAGTAGCTCACGACTGCAATCCTAGCTACTCAGGAAGCTGAGATCTGAGGATCACAATTCAAAGCCAGATCTGGCAGGAAAATATGTGAGACTCTTTTCTCCAATAAACCACCAGAAAATTGGAAGTGGCATTTTGGCTCAAGTGATAAAGGACTAGCCTTGAGATGAAATGCTGAGGAACAGTAGTGCCCAAGCCCAGAGTTCAAGTCCCACAACTACCACCACCACCACCAACAACAAAAATAGCTACACAATAATCATCTTCTAAACTATGAACAAAATAGTAAAAACATAAGATAAGGAAAGCTGGGTTTGGTAGTGCATTCCTGTAATTCCAGCACTGGGGACATTAAAGATGATGATGGTCAGCCTTAGTTTTATATGAAGTTTAGGGAGTTGAAGAGTACCTTGGGCTACCTAGTGAGATCTTACCTTAAAAAATGTTATCTCAAATGGGAAATTTATCAATATATAAAAGTACTTATATATAGCTGGATGCTGTTGGTTCATGCTTGTAATCCTAGCTACTCAAGGATTTGAGGATCAAAGCCAGCCTGGGCAGGGAAGTCTGAGACTCTTATCTCTAATTAACTACCAAAAAGCTGAAAGTGGAGCTGTGACTCAAGTGGTAGAATGTTATCCTTGAGTAATAAAGCTCAGGGATAGTGACTAGGTCCTAAGTTCAAGCCCTAGGACCAGTACAAAAAATTATATAAACCTATATTTCATTTTAAAGCAATCTACTATAACAACTGGCTGACTTCAGACAAGCTGCATACTTTCTCAAGGTTGTTTCTTCATGTCCAGGTGGGAACAATAGTATTACTCAACTCTTGAGTTGTTATGAGAAATAAGTGATATGAGGTATGTCAAATACCAAGGACTGTTCTGGAATTTAATATAGATTTTATATCCTTATCATTGCCATGGTTTGGATTTAATGATCTCCAAAGGTGCATGTGGTAAAGACTTGATTCCCAGCCTAAAGTACAACAGGAGGTGGTTGGGTCCTGGGAAGGCATGATCTACTCCATTCTTTAATGTCTAAGTACATTTGTGTCCTGAAAGTTTCAATATAATTTCTTTAAAAAGTAAAAAAAAATCCTCTATTACATTAATGTGACAAAGTTGGGTCACAGCAACATGCTCTGGGGTGGGATTATCCTCTTCCTATTTCTCTTTTGCTTCCTGCCCACCATGACCTCCACTGATTAGCTTCACTATTTGCTCTTGTGGCATATTCTGCCACAACAAAAGCCCAAAAGCAATGGTCAAACCTCATAAATATTCTGTCCATCTCCAATGTTCTCTTATTAAGTTGCTTAGCATCTCATTACATTTAGTTATATTTTCACAGTCATGAAAAGCTGACATTACTGTCGTCACTCTAGGAAACATACTTTCATTCCTTTGGAGAGCATATCTATCTAATAAGGTGCTGTAGATTTCACAAGGGTGTCACTCAGCACAAGTGGAAATACCTTTTGGATTCTTTAATGTCTAAGAACAATATTTGTGTCCTGAAAGTTTCAATGTGGATTATATATAAAATAAACCTCTATTACATTACTTAGGGTGATGGGTTGTTTGTGAATGAGCAAGAGAAAGAGAGAGAGGAGAGAGAGACAGAAAGAAAGAGACAGAGACAGAGAGAAAATCGGTCATAAGAAAGAAGATAGACAAGATAGACAAGAAAAAGGTATTTTAGCAGAGTTTGACCTCCCGTGTCCTGACTCAAAGGGGCAAGAAAACCCCTTTTCTTTTATTTTTGTTGGTCATGGGGCCTGGACATTGGACCTGGGTGCTGTCCCTTGGCTGTTCAGCTCAAGACTAGCGCTCTATCAATTGAGCCATAGTGCTGCTTCTGGCTTTTTTCTGCTTATGTGGTGTTGAGGAATTGAACCCAGGGCCTCATGCATGCAAAACAAGTACTCTACCACTGAGTGACCTTCCCAGCCCACCCCTTTTATTTTTAATTTTCCCTCTAGAGATTTGCTCCATTGGCTCTTAGTCCATCCTTTGATTTCATCATAGAAGAAAAGGAGAGTATAAAACTGAACATGATCAAATAAAGTGTGAGAATTAGAAGGCTGACTGTCTGGTGCTATGGTATGTTTTGATGTTCCTCAGATATGAGTCTAACAGATACCCAAACTATTCAAGAGAGGTGCACTGCTCAAGCCTCTTTCTGATTTCCACAAACTGTCCTGATATTTCCAGTGCTAATTTCAAGCCACCTTTTTTTTTGTTGTTGATTGTGGGGCTTGAACTCTGGCCCTGGGAGCTGTCCCTCAGCTCTTCAGCTCAAGGCTAGTACTCTACCACTTGAGCCACAGCACCACTTCCAGTTTTCTGAGTGGGATTTTGGAGGTGAGAGTCTCACAGACTTTCTTGCCTGGGCCGACTTTGAACTGTGATCCTCAGATCTCAGCCTACTGAGTAGCTAGGATTAAAGGCATGAGCTACTGGCACCTGGCAAGCCACTTTTTAAAGCCTTACAAATAACCTTTATGCATACCTTGCATTGAGTCTGATTCCTGAGTCAGTCCAATAAGGTCCAGAGGTAGGTATCAGCTCTGTGCTAATCTAAGGAATAGATTGCTTTCAGAGCTGCTCAGACTTGCAACACAATATTACAGGATATGGCAAAGTCCTGCAGAAACTCTATGATGGTTTAAAAATACGTCAAGGGAACAGTATCAAATTCCCTGTCATTAGATTGGGGCTGTATTCAGCAATTTATTTGTTACAAATAAATTATGGTGGAAGTGAAGTTGTTTCATATTTACCTATAAGATACATGGGGATTTCCCTCTCAAGAGAGAAAACCCAGCTTCCTTGTTACGAACACATTGATGTTTTCCAGAGAGAAGTTCACAGGGTTCAGATCAGGAGCCTCCCACCCACTAAGTGTCATATGAGTGAGCCACCTTGGGACTTAATCCACTAAGGAATTCACAGGGATGGCTGAAATCAGAGTCTGTGTGTGTCTCCTTGTTGATGCCTTCAGCTTATAATAATTTTTCCTGAGCTGCTTGTGAGGTCAGGTTGAGCTGGAGAAAGGGACTACAGGGAAGGCCTCACTGGTTTTCTGAACAGAATGTAATGCGGTCTCTGTAGCTGGTGAGTATAATATGTTTGCTTTACCAAGAAATCTGGGAGCTAAACTGTTTTTATCTTTTCATGGGTGGTTATCATTCAAGCTCTCCCACTAATGGGGTTACTTTCAATGCCCTCATTGAAAAGTTAATCTAAATATCACTAGGAGGAAGGAATAGGTCAACTACAGAAGTCAAGGCCTATCCCTTGGCACTTGGGAAAAATTTAGAGAATGATTTTGGGAAGACACTTCTGTGTAGACATCAGAAAGGACATTGCTGTGTAGAGAGAATCAGTCAGAGATGTAAGCAGTAGGTGTGGCTTCTTGTTCTGAAAAACATCAGCTTCATCATTCACGCTTGCTGGGTGATTATTGGGGTTGGACTCTCCTACTCAGGCACAGATATGGCTTTGTGTGTTTGTTTTATGTGCTAGTAATCAGGCTTGAATTCAGGGCCTTGAACTATCACTTGGCTCTTTTGCTCAAGACTGGTGCTCATTGACTTGACCTAAATCTCTACTACTAGTTTTATGCCAGTTGATTGGATGAGAGTCTTACCACCTTTTCTGCTCCGGTTGGCTTTGAACCTTCATCCTCATATCTCAGCCTTCTGAGTATCTATGATTACAAGTGTGAGCCATCATCACCCAGTCAAGCACAGATAAAGTTTTGAAATGATCTTTTTTCTCCAGAGAGTATTTTCTCCCACTTCTTTTTCTGTATCTTTACCTTTTCTTCTTTCTTTCTTTTTTTTTTTTTTCTGTCCAAGGCTAGCACTCCACCCATCACTTGAGTCTGTTACATATGGTCTTTAAGAGCCATTGGTGTCCCAGTAATAGACATGAAAAAATATGTGTGTGTGTGTGTGTGTGTGTGTATATATATATATATATATATATATATATATACTGGAATTCTATGCCTCAATCAGAAAGATACCACCTCATTTGTTAGGAAATGGAAAGACTTGGAAAAAAATCATATTAAATGAAGTAAGCCAGACCCAAAGAAACATAGGTCCCATGGTTTCCCTTATAATGCAATAATTATTATATGTCTAGGATAATCTTACCAGATGAGCAGAAAACCTCAAAAGCTATGTATATATGAACATATAAGGTGATACTAAGGAAAATGTACCCCAATATATGGACACCAGAAGTTTTTCTTTGTTGTTGTTGTTTTTTAATGTACTATGTGATTTTTTTCCTTCTTTCTTTCTTTTTTTTTTTGGAGGGGGGTGTCGGTCTTGGGGCCTGAGCTCTGAGCCTGGGCGCTGTCCCTCAGCTCTTCAGCTCAAGGCTAATGCTCTACCACTTGAGCCATAGCACCACTTATGGCTTTTTCTGCTTATGTGGTGCTGAGGAATTGAACCCAGGGCCTCATGCATACAAGGTAAGCACACCACTAAGCCACCTTCCTAGCCCCCTGTATGTGATTTTCTTTTGTTTTTTTTGTATGTCTTGTCCCCCTATAGTATATTCTCTGTTGTCATTGTTTTTTATTTTGGTACCCTGCATCTTGTATATACATTTATCTAATATGGGGAGGGAGAAATGATGAAATAAGAACACAGGATGATCCATTGCAAGACTCACAAGACACTATGTTGGAAATGAACCTTACAACTTTGTAGAGAGGTGGGGAGGAGGAGGGAACAATGCTCGACAAGAAATGTACTCATTACCTTACTCTTATAACTGTAACCCCTCTGTACAGCATCTTTACAATTAAAAAAAAAAGGATTGTCTCAGCAAGGCAAAATTTACTTCTGCAGAAGAGTGTGCCATCAGCCAGAAATCTGGTAAACATGCACACAGGGAAGGCAGGCTGCTCTCCTATGTATCCCTAACTTACCAGGCTCTGCTCGTCTGTTCAGATTGGTTGAGCAACTTGCTCATGATTGGCAAGTTTGAATAGTGTAAGATGTATTTATTTAAGGTGACAACTAAAACATTTTGAAATAAGATTAACAGTAAACAAGTAATCTCAAAACATACCCATATCCTCTGCTATTTCTTGAATAATCTGAGGTGTGTCTTCTGAAGCATGTCTAAATTCCATCTTGGAAAAACCTTACATTTAGAAAGATCTTCCTTTTTTTTGTATGTTTTTTACTGTAAAAATGCTGTACAGAAGAGTTACATGAGCAAGGTAATGAGTACACTTCCTATTGAGCATTGTTGCCCCCTCCTTTGTTTTCCCCTTACCATCCCTTCCCCACCTCCACAACTACCGGCCCCTCACCTTAGTTGTAAAGTTTGTTTTCAACATACTGTTCTGTACCTCTCATTGTTACAGTGGGTCAACCTGTATCCTTATTTAAGCATTTTGTTTTTTTTCCCTTCCCCTCCCCAAATTAGAGAAGTGTATCTACTAGATGCAGGGCAATAACATCAAATACAGTGAAAATAGGGATTATATTGTGGGAGAGAAACATATAAAGCAACAAAAAAATCACGTGGTACATTATAAATACATTAGAAACAATATCAAGAAAGTAAAAAGATATTTGTGTCCTTATCTTGGGGTTCATTTCTTATAACATCATCTTACCTGGTCATATGTACATAGCTTTTGGCCTTTTCTGCTTGTCTTACACATATACTAGTTATTGCAAACAAGGGAAACCATGGGACCTATGTTTCTTTGGGCCTGGCTCACTTCACTTAATATAATTTTTTCCAAGTCTTTCCATTTCCTAACAAATGGGGCAATGTCATTCTTTCTGATGGAGGCATAAAATAAAGAATTCCATTATATATATATATATATCACATTTTCTTGATCCATTCATCTACTGAGCAGTATGGAGGTTCCTCAAAAGACTCCACATAGAGCTCCCCTATGACCCAGCATTTAGCCAAATGATCACAAACAAGACCATACTAAAGCTACCAGCACAACTACGTTTATCGCAGCATTATTTACCATAGCTAAGATATGGAACCAACCTAGAAAAACCTTTCTTATCCCAAAACATTTCCTTTTTATTCTTACTGATTTTGTCTTCACAGATTAATCAACAAAAGCCAAGCCACTCAGCCAAAGCAGGAACTTTAAAGCCATCACTTGATAGAAAAGACAGTTTTTCTCATAAGCCATAGATCTACTTTCTCACTTTTGGGTGCTTCCTTAGAGATAAATCTCACAGTCTGTTTTGCCTGGACTGGCTTCAAACCCCAATCTTCAGATCTCAGTCTTCTGAGTAGTTAGGATTACAGGCATGAGCCACAAGAATTTTGTTCTCCCCCACTTCTTACTGAAGTGGGAAAAATAATTGAAAAAACTATTTTTAAGGAAACTCCAGAAAAATGATTCTCCTTATGACAGTGATTTAAATGTGAGTTTTGATTTCCAGGACAATGGTTTTGTTATGCTAGGATCAAATTCATTTTTGCAATGAGATGAATGGATGAAAAAGGTCATCAGAGAGCAAAATGTTGTTATTAATTTACAAGATAATGTGCTTGTTCTTTTGAGAATCACTCCCAAGGCTCACTGTTCTTGTATAATCTTGTATTGTAGGTAATTATACAGATATTAACTTGATAAAGATAATGACAAAAATCAATCATTGGGTGGGGTTTCAGGTTATTTGAGTGTGCATTTTTGGGATCTTTGAATTAAAGATTATCTTTAGATAGGCATTTGTTTGCTAATTAATGCTTGAAATAGCTGTTGAAATTAATACAGAGCCCATTGCTACCTTTTTCACAATGAATTTTATTGACAGTAGGATATTTATTCAGTTGGGGAATCATACATGACAGATACAGATTTCAAATAATCATTTGAACAATCAAGTTCAAATATTTAACAGCACAGAAAAGTTTAAGTAGGAAATTTATTATTTTGTATGTGTGTGTGTGTGTGTGTGTATGTGTGTGTGTGAGAGAGAGAGAGAGAGAGAGAGAGAGAGAGAGAGAGAGAGAGAGGATGAAGACGATGGAACGTTATTGGATTTTAACCACATAAGACCTGGAGTAGTCTGTTAAACACATAGGCCACAGGAAAGTGTTATTTTCTACTTTTGGATATTTTCTATTACTCAGAAGTTTATTCTGTTGCTCACAAGTTTATGTAACTTGTGATTTAATGCAACATGTAAGTTTATGTACCTTTTCCTAATATGTGAGGAACCACTTTCCTCTCTAGTCGTGCGTAAGTATCACTAGAACAATTAGTTAAAAATACAGATTCCAGAGCTCCTCATGATTCTGAACCATAGATCTGGTTTGATACCTGCACACCTTTATTTTTTATTTATTTATGTATTTATTTGTTTATGTATTTATTACTCAAGCCCTGGCTTGAACTCAGGGCTTCGGTGCTCCACCCCTGGTTTTTGGTGCTTAATTGGACATCATCTTATGGATATTCCTTGTCAGCCTAGCTTTAAATGGTGATCCTCAGATCTCAACTTCCTGAGTAGCTAAGATTGCAGATGTGAGCCCCCAGGCCCCAGAAATACATCTGTATTTTTAAACAAGTTCCAGGTGATTCTGATGTAGAGCTTGCTTTAGGAAGTTCCAAATTGTGATGTTCTTTAGGGAAATCTGCTCTTATAACTGGAAATCATACTATTAATCATGACATCATATTAGTTTGTACTTAAAATCATAAATATGAAAGCACAAGAAGAGAAACACTGTTCTCTCTCTTTCCCCATGTTGATTACTTCTGATCTCAAATTTTCCACAACTTTTTTTTTGTTGCCAGAGATTCCATCGCCTTCAAAATATTTTCACATTTGTTGTTATTAGAGTTACGAACTTTACAACTTTGGCGGGGGGGGGGGTTGGGAGGGAGATGGAAGAGCAGGGATGGTAAGGGGAAACAAAGGAGGAGGCAACATGCTTGATAAGAAATGTACTCATTACCTTGCTCATGTAATTGTAACCCCTCTGTATGGTATTTTCACAATAAAAAACGTAGTAATAATAAAAAAGAAGAGAAAAAATATTTTCACATTTGTGGCCCAATATTCTGAAATTTAGATTCAAATTGACCTCTACACTAGCTTTCTTAATAATTGGACATTTTCATTCCTTTCTGGATTCATCTGCCATTTTATGCTTAGCTTATATTGATTACATTATATTAGTTTGTATCAAAACTCCATTTCAGAGGCTAGCCCATGGCCAGAAACTGTGAGATTTCCCCATGTAATCTTGGCACACTTAGCTTCACAAAATCCCTTTCTATTCTTCTACCATATTTCACTTATTTACCTGACCAGCTGTGCTGTGTTGGACTCTATGAATTGCTCAAGGGTATGTAAGATTAATAGAGAAAATAACAAGGTTCATTTACTATTTTGGCTTTAGTTTCTCTTTCTCATTGTCTTACAAAATGTTTATCTTTGCTTTAATATATAAGTAAAGTAAATCTGTTGTGCTCTGGATTTCAAACAAATTAACAACAGAAGTTCATTATTTAGAGGACAGTATTTAAAGAAATCATGATAATCCATCTTCAAACATTGTCAAGGTTGGCATGCAATGAGAGCTAACATTTGATTGAGGGTAGCACCAAAGTTGGATAAATATGGTTCAGAATAAGGGAGGATGCTAAGCTGATCTAGCTAACAAAGATGGAGGGAGCAGGCCAAAATTGGAGGCTTCCTGTTTTTGGAGGGCTTGGAAAGAAAATAGGTTTCATAGGAAGGATCCAAAATTAAGGTGGATCATAACCAGCTTTCAGAATAGTAAGTCAGGATAATTGACAGTTCAGCAACCATAAGTTCAGGAAGTGTCCATTATTGCTCTATAGAGTGCTATGGATGGCTTGAGGGAGGGGGAATGGTCAGCTTAACACAAAGTAATGTGATGAGAATCTTAATTATCTGACACGTGGTATAGTTTAGTCATTTGTCTACCCCTAGACTAAGGCAACTAGAGTCACTAATTTGGCTATGCCCATAGGTCTGTTCTGGAAAGATGTCATATCAAAAGATGTTGTATCATGTGATAGATAGGATAAGGGATCAATAGTGGTTGGTGTAGGAAATGACATCTCAAAAGACCTTGGACATTTTGTCATTAAATAAATTGTAAGTCTCTACTATGTGCTGGGAAGTATACAGGGTAGTATTGATTTTAAGGTTATCTACATATTTTAATGATTCTTTAGGCCATATGTCTTCACTAATGTACAACTTGCCTAGATAAATAGGCTTGATGATGCTGCACTAGTTAGATCATCCTGGGAATGACTCGATCTGGTACTCAACTTTGGAGCAAGATGTATGAGTTCCCAAATAGATTGTCTTTCCCCAGAGTGGACTTTTCTAAGCAAGTCCCAGTGTCTAAGAATGGAGTTGGAAGAAAGTTTTAAGACATCCTTGGTAATCTATACACATGGCCTCTTAAAGCTAGATTGCATTAGAATTTATTTTTAAGACAGTTTGATATAAGAATGCTAGTGATTGAGGACTCATCTTACTTTTGAGATAGGAATTCACATGAGTGAATATGGATATAGGGTCCAAAGTTGGGCAGACTTGTACAGTAACATTCTTGTTGGTATCCCATCTGGTCAGGAGGTAGTTTAAGGCTGAGTTCCATCTGTCCTCATTGATATACTGCTAGAAATTATTCTTTGGGCAGGTTCTCCTCCATGACCAGCAGCGCATCTGCTTTCAGATTCTGTGAAGGCTGCAGAGCTCTGAGTAAGCACAGTGCTGCTTTAAGTCTATATATTTGTCTGATCTACTCAGCTAATACAAATGGAAAATAATTGACATAATACTTTAAGAATAATAAAAATAGCCGGGCGCTGGTGGCTCACACCTGTAATCCTAGCTACTCAGGAGGCTGAGATCTGAGGATCGTAGTTCAAAGCCAGCTCAGGCAGGAGAGACCGTGAGACTCCTATCTCCAATAAACCACCAGAAAAAAACCGGAAGTGGCACTGTAGCTCAAGTGGTAGAGCGCTTGCCTTGAGCTGAAGAGCTGAGGGACAGC
>NW_012267301.1:7707068-7782840 GCF_000151885.1 Dipodomys ordii
CTGTAGCTCAAGTGGTAGAGCGCTTGCCTTGAGCTGAAGAGCTGAGGGACAGCACCCAGGCCCAGAGTTCAAGCCCCACGACCGACCAAAAAAAAAAGAATAATAAAAATAATAAAAAAGGATTTACAATAAAAAAGGATTCCATAAAAATGCCCACCAAGTTAAGATAATGAACACTGAGTTCTGTAAACTACATATGAAATACTTCCCTCTTCTTTTTGGGACATGAAGAATGAGGCTGAGGAATGATCATGGCAAGGAGATTGTACACTGCTGAGAGAACTCAGAGATACTTTCTGGCCTCAGAGATTGAGTCCTTGATATTTCCAGGCTAATGAGATTAATGTCATAGCATTCTCATAAGCTAATCAGAATCATCAAACATCACAGAAAGCTGAATTTTGATATCAGTTACGTCTATAGCTATTTACAAAATTGACAAACCTGACCCTACGTTCATTGGATTTAATGAGCTTATAACCTTGTTTCTTTTCCTTTTATATTCCCTCTTTCCTTTCCTCCTTCTTTCCGCCCTACTTTTCTTTCCTTCCTTTCTTCCTTCCTTCCTTCCTTGCTATATAGTTCAGGATGGCCTTCAACTTGAAGTTGTGCTTCAGCCCCATAAGGGCAGGGATTATAGGAATATGTCACTATGCCATGCTCAATTACTTTTTTTTTCAGTTTGTAGGGTTGGTAGCTTACCTTATGTGAAGGTTACCAGTCTGTTTCATTTTTCCTCAAAGATGGAATTTAAGGAATAATGGCATTTGGGAATTTAGGAGTGTGTAAACACAAGCAGATGTAAGAAGAAACTCAGTTTTTAGGCCCTACTTTGGGGATGAGGACAATTATGTAAGTAGCTGGAAGTTAAGCATATTTCAATTTTTATTTCTTGAGCATTGCTGTAGGGCTTTTATGACTGAATATAGATATTTGAGGCCTGAACATTTTCAACACTCAATACCACAAATACTCATTTCAGAACTGTGATTGTATATTGTTTTATAGTTTGTGCTGACACACTTTCATATGTTGTCAAACATGTTGTCAAAGTTGGGATGGTGGATTTTGGGCAAAAACCCTGTTTTGACAAGACTGTCAATGGAGAGCTTAGGTATGTCTGATGTGTCACATATGTATGTGTGTTTCTACATTCATGCTAAGCAAGTTTTAGACCTCTATCAGATACTTAACACTGAAATATGATATTATACTAAAGTTTAAAACAAGATTTTACAATATAAACTCAGATTTTAATATAAAAGGAAAATTGTTCAGATAAACAGACCTACATAACATATCCAATGAGCCTCAGTTTTATTGGTGGTGGCAATATAATAGAGAAAGAACCACAAAAATTGAGATGAATGGAATGTTGCTGACAATTTGATTCAGAATCAGAAACTACACAGTGATTGGAGATATTTTGGGCAAAGGACCTTCCCCAGTGCAAAACAACAACAGCAGCAATAAACAATTAAATAAACACACACACACACATACACACACATACACACACACACACACACACACACATACATGAACAGTCAAACCCTAAACAAAGAGTAGATATATAGGTATTAGATATTCTAGGTAGATGATAGCCAAAAGCAAAAGGAATTTATAGTTTCAAAAGTTTTCCCCTTCCATTGCAATTGGAATATTTTTTATGTTTTTATTGTGAAAATACTGTACAGAGGGGTTACAGTTACATGAGCAAGGTAATGAGTACATATCTTATCAAGCATTGTTGCCTCCTCCTTTGTTTTTCTCCTACCATCCCTTCCCTCCCACTTCCGCCTAAATTGTAAAGTGTCTTGTACATCTCATTGTTACAATGGGTCAACCTGTATCCCTGTTTAAACATTTTGTTTTTTCCCTTCCCCTCCCCAAATTAGACCAACATCAAATACAGTGAAAACAGGGGTTATACCGTGGGGGAGGAACATACAAAGCAACAAAAAAAAATCACATGGTATATTATAAATACATTAAAACCAATAGCAAGAAAGAAAAAAACCCACTTGTGTCCCTATCTTGGAGTTCATTTTGCTTAACATCATCTTATCTGGTCATATGTACATAGCTTTTGACCTTTTCTGCTTGTCCCAGACATGTACTAGTTATTGCAAATAAGGGAAACCATAGGACCTATGTTTCTTTGGGCCTGGTTTACTTCACTTAATATAATTTTTTTCCAAGTCTTTCCATTTCCTAACAAATGGGGCAATGTTGCTCTTTCTGATGGAGGCATAGAATTCCATTGCATATGTATACCACGTTTTCATGATCCATTCACTTACTGAGGGCCATCTGGGTTGGTTCCATATCTTAGCTATGGTAAATAATGCTACAATAAAAATAGTTGTGCTGGTAGCTTTAGTATGGTCTTGTTTGTGATCATTTGGGTAAATGCCCAAAAGTGGGATTTCTGGGTTATAGTGGAGCTCTATGTGGAGTCTTTTCAGGAACCTCCACACTGATATCCAAAGTGATTGAACAAGTTTACACTCCCACCAACAATGCAGTAGGGTTCTTTTCTGTCCACATCCCCTCCAGCATCTGTTGTTATTAGAGTTCTTGATTATAGCCATTCTAACTGGGGTGAGGTTAGCTTCTGTATGGCAAAGGACAGAGCTATCAAGATCAATAGAAAGCCCACAAATTGGGAGAAGGTGTCCACTAGCCAAATAATGGACAAGGAACTCATATCTAAAATATACTTAGAACTCAAAAAATTAAATCCTCCAAAAACAAATCCTCAAAGAAACAACAGCCCCATCAACAAGTAGGCAAAGACTTAAAGAGAAACTTCTCTGAAGAGGAAAGAAGGATGGCCAATAGACACATGAAGAAATGTTCAACCTCTCTAGCCATAAAAGAAATGCAAATCAAAATGATTGGAATATACACAAACCTGTTTACTATTTTTTCTTCAGGAAATATACTTCAAACTTGCTCAAGCAATGATGAGATGATCAATTACCTATCTTGAATCATATTCATGTGATATATATGTGTATGTATATATACAAGTATATATTCTGTCAATTGGTTATATCCTCTGTGTAATCTAACTCATATAGACATAGATATTTCTGATTCCATTACTCTCTCCCTCAGCCAACCCTTTACAATGGTGAGCTGTTTCTTGTCTTTCGGGTCTCAGCTGACATGTAATTTTGTTAATGGAAAGGTATTTCCTGATTCCCCATCACTTGATGAGCCCAGGTCCCCCCTACTAGGGAGGAGGTTAGATGTAAACATAAACTTTTGCATTAACTGAAGTAGCCCACGGCCTCTCCACTGACCTTAATACTAGTTAACCTCACTATTATGACGAGGCAATACTTTTACCCCAATGTCTGCATCATTGGAAATCAACAACTCCAATTTATTTTCTCACAGAAAGCATTACTCATTAAATGTGCTCTCTGGAACAAGCAGAAGTAGATTTGATACACTTATTAATTTATAAAAGCTGGCAGCAGGGACATTGGAGATGTACAAAATGGAATGAAATAAAAACTATGCAAAGTTAATGATCACTTAAGAATAATTAATTATTAATCAGTTCTCTAATGTGGGAAAACCCTACTTCTTTCAACAAATTACAGAGCTGTTTGTGATTACACGAATGAAATGGATCCCTCCAAAATACTAATGCTGGAAACTACAAATCAGACAAAACTTATAACACCTATCAGGAGGCCTGACAATTTTTCTTTGTAAATAATTGATTTTGAATATTGACCCTGGATAAATGTGTGTCTTTCTTTTTTTTGGGGGGGGGGTCCGGTCGTGGGGCCTGAACTCTGGGCCTGGGCGCTGTCCCTCAGCTCTTCAGCTCAAGGCTAGCGCTCTACCACTTGAGCCACAGCGCCACTTCTGGCTTTTTTCTTTTTGTTTATGTGGTGCTGAGGAATAAAACCCAGGGCCTCAGGCATGCAAGGCAAGCGCTCTACCACTGAGCCACCTTCCCAGCCCCAAATGTGTGTCTTTCCTAGAGGTGCTGTGGCATTTTGTCTGAGCAACGTTCATTCCTAGGTGCACGGCAGAGTAGATCTCCTGTGTAAGAATTTTCTGTGTGCACACTTCAGTGTGCATGCTCTGAGTCCCCTGCCATGCCTCCTGGTTAGCCTCTCTGTCCCTGAGAAAAGTCAGAGATACAAGTCTTTCTCATGCAATCACATGCTTCCCACTTACATCTCTTAGGCCTCTTTTACAGAATCATAGCATGCTTCTCTTGTCTTTCTATCTTGAGTATAGCTAGCCCTTTGTCTTTAAGATGTCCAGTGGAGGATTTCACCACTCTGGAATTAACCAGCTTGTTCATATCTCTGTTATAAGTTTTTGTTTCTGGGAAGCTGTAAGTCACCCCATTCCCCAAAGATCACCCAATTTAGTAGAGAACACAGTTTTTTCTACTATTGTGGTTATTCATGTCACCAAGAAGGTAGCCCATATTACACAAGGCCCTAAAGGCTCTGGCATCATAGGCCTCTTCTGAATGTGCTTCCTCCCCTTCTCCTTTTCTATCATACTCCAGCTATGCTGTTTCTTCTTTACTTTTCTTATTGTTTTTGGTTTTTATTTTTCTGTATCAGTGCCTTTGCACTTGTGATTCCCTCCACTTGGAATACTCTCACTCCCAAACTCCTCATATGAGCTCCCTAACAAGTGTTAATAATCCCCTTAATGTTTCTTTTGATGACCATCTTGCCCAAAGTACTTAAAAGGGTTCATCTAATTGTTTCATTTCCTCATTCATTTTTTGGTTGGTATCCCTTAATAAAATACAGACATATAAAGTGAAAACCCTCATGCTTCTGACCATCACCATATCATCTGATAATGTCTGACACCAACAGGCCAACAGGTAAGAGCTGAGAATAACTTTTAGACTAAGATGAAGTAGTCTAGTCTGAATTTGAAAAAAATCCAATTAACTAAAAATCAGCTTGCCAAATAATAAAGTGCTAATGAAACCTACTTCTCCATATAAGGGAAGAGTATATTATATCTTCCACATATGGACCCCTTGCTCCAAACTCCACCACTACATGTTGATTGGATTAAACTGGGACAGTAAAAGAAAAAAATAATCCTGGAAACTAGGGACAAATGACTCCAAACTATGCTGGACACTGGTGGCAAATTAATCCTAGTTATCCAAGAGGCTAAGACCTGAGGATCATAGTTAAAGATCATGCAGGAATATTGTGAGACTTTTCCCACCAAAAAAGGTGAAAATGAAGCTGTGGTTCAAAACCCAGGAACAACACCTAGGCCCTGAGTTTAAGCTCAGTACACACACACACACACACACACACACACACACACACACACACACACACATGCACACACACTAGATAGCAAACTTTCCTCTTTGCATAAGCTATTAGATCCTCAGGTGAGATGTGAAAGCAAATTCTAGAAAGTTATATGAGGTATGACATAAGACATATCAATTTTATCATCAGTTGTATTCTCAGTCCCTTACACAATGCCCAGCATTGGTAAACTCCTCGAAGTCTGTTGAATAAACAAAGAATCCATACAAAATGCTATAAGCTGCCAATCTTTATTTATACTTATGCTATTTTTACCACTCAAATTACTTGTTTTTTTTTCCTTTCTAAAACAACATATTGCTGATTTTGTACCAAAAGTCTGGAGGGAAACAAGATTTCATTTTATGGCCAATTTTGCTGAAATGTATTGGTTCTGCAAAGCAAGAGTCATTTACACTTTGAAATATGCATTGTCACTTAGCCTTTACAGACATACTATATTCTTTGTGTTTTGGTTTACTATGTTCTTAAAGCTAAATAAGTGAAAGAAATGATATATATGTTAGAATTTACATTTTTCCAGATGTCATGTAGTTGTTCATAAATTACTGTTTTGTATAGATGATTTTTTGTTATTATGAACTATAATTGCATTATGAAATACGTTATTCCAGGAAAAAGGAAAACAAATTCAGTGTTCCTAGTTGAAGGTCTAATCCCATTAGAAATATTAGATATAATATTAAGACATCATTTTAGCTGTTGTATTTAAAAAATAACAGTTGGAAACAATCCAAAATAACATACAACATGCCAGAGAGATAATGTCCTAAAACACTATTAGTGAGAATGAAAGTTGCCAATTATGTTGAAAGCAATTTAAATCACTAATTAAAATATCACCGTATTTTAAACTAGTAGTACACATTTTAGGAGTTAATGGCACAGACTAAGGAAGCTTTCCACAGAGGTGTCTGAATAACCATGCTCTCACAGAACAGGCAAAAATAGCAAACAGGAAAGAACATAGAATCCATTTATAGCAATGTGGCAATGTAGGAGAGGACTGGAGGAAGATGGTGAAGGAGAAGCTGGAGGCTAAACAAGCTCTCACTTAGAAAGCAGTTTTAGGTTGCTAGTGAATAGTCCTAGGCTAGACAATCACACCAAGTGTGTCATGATAGTACAGAGAGTTGACAAAAGAGGGAAAAATCTAGGCAGCTTGGCCAAGGAGACAGATCTGAGCACTTGCCAATTGCTGTAGCTATGGTAGCTGCAGAGGTGGCTGTAGCAGACATACCAACAGAGAAAGTCTGGGACAAAAGCACCAGACACAGTATGCAAGCAGATTCTACTCACAACCAGCAAGACATGACAAGGAGCAGAAATTTTCATCCTGTGGATTGCAGAGCAGGGATGGCCCAAGAAGCAAGAGTCTGGCATGAGTAGAACCCTGGCTTCCTCACTCCTTCTCACAGAGCTGCAGTGGGAAGGTAATTCCTCCCCCACCACAGAAGATCTCCATCTTTGATTCTGACAAAGGCCCAGCTCAGCAGCTAGTTCCAACCCAGGCCTTGGAAGAAAACAATTGGGGCTGACCTAACCTGCCAGGCTCAGCTCCCCCCAGGGGAAAGTCACCCCACCCAAGTGGAGAAGCTCAGCCCCCGAGCAGCAACTTTCTTCACTGGGTAAACAGAGCCAGAAGCTGCCCCTCCAGACTGCAGCCTAGACAAACAATTAAAACTCAGTAAACATAAACCCTGAGAATGGCTCCAGGCTGGGCTCTGTGAGTGTCTCAGGAGTTAGCCCCTCAGGGAAAAACTACTGATTGCTGATAGGCCTCAACAATACCCAGAACCTAGCCTCAACACAGCAACTCATAACTAGAGGAAACAGCCATCTCCCTCTTTTGTGATACTCAAAGCAGATCTCCCTCCCACTGAACTAGCCTGGGAAGAGGATCACAAAGTCCTGGGTAAGGCAGAGTTGTCTGCCTGCTCAAACAAACTGGCTTGAGAAACCAGTCAAGCCACAAGAAAACCAAACACCACAAACAGACCAGAGACTCCACCAAGAGACTGGTTATGGACACAGGGGAGATACAAGATTCCCCACCTCAAAAAAAAAAGAAAACTATTTTCTACCTATTTATCATTATTATTATTAATTATTATTTAATTGTTTTCTATTACTTCCTTTTTTCTTTCATACTTTTTATTTTAGGAGTGTATGCATGTGTGTGCACTTCTTTTTTTAAAATTTCTTTTGACATTTGGGTCCTTTGTTTTCTTTTTCTTTTCTCTTTCTTTTTTGTGTGAATTAATTGCTATTCTGCTATCCCTAGATATATACCCATTATCGATTATTAGGACTTATCCCTCATTGTGTACATACTTAATCCAGAAACTTATTACTCAATTAACAACCTCTTAGGCTTAACTTCTTTAATAGAAGTATTATTTCTTTATACCTACATAATTTTCAAGTATTCCAATTTTAAGAATTTTTATTTTTTATTTTTAAATTTTTCTTTTTTTCTTTTTCCCTCCTTGCATTCTATTCTTTTCTTCTCTCAATATCATTTCTTTATACTTACATAATTTTTAAGGGTTTCAATTTTTTGTTTTTCCATTTTTTCTTTTTCTTTTTGTCTCTCTCCTATCATTCTGTCCTATCCATTTCCTGCTATGAGATTAGGACTTGGTTAAATTCACCCTCCTTTTACCTCACCACAACACTCTAATCCTATTTTCCCCCTCAATTCTCCCTAAACCAAATAATTTCTGGTTTGCTGAATCCATCATGGATGTTCTTAGCCCATGAATCCATAGTTGTTTGATGTTGAATAAATTGTATCTGTTGAACTAGATTGTATCTGCAGCCATTTTGACTGTGCAACTACAGGACTCTGTTCTAACACAAAGCTGATGTCACTTTCATATCAAATGGGCAGAACAAGCTGGAGAAACACACAAGAAAAATGACAAATCTAGGTGTCTCAGCTCCCACTCAGGATAATCAGGTGACAGAACAGTTAATGAATAATCCAGAGGATAGTTCCCAAAAAGCTCTACAAACACTACTGGTAAACATGGTGAATGAAAAGGTTGAAAACCTGCAAAGACTCAGTGTGAGCATAATGGGGAGCAAGAAGAGGTAAACCAAAGATTAATACAGGAACTTCAAGAGCATGTTGACACTAACCAAAAATTACTACAGGAATCTCATGAGGGTGAGGAAGCTAATAAAGATTAATAGAGGAATTGCATGAGCAGGCTGAAAACAGTAAAAGGGAGATGGAAGAATTGGATGAGCAAGCTGAGAACAGCCAAAGAGAAACACAGGAATTGCTTGAAAGTGAGGAAGTTAATCAAAAAGTAATACAAGAATTGTGAGAACAGGATGAGAATAAACAAAGATCAATAGAAGCATTCATGAAAGAATTCAGGGAGACCACAAAGGGAATGCTGAATGGAGCCTGACAGAAGGAATGGGAGTCCAAGGAAACCATAACCAATCAACTAAGAGATTTGATAATAAACATGGAACACCAAATTAAGGAAGTAAAGAAGTTCATATAAGATCTAAAACAAAGCTCCAGCAAAGAATTTGAAGCCATCAAGGCTGAACAATTAGAAGGAAAAGAAATAAAAAAACAAAGTAGAAGTGTGGACAGTAGGTTAGACCATGCAGAAGATCGAATCTCGTGGATTGAAGACAGCCAGGATATTATAGAGAAAGAACATACAACTATCCACAACAAATCCAAGAAATATGATAAATCTATTCAACATTTGCAACACACCA
The DNA here is from genome assembly GCF_000151885.1 of Dipodomys ordii. NCBI lineage: Eukaryota > Metazoa > Chordata > Mammalia > Rodentia > Heteromyidae > Dipodomys > Dipodomys ordii. The sequence goes on from NW_012267301.1 coordinate 7,716,170, forward strand.
TCAGAAGGCCTAATTTGAGGATAATGGGTGTAAAGGAGCACCTAGAGACAGAACTTAATGGTCTAGGAAATTTACTTAAAAGGATCCTAGCAGAGAACTTCCCAAAAAGACAGGACTATTCAGATACAAGAAGCTTTTAAAACCCCAAATAGACCAGAAGCGAACAGGACATCCCACTCTCACATTATAATCTGCACAGGATCAATTCAGACCAAGGAAAGGATCCTTAAAGCTGTCAAGGAGAAAAGATCAATCACCTATAAAGGGAAACCAATTAGAATAACCTCAGATTTCTCAGCAGAGACAATTAAAGCAAGAAGAGCCTGGAATGATGTATGCCATGCCCTAAAGACAAACAACTATCAACCAAGAATACTGTACCCAGCTAAACTCTACTTCATTACCAAAGGTCAAATAAAAACCTTCCATAGCAAAGAAAAATCAAACAGTATATTTCCACAAAACCAGCCCTACAAAAGATACTTAAAGATGTCCTACACATAGAAAAGCATCAAGACCACAAAAAAGGCAGAGAAACTGCACCCAAGAACTGAATCCAAGAACCATAGGAATAACCCAGCTTTCCCAACCCCCAAGAAAGTGGATAAAATGGCAGAAACTACCAAACACCTCTCAGTCCTAACTCTCAATATAATGGACTTAACTCTACAATTAAGTAATATAAACTTTCTAGTTCGATTAAAAAGATCCTTCTATCTGCTGCCTTCAAGAGTCACACCTTGCCCATAAAAACAAACTAAAGTGAATGGCTAGAATAAAATCTACCAAGCAAACAGCCCTCATAAACAGGCGGGAGTTGCGATCCTAATATCACATAAAATAGACTTCAAACTAAAATTAGTGAGAAGAGATAAAGAAGGTCACTACATACTAATTAAGGGATCTCTCCTTCAGGAGGATATTACAGTTCTAATTATCTATTCACCAAACAACGGAGCACTCTAATTTATCCAAGAAATGCTACTTTCCCTCAAATCTCACATAGATTCAAAGACATTAATTGTTGGGGACTTTAACACACCATTATCTCCAGTAGATAGATCAACTCGGTAAAAACTCAACAGAGAAACCACAGATCTAAACAACTGCGTAGATCAACTAGATTTAACAGACATCTGCCAAATATTTCACACAGCAGCATCAGAATATACGTTTTCACAGCAAAACATGAAACATTTTCCAAAATAGACCACATTTTAGGTCACAAAGCAAATGTCCAAATTCAGAAAAATTGAAGTTACGCCCTGCATTTTCTAGACCACAAAGGAATAAAATTAGAACTCAACACCAAAATCCACCAAAGAAAGCCCTGTAAAACATGAAGACTGAACAACACATGGTTGAATCACCAGTGGGTCATGGAAGAGACTAGAAAGGAAATTCAAATGTTCATGATATTCAACAAAAATGAGCACACAAATTACCAGCTCTTCTGGGACACAGCAAAGGCAGTACTCAGAGGCAAGTTTATAGCTCTGAGTTTCTATATCAACAAATTGGAAAAATCTGAATCCAACAATTTAATGAGACAGCTGAACCTCCTTGACAAACAATAGCCAGCTAAAACCTAATCCAGTAGATGGAAAGAAATAATCAAAATTAAATCAGAATTAAATGAATTAGAATCCAAAGAAATCATAGAAAAAATCAACAAAACCAAGAGTTGGTTCTTCGAAAAAATTAACAAAATTGACACACCCTTAGCAAATCTTATCAGAAAAAGAGAACACACCCAAAGAAACTCAGAGATGAGAATGGAAACATCACCACAGAAACAACCAAGATCCAGAATATTATACGGGAATACTTCTCAAACCTTTATGCTAATAAGTATGAGAACCTGGAAAAAATGGACAATTTCCTAGCAAATATCGACATGCTCAAACTAAACCAAGATGAGTTAAACCAATGTTACAGACTCATATCAAGCTTGAAATTGAAACAGCAATAAGAGACCTCCCATCTAAGAAGAGCCCAGGTCTGGATGGGTTTACAGCAGAATTCTACAAGGCCTTCAAAGCAGGACTCACACCAATACTCCTCCAACTCTTCAATGAAATTGAAAGAGAAGTTCATTACTGAACTCTATCTATGAAGCCATCATAACCCTCATCCCAAAACCAGGCAGAGAAAGAAAGAAAGAACTATAGACCTATTTCTTTGATGAACATTGATGCATAAGTTCTCAACAAAATTTTGGCCAATCGACTTCAACAATTCATCCAAAAAATCATACACCACAATCAAACAGGTTTCATTTCAGGGATGCAAAGCTGGTTCAATATATACAAATCAATTAATATAATTAATCACATCAACAAGAGCAAGGATAAGAACCACATGGTTATCTCAATAGATGCAGAAAAAGCATCTGACAAGATCTAACACCCCTTTATGATGAAGGCTGTGGAAAAATTAGGAATCTATGGAACATTCCTCAGTTCAATAAAGGCTGTATATGACAAATGTATAGCCAGCATCATACTTAATGGTGAAAAACTAAAGCCATTTCCTCTTAACTCAGGAACAAGACAAGGATGTCCACTCTCTCCACTTCTCTTCAATTTAGTATTAGAATGTCTAGCTACAGCAATAAGACAAGATGCAAACATAAAGGGGATCCAAATAGGGAAAAATGAAGTAAAATTCTCCCTCTTTGCAGTTGACATCATCTTGTATTTAAAGAATCCCATTGACTCCACTCCCAAATTACTCAAGCTGATTCAAAACTTTGGCAAAGTAGTAGGGTATAAAATTAACCCTCAAAAATCCATGGATTTTCTGTCTTCCAACAATGAGAAGAGAGCGGCTAAACCAGGAAAGCAACTCCATTTGTAATAGCCCCCCAAAAAATAAAATACCTAGGAATTAACCAACAAGTGAAAGACCTCTATGATGAAAACTTTAAAAACCTGAGAAAGGAATCAAAACAGAACTTAGAAAGTAGAAAAACCTCCCATGCTCCTGGTTTGAATCAACGTCATGAAAATGGCAATACTTCCCAAGGCTATCTACAAATTCCTTGCAATACCTACCTATATTCCAATCTCATTCTTCAAGGAAATAGAAGAGGCAATCCAAAAATTTATATGGAACAATAAATTACTGTGCCTAGCAAAAACAGAAAGAATGATGCTGGAGGAATATCAATACCAAATTTCAAACTATACTACAAAGCTATAGTAATCAAATCAGCTTGGTACTGGCACAAGAAGAGATCTGAAGACCAATGGAATAGAATTGAAAACCCAGAAGTGAACCCACAGACTTATAGCCACCTAATCTTTGATAAGGGAGCTATAAAAATAGAATGGAAGAAAGACAGCTTCTTCAGTAATTGGTGCTGGCAAAATTGGTTAATCACCTGTAGAAAACTAAAGCTAGATCCTTATATATCACCTTGTACCAGAATCAATTCCAAATGGATCAAAGACCTCAAAGTCAAAAGAGAAACCCTAGGCACAGGCCAAAATTTTCTTAATAGAGACCCAGAACCACAACAAATCAAAGAAAGTTTGGAAAATTGGGATTGCATGAAGTTGCAGAGCTTCTGCATGGCAAAGGACACAGCTAGCAAATCAATAGAAAGCCCACAAATTGGGAGATGATCTTCACTAGCCATACAACAGACAAGGGTCTCATACCTAAAATATACTTGGAACTCAAAAAATTAAATCCCCAATAACAAATCCTCAAAGAAACAACTGCCCAATAAATAAGTGGGCTAAAGACTTAAAGAGAAACTTCTCTGAAGAGGAAAGAAGGATGGCCAATAGACAGATGAAGAAATGCTCAACCTCTCTCTCCATAAAAGAAATGCAAATCAAAACATTGAGATACCACCTCACCCCAGTTAGAATAAAGAACTTATTTAAAAAAAGAAAACAATCAGTATGCATGTATTTTCATAAATTTAATTTCAAGCTATTAATGGCTAATCTAAAAAGAAAAAAAGAGAAATATTGTGATGTAAATGATGCATCCTTATAATGTAATCCACTGTGTAAAATTAATGTTGACAGTCACAAGCAGAATGTGGTGACATGATAGAAATAGTTGGTGCAAATAAGTAAAACCTAAAGGAAATGGAAGAATTACGGAGGAAATGAAAGAGCCTTGTTAGACTATCCTGTGTGGTACTTATATGGTACAGTTCATGTCGTGCTCATATTTCAGTGGTCAGGAAATTTTAATTAATGGTCAGGACATTTCAATGGAAACCAACAGTATTTCCTAGCCTTCCTTAAAATCCTGGAGAATGGGGCACAATCATCTCAAATTCACCAAGGGGCAGAAGTTAGCTTGGACCGGAGATCTGGCATCCCTAGCACTTCTGACTTATACACTGGACCTGTCTATTTTCACCAATATTACCGACTTGGCATTTGGATTCTTGGCTGCTGTGTCACTCCTGCCTTTTGCAAAATGCAGATAAATATGGATGAAATAGTAGGAAAGCTTCTTTCTGTGAGGTTGGTGGGAACAGAAGTGTTTTCATCTTCTTAATAGGTTTTTTCCAAATGTCTAACAAAAATACATACCATGCTTCTAATTGGAAAATAGTAACTTTTACCTTTAAAATTATTAAACTCTATAGAGCTCCATACTGAATGATTACAAAAGGTAGATGTTGACATTAATCTTGGGGCAAAATTACATTCCTGAGTCCATTTAAGCCAGTCTAGTAAGCTATATTATTGATGCTTTTTCATTCACTGTTTTTTTCCATTATTTAATAAAAACACATTATTGAAATCTAAATGAGAAGGAACAGTCTTACTAGACTAAATTGGTTTTTTTTTCATGAAGTGTGTGTACCTTCACCTCAATATGAAATGAAAAATAGTTTGAACTTTAAGAAAACCATTTTGCTCACCATCAAATACTCAATACTTTTGATTGTGTGAGGAAAAAGAGTGGAATGTTTAGCATTTGGAACTATTATATTGCTGACAATGAGTTAAACCAAAATTTTTCTTTTTTAATACATATTTTTATTGTATAGATACTGTACATAGGGGTTATGGTTATACCATGGGGGAAGAACATACAAGAGAACATACAAGAGAAGCAAAAAAATCACATAGTACATTAGAAACAACAGCAACAAAGATAAAACCTCTTGTGTCCCTAATGCATTAGGAAATAATAAGTGCAGCAAAAGGAATATACAGAATATGTGAATCAGTGACATACTGAATATTTTGTAACTAATAGGTTCCTAAGAGTTCATTTAAAATTATTTTATGGAAGTGGACATATTTCATTTTCATTTTTATCAGAAGAAATGCTTATAGGCCATAGGGGTTCTTTTTTAATCCATAATATTTATTTATTTATTTATTTTATCAACTATTCAGAAGTTTTAAATACACCAATAAACCATTGCCTGATTTTCTACATGATTGAAACCAGAACAAAATTGATGAGATTCTTAACAGGCATCCATTTCCTGTGGTAATATTCAAAGCAATAATGATTTTAAAGGCTGGCATATGTCAGAGATTTTGCCTTTTCATCTAATTATTTACAGAAGCAGGATTCTTATAATATTACTAGTAGACAAAATAGTCACAGATACATATTGTTTATCTGAAACCAAGTTCCATGGAAGACCCACAAAACATATTCTCTCTGCCTGGTGCCAGTGGCTCATGATTGTAATCCTAGCTACTCAGAAGGGTGAGATCTGAGGATCACATTGTGGTTCCAATTCAGCCTGCTAGGAAGCCCTGTGAGACTTTTTTTCCTTAATATACTTATTGTTTTTTTTCCTTAAATTTTATTGTAAAGGTGATGTACAGAGAGTTTACAGTTACATAGTGAGGTGATGCATACATTTATTTTTGAACAGTGTCATCTCCTACCTCATTTTCTCCCACTCCCTTCCTCCCGACTCTGCTTCTCCACCCTCGAGTCATAAAGTTTATTTCCAAGTGTCTAGTGAGTAGCACTGTTAAATTGGTTCACATTTTTTCCCCACTGTTTCTGTGATTCCCCTTCCTTTCTCCAAATCAGATAAACTTTATACAAGACAAAGGGTGCAGAAATCAAACACAGTAACAACAGGCAATAAATGAAAGGAATAAAAAAGAAAGAAAACTGCAAACAATACAATAAAAAAACCCACTTGTTTCCATTTCTTGGAGTTCATTATATGGTAGTATGCACTCTGCTAAGAATGTCCTATACATATTCTATTATTGCAAATGAGGAAAACCATGCAGCCTATGTTTCTTTGGATCTGGTTTACATCACTTAATATCATGTTTCCAAATCTTTCCATGTCCTTACAAGTGGGGTAACGCTATTCTTTCTAGTGGAAGCATAGAATTTCATTGTGTGTGTGTGTGTGTGTGTGTGTGTGTATATATATATACCACATTTTTTGATCCTTTCATCTACTGAGGGGCATCTGGGTTGATTCTATATCTTAGCTATGGTAAATAATGCTGCAGTGAACATGGTTGTGCTTGTAGCTTCACTGTGGCCTTGTTTGTGGTCATTTGACTAAATGCCCAGCAGTGGGTAATAAGGTAGGTCTATGTGTATTCTTTTGAGGAAACTCCATCCTGTTTCCCAGAGTAGTTGAACAAGTTTACATTTCCACCAACAGTATAGTAGCATCCTCTTTGGTCACATCCCGGCCAGCATCTATTATTATTTGTTTTCTTGATAATGGTCATTCTAACTAGGGTGAGGTAGAATCTAAATGTTGTTTTGATTTGCTGTTCTTTTGTGGCTAGGGATGTTGAACATTTCTTCGTGTGTCTATCGAGCATCTTTATTTCTTCTGAAAAGTCTCTCTTTAGCCCACTTATTAATGAGGTTGCTGTTTTTTAGAGAACTGCCTTTTGGTTATATAACAAATCTTAGTCTTACTAAATATACTATGAAGGAAATAGATGCTTCTTCGTTTCTTACTCTTTCTTTCTCTTAATGGATCAGAAAAAATACTTGCAAATAGATATATTTTTGTAAAAAAAACTCTATATGTATATGAGAGAGAGGAAGAGAGGGGGAGGGAGGAAGGCAGGGAGGGAGGGAGACAGAGAGAGTGAGGGAGAGAAAGAGAGAAAGAGACCATCCATTCATATTCTACAATTTGAATGTGTTTCCTCCAGATGGACATGGTGATGCACCCTTGTAAGCCTAGCAACTTAATCTGCAATGCAACCATGTTTGGAGAAAGGGCCTTTTGGCCAGGGTTTAGGTCATGAAGAACACTTCTTCATGTGAGAATTAATTGTGCAATGAAAAGGGCTTGTGGATCTGGGTTTGCTCTCATCGATGCCTTTGCTATATGAGGGCATAGAGGTTATTCCTCTCTTACGCTCTGCCTATTCTATATCACGATGCAACCAAAAGCTCTTCATTAGATGTCAATGTCTTTAATCTTGGATTTTTCCAGTCTTTCTAATTGTGATGGATGAGCCAAATACTGTTGAAACCTGCCTGTAATCCTAGCTACTCAGAAGGCTGAGTTCTGAAGATTATGCTTTAAAGCCAGCCCCAGCAGGAAAGTTTGTGAGACTCTTATACCAGTTAACAACCAGAAAACTGAAACGAAGCTGTGGCTCAAGTGGTAGATTATTAGTTTTGAGTGAATGAGCTCAGGGACAGTGCCTTGATGGACAGAAATAAATTGTGACAGATAAATGTCTGCTGTTTATAAATTAGACAGTCCATGACAGCAATAGAAATTAAACCAATAGACAATTTGTCTATCTATTTTCTAGAGGAGATGAAGACAAAGAGAGATAAAACTAATAAAAAGTATACTTTGATGGATCTGGGGGAAGTATAATAGTATATTTTATATAGTTAAGGTTTAAAATTATGTCAAAATTATAAATACAAACATTTGCTGGTTATAAACTCTCCTTTCTTTTTTCTTCTCCCTGATAGGCCAAGCTCTGAGTTTTGGCTCTACCAAACAATTTGCCCAGACAACCAGAAACTTTCTTGGCCTTATGCTTCTCAAGACACTTTTTGTTTTTCTTGTGTTGTTCCTTCTGTAATTATATGAAGCCTTAGATCCTTCAAGACCTAGTCTAATGGTGTGTGTGTGTGTGTGTGTGTGTGTGTGTGTGTGTGTGTGTGTGTGTGAGTGAATACCATTCCTGTAGCTTGAACTCAGGGTCTGGGATTGGTTCCTTAGCTATTTTTTCTCAAGGCTAGTACTTTACCTCTTGAGCCATAGTTCCACTTCTGGCTTTGGGGTGGTTAATTGGAGATTAGTGCCTCAGGGACTGAGCTTCATGGATCTGCAGATCACAAGCTCCTAGGTAGCTGGAATTATAGGCATGAACCACTAGTGCTCAGCTTGGTTAGTGCTTTTGTAAGACAGTATTCTCTTAGCAGAATATCTAGCCTTATTCAGATATAATTGACTCTCTATTAGTCCATAATATCTGGTCCATACTGCTAGTATAGTGACTCAATTAGAGGGGAGTAAATTGCATTGTGGAATCAAGGTTAATTATAACATTGTCCAGTAAAGAATGTCAGGTAGACTGTTCTCATTGTTGAACTGAGGATGATAGCAGGTACCTTGATATGAATGTCCATAATTGTGTATTACAGAGAAGAATATAGAACAAGTCATGAGGCTTAAGTCTCCCTGTCAGAAATAACTTAATTCACTCTGTTCATTTTCATTGGATAGAGTAAATCATACAGGCTTGCCTGATTTTTTAAAAAAATGTAATTTATTACCTTTCGGTTGTTTTACAATGGAGTTATTATTAAACAAAATATACACAAAATATAAACAAAATAGTTTATAAATACAATGCATCTTGTTCAGTGTCATCCCTTTCATCCTTCTCTCCTATCCCTCCCAACTCTAGTCCTCCTTTTAATTATCTTTTCAATCTTTAAATGTTGTCCAAGGGACATGTGATTTAACAATATAGTGTGTGAATATAATGCATATTGATCTGTGTCATCCCATTCAATAATCTCTTTCTCTTTTGACTCACCCATTTTCTTAGATTTCTCAATGCTGTATCATATACCAGGAATTCCTGACTGCATTCTTCCCTCCTTCACCTTTCATTGACTACTACTCCTCTCTCATCAGCTTAACTCCCATGGCAAGTACCTATCTCTTGGTGCTTATTTTGTTGGGTTTTGACTTAGTCTTTCTAAAAAAGTGTACAGAGTGTTGATAAACAACCTTCATAAGTGGAAGAACTCCAAGATGCTTAAGAGTTATATCAAAGTTATCATGCATGCCAGTTTTCTGCAGTTAATAGTTATAGTCATTGTTGTGACCTAGTATTCCTCTTCAACCCTCCAAGCCCAAGGGTTATTACTATGAAACTTCTTACTGATTATTATCTGATTGAATTGGCATTGGGAAATTTACCCATGATCATAAAGCTTTTGGAATTTGGATTCATGTCTTTGAAGTGTTAGTTCTACATCCTTTTCCCTATGTCCTGCAATAAATATGCACAGAATTCTTCACACCTTCTTATTATTATTAAGCTGTTATCATCTAGTAGGAACACTTCCTACTTTTCTAGTTAATATTTTATATACTGTATGCAACACCAAACTATATCAAGTAGCTCATTGTAAAATTTTTCTACAATCAGAGAATGCCAAAGAAATACATTGATTAAAATTTCATAATTGAAAACATTATTTTTCAACTTCTTACTTGCCTTTGAGAGACTTTCTCTCATTATTTCTCTTTCATGGCTTTTTTTTTTCATTACAAACTGGACCACAGGGTCTTTTAGAATTGTATGCTTTAATAATGAAGGCCAAGAAAATTCCAAAAGACATCAAAAGGTACAGAAAATAACAAAGTCTAAAGCAAGACTGCCAAAATAAATTCCACTAGATTGACATATTCTTGATACATTAAAAAGTAAAATATCATCCAGATTCTAATCTCTTTACTATCACTTTATCATCTGTTATCTATTAGTCTTTCTATCTATCTTTTATATTTACTATTATTACTATTAGTATTTATTTTAATGACATAATGACTTTTTGTCTGATCCCAGAAGAGCAATAAACAGCTAATGGCCACATTTATCTCTCTGTGGGAATGAGAAGAGTGACCTTGATTTCAGTAACAATTTCAAGAACTATAATGCTCTGAGAAAAGGCTTCTTATTGGGTATGGTGAATCATTATCACTTTGGTGAAAAGCAACAAATAGCAAGTTTTGTATAGATCAGCACAGTTTTTGATGAAAATCAGAATTTCAATGGGTAGCAGAGAATGAATAGAAATCATGTATCCAGGAGGCAATGTTCAAAGCAACTCAAAAGGCAGAGCATGTGGTCTTGCTTGGGTCCCAGGAAGCGGAATTATGTGAAGAGTTTGTTTCTTATTCTGTTATGAGGGTTACCATGTTGGGTAGCCAAATCAATGTTTGGATACATGTTGTGGTTTCTTCTGCCCCCACCAACTGAGATATGGCAAACCTTGAATTGCCATCCTTGCTCACACTTCCAAAATGCAGAAGTAAGTTAATTTATGTATTTCTGATATCTCCTTGTGAGTGTAAGCAATCTTCAAGTGACAGATCGTTTTATGAAGCTTCTAACTATGATGTGCAAGCCTGTTTTGCTAACATAAAATTGGCAGGAACTGGAACTTGAAATTTGAATGGAGCCCAACTGACTATCTGTGCAAGTTTGAAGAGGCACAGATGATTTTATGCAAATTGTTTATGAATGCTACTTTTAGGTGCATCTGCTAGATCACATGGACTGAAAATGGATGAGGACACAGAAGCACTTGAGTTAAAGTAACTATTGCTTATTTTATTATTGTTTTCTCCACATGATTATAAATAAAAATGCTAATAATGTTATATCTAATACCTATGTAGCACTATTACTAGGAGAACATGCACTGAATCACTTAGAGGAACAAGAAATGTCTCCATTTGGCTGATGTGGGAAGGGAAGCTCAGATGGTATTAGATTCTGTCCAGTGTCCTCTGGTAGTAATTAGAAGAACCAAGTGTTGAAACCAAGAACCCTGTTCCATAATCTACAACACTTGTTGTACAGTGTTAAGGATCTTTCCAGGTAACACAGAACAGCTCTAGGTGGTTGGGCTATTATTTAACTCACAAATAGAATTTTCTTATTAAAAGAATCATAGATGGGCTGGAAATGTGGATCAAGTGACAAAGCATTAGCCTAGCAAATACGAGGTTCTGAGTTTATAACCTGAAAAGAAAGAAAGAAAGAAAGAGGAAGGAGGAAGAAAAGAAAGAAAGAAGAAAAAGAAGAAAGGAAGGAGGGAAGGAAGGAAGGAAGGACAGAAGGAAGGATGGAAGGAAGGAAGGAAGGAAGGAAGGAAGGAAAGAAGGAAGGAAGGAAGGAAGGGAGGGAAGGAGGGAGGGAGGCAGGGAGGGAGGAAGGGATAGAGACACATATACATAGACAGGTGGATGAAAGAAAGAGAAAAGGAAAAAGAAAAAGAGTGAATGAAAGAAAGAGAACTGAAAAATTTAAATTTCTGAAGACATTAAACTCTGAAGGCATTCCTTTTGTGGCATGACAGCTCCATTTTTTCTCCCATGGAAATGGAATAGAATATCCTCTCTGTCTTTTTGCCTTTTGAACATCCAGTCAGAATATAGAAAGACCATCTGTGAGGGAGGTAGAGAATTCTTACCTTTCCTAATCTAGTAAGTACAACTGAACAACTTGCATCATTGTAGTTTGTCATACGTTGGAGTATGTCTGATTGTGAAATAAGAAATGTGGAAGATAGTATGCAAAGTGGAAGTAGGCAGAATCATTGAAAATACATAAAAATAGCATTGGTGTGAGATGACAGAATGTGAATAATTATAAAGAAATTTACTTCATGTGTGACAACTGACAAACAAGATACAACTGAAATGGACTATATCCCTGTCAATCTACAAAACATTACCTGTTCCTCTTCATTTGTCATCCAGTTTTCTGGCTGTTGTTTTAAGGCATGTTGTGGTGTGGTGTTCCTTTATGACTCCGTCAGCCTTCTCAGAAATTTTGCCAGGAGATCTGAGAGCAGAGCATGCCTTACTGTTCAAGAAAGTGATATTTTTATTGAGTAGTTGATCATATGTTTTATTGTCGGGCTCTCGGTTGTCACTATTTGTGCCATCAGGGTAAGATATATGCCAAGAAAAATGAAAAAGATATATTTTCTAACCCTGCCATTGAATATATTTACCATTGCACTAAAACTTGGTAAGGTTTAATGATTTCAACATATAGAAGGGATATTTTCATTTTGTCAAATGAATCCAAGTTCGAAGACCATGTAAATCCCATAATAATATGAAGACCAGCCACATATACATATGAAGACTTGGATATTTGAAAATACTCACCTGATGTGTAAGACACAAGATTGCTTTATTTATGTAAGATATTACACAAGATTTATACAAGATGCCACTGTATTAACCTAATATTGGAAATGCCTCTGGCACGGTCCTCAAATAGACATAGTCCTACCCTAGACTAATTTTATTTACCTCCCTCCTATAACATGTTCATGCTATCTGTTTCCTTCTGCTCTGTGCTTTGCAAAGCTGATCTAAATAACCTCTCCTCTTATTAGGTGGCTTTGGGTTGGGTGCACTGAATGGATTCTCTGGCAGAATTTTTCTCCTGGCTTCTTTCCCTGCTCCTGCACTTTGCTGTTGCAGGGGCTGTGTGCCTCCGTGACCAGGGCTGGGTCATTGCTGGCCTTGCTGAAGCTTTGGTTCTTCCTAGATTCTGGCCTACACTGTTTCCTCTCCAGTCTTTGCAGCTCTATTTATGGTATCAACTTCCATCATTCCTATTCTCTGTGTGTCTAACTTAGCGTGTCTCTTCCTTAACTGTGAAATATTCCCCAAGCATAATCTTTATTTAAACTCCTTTTTTCTTGAAATAACTGAATTGTGGTAAATTTCCTTTCCGAACTTTGACAGACATGAGTACTACAACAGAGAAGAAAACGTGTTCAGCATTTATTGAATATTGAAAATATTTTGCATCACCTGAAAAATAGCTGTTAGTCACATGAGATTATTGAGTCTTGAATATACCTGTGTTGAGCAATTAAATCTTTTTTGAATCTTAAATTGTATTTATTTTTAATGAGTTACACAGTGGTTTATGACTGACTACTGTATAACATAGCACAATTATTGACTTACATTAATAGTGGCAGGTATGGAGAAAACAGGATTAGTTCTTAGACATGCTGTATGGGAGGTACTGAGGTTCTCTGAAGATGAATAGGTCTTCATTGGGCAATGATATGTGCAGAGCACCTTTCAGGCAATAGGAATAGTGGAGGTGAAATCTGAGAGGCTCGAATATATGAAAACAGCTTGAGATCAGTGCATTGCAGAACATGGAGTGATTAGATCACAAAGATCAAGCTAATGTGGTAGAAAAAGGAGTTGAAAACATTGGGTTGGGGCTGCATAGAAATAAGCCTTGCTTCATGTCCATATTCCAATGCATTTTTATATTCAAATATAATACCATAAGTGGATCATTTAAAAAAAAACACAAACAATGAGCATGATCCTAGTAGCTTCATATTCCTTTAAGAATATTCACTCAATCAAGGGATTTTGTTCATCCATTAGGAAGAATAATATTATGTCATTTGCAGGGGAACAGATGGACCAGGAAAAATTGTGTTAAGTAAGTCAGGCACAGAGAGAAAAATGATACATATTTTGTCACACATGTGGAAGTTATATCTAAAGTACAAGCATATATAAAACATCTATCTATCTATCTATCATCTGTCTATGCACTTATTAGTGCTGATACTGAGGTTTCACCTCAAGACCTTATGCTCTTTCTTGGCTTTTTCATTCGACTGATGCTCAACTACCTGAGCCACAGCTCCAGTTCTAGCTTTTCTGCTGGTTAATTGCTGGTAATAATCTCATGGATGCTTCTTCACGGGTTGGCTTCAAACTGAAATCCTCAGATCTCAGCCTCCTGAGTAACCATTATCTGTGCTAGTAGCCAAGGCTACTTAGCTCATACATTCACTTTATAATTATTTTTGAAGAGATATTCCAGGAGATATTTTTGAGTCAAAGAGTTCTACTGTTGCATTATTACTTTTTTTGCCAGTCCTGGGGCTTGAACTCAGGGCCTGGACACTGTCCCTGAGTATTTTTTGCTAGCATTCTACCACTTGAGCCACAGAGCCATTTCTGGCTTTTTCTGTATATGTGGTACTGAGGATTTGAATCCAGAGTGTCATGCATACTAGGAAAGCACTACCACTAAGCCACATTCCCAGCCTTGTTGCATTTTTTGTGAGAAAATATCTGCTATTAGAAGATCACACACACGATGCATATTCAATGAAACTAGGAAAATTGAGAGGGAGTATGGAGAGAGTGACGGTCAAGCAGATATCAACAAGACACATTGTACTTCTAAGTTGATTTGTCTAATGATAACTTTTGTAAAACTAAAGATAATAAAATACTTTAAAAACGAAGTATATTTTATTTGTGCTCCTAGTTTATGTTACTTCTCGGAAGATTTTTCTCTTTTTTTCTCACCTTGTATAACACACCTATCATCACCTTGATTTTGATGTCATGAGTGTTGACTATGAGCTGAAATATAAATTGCTATGCAACAGAGCAACTGTGCACACAATAAATGATTCTCATATCATACCTAGAATTTAGATGGGATATAGAAACATTTAGAAATAAAAGTATTACCACAAAAGTAGGGAAAGCCTAAACTCTTCATATTTCCTTTGTCATTACTTCACTATATTAAAAAAAAAACTTAGCAAAGGGTTTAAATTTCTTCTCTGTGCAGGTACATTGTACATTAATTAGAATTTGGTTAGAGGTGGAAAGTAGTCTAGTGACTCTCAAATCAAACTCATTTAACTCCCAGCTTTAATATCTAATAACTCCCATCACTATGATATTCACTTACATATCTTGGCAGAATTCCCACAGAATCACATTAGGTGGCACTCACCAAAACACAATATGCCAACTTAACCTTGAGATTTCCTTTTTTCCCATGAATCTGACCTCATAATGATTTCTTATCCCCATCATCTGTCTTCTTTCTAAATAGAATTCTATTGGTTTGCATTTAAACAGGTATACTTCGCCATTAGATGAAAATGGGGGTGGAGAGAAGGGCTTAAGACATTTGGCATCTATTGATACTCTCCTTGAATAAACTTTTGGGATCTAATTCTTCATATAAGTACTGCATAGAAAGAAACATGTGTAGCAATCTGAAAATCAACAGTAGCAAGACACTGTTGACAGACACGAAAGCTTTGATTCATAACTATGGCACAGTATAGCTAAGCTAATTGTCTCTTATAACATGTCGAGGAATTGGAGCTATACGAATTTTAGTTGGAAGGCTGGACAGTTTAATCAATCATGAGACTTAATTAATCAAACGTCTTGGAAAGTCAGCTTTGTGCTAAGGAAGGTTGGTTTTATCTCTCTGCAGTGAGACTCCACTGATGACGTTAAGCAGAGAAATGATATGAACCCTAAAAAGTTCAACTAGACTTTCCTGAGCTCATCATCATCATCAGACTACAGCCTTCTTTTTTGGTCCCATGAGCTTCAGGGAATACTTACCCGAGAGACTGTAGACGGCTCACTCCTAAAGCAACTCCAAAGCTTTAGCCCCAAGTCTTCATGGAGATGGTTTTGTTGAAGCTGAGAATGCTTGCCTGCACTGCACTCTATGGGAGCTTAGAGAAATAGATATTCCTTGAAACTGGGTTATTTTATCATCGGTGAGAGAAAAACCACAGGAGTGGCTAATCAACTGTTATTAGGAGAAAAATCTCTAGTCAAAGATATAGAAAGTGAGGTTTATGAATCTAAGCACCAGCTTGGCTTTAGCCCTGAGGCAAATGAAAGTAAATCAGTAAAAATACATTCTATAGCCTTATGACCTCTTCTAATTCTGTTCAAGAACCCTCAGTGCCAGAAGCAGAACTTTCTTCACAGAGCTAAAGAAAACAATGCTTCCCGTGTCCTAGAATCAGGCTGCAAACTCCGTGTGAGTTTCACCCTACAGATTACTTAAATTATTTAGTTGGTTTTCTTATTTATTTTGAAAATAAATTAGCAAACTCAACTGACCAAATCTTCTTCAGAGAGTGTAAAGCTTTAGCATGTCAGAAGTATGTAATCTGCTCAGCTGGCTTCTTAAATCAGGCACCTGGCAATTGTCTAGCAGGTATCTAGTGAAATAAGGAAGACTAAATAACGCAATACCTTGGGAACATGTTCTGCAAGCCACAGATGATAGGTATGCTGAGATCATGATACTTGAGATCTTAAATTTAACAAAAATCACAGGAAAAGTAAAAGATTCCCAACTACTTTCCTCTTCCCATTGAAATGCAATAGCTAAGCACATTGTCTCTTATTATTTGCTAAACAATCATGTAAGAGCCTTGAGGACTAGAGACTGTCATTAACCCAGTTTACAGGTGAAGAATGTCAGCCTGGAGTAGGTTAAGTGAAATCTCCAGGGTCATATAGCAGTCAGTGGTGGACTCCTTCAAATGAAGTCTATCTGACATCAAAACCCAAAGTCTGTTGCTTTCTCAAATCAAAGCTTCAGACGTTTTTCCTTTTTATTAAAAAAAGTATTTTTGGATTAAAAAATGATTAAATTTCAAAATTTCAGATCTTACTGAATGAGTAGAATTCAGTAATATAATTAGGGATTCAATATATTTAATTCAGTAGATGTCTTTTAACACCTAATTCTAAAATTATTAATATTATTTGCTTCTAAGGACTTAATTTATTTGGTTTCATCTATACTCAAATCATTGCAGAAGAGATGGTTTGGACTTTCAGACATATGGGTTTTTATCATAATTTTTATGAATACTTCCATTTTGTATCTCTGACTTTTAATCTAAGAAACATAAAATGCTCCATAAACGACAAGTGTCTTTCTATAGAAGATGATAGTTTGTTCTTTAAGTAATTATTTAATATACGTTAGTATATTTGAAATTTATTGCTACTATCTTAAGAAGAAATATGTAAAATAAAATACTGACTAAAGGCCTCAGAGGGGAAAAGTCTACATCAATTAGTTCAAGTCAAGCAAAGGGAATTTAAGATGAATGGAGAGAAGAAGAGTGGGAGAATGTAGACTTAACATTCAATGTGTATATATGAAAATAAAACTATAAAAACAGAGAGAATTTGTGAGATCAGGGGAGATGGGGGAGAATGATGGAAAGCAATCAGGATGCATTATACTCATAAACTGACAGTTTGAATTGAAACCCCTTTGTACAAGTATTTAAAGATACTAAGCTTAAAATTTTTAAACATTCATTATAAAATAGAGGGAGGGATATCTGGAAGCCTTTTGGCAGAATTTCTGCCAGTCTTCCTTTTTTATTTTTTTGGTCCTCTTCTGATCCCCTTCTTTTAATCTTTTTGTTTTCTCCCCCAAATCACCCATTTACCTATGTCCAACTAGCCATTCAGAAATAGTAGCCATAGATCCTGGGCCTGTCTTCTCAAATTCGATTTAGTTAATGTGAGAGGTATTATTTCAAACCCTTGGAAAGATAACCTGGTTTGGGGTTGATTGTACCTACTCATTTGTAACCAGGGGGCTTGATATTATTTACCATATTGCATTTGCTAGTTAACAGCAAATAGAGTTTTTCTCACAAAAGACATGATCCTGAAGAAAAACACCTCTAGTGTCACAGGTAACTCTTCTGCGAATACAATTCAAATGGGAGCACTGCTAAAAAAAAATTAGTTGTGCTACAAAAATTAAGACCGAGGATTTCATTTTCTATAAACGCCAAAGGGGATTAAATCTAAATGATTAACTTCATCATCAGTAGCCATATCTGTAAAAATATGAAGGTTATATGTAAATCTAAAGAATTACTACATGCTCTCCTGTTAATGCAGTTGTAAAATTACAGATTGAAGATATTGGGACGTAAAATGGGTCTGTAAAGCTGAACACGATGTTACTCGTGAAGTCAAGGCAAGTATATTCCAGTGTGAAGCTAGCCTAAACAGCAGAGTTAAATCCTGTCTCAAAACAAAATACAAACAAACAAATGCATATTCTCTGAATAATGGAAAAGCCTAGCAGTTAACTAATTTTGGTCAAATATACAAAATATCAAGCAACGTAAATATTTTAAAGTTAAGTTTGCTGTGGTCTTTTATACTTACTCTTATACTTACTTGTAGTGTACTAGATAAGAGTAATTCAATTAAGTGTTTCTCAAAGTGTAGAAGTCTGATTATTCATCAGTATCTAAGCAAGTTTTAAAGAAAAATATAGGCTCTCATCCAAGTGCTTCAATTAAGTAGATCTAAATTTTTTCATCCAGCATATTTCTGTGTTTCATCTATTCATTATTTTGATTACCTACTAGGTACACAGAGATGTGTGCTGCACTGTAACCGAGGGGTTACAGTTACACAAGCAAGGTAATGAGTACATTTCAACCTGTATCCTTATTTAAGCATTTTGTTTTTTTCCCTTCCCCTCCCAGAATTAGAGAAGTGTATATACAAGATGCAGGGCACTGACATCAAATACAGTGAAAACAGGGGTTATATCGTAGGAGAGGAACATACAAAGCAACAAAAAAATCACATGGAACATTATAAGACCTTGGAGTCAAGGAAGACACCCTGAAAGCATTACAGGTCCGGATAGGAGAGTCCGAGGTCTCCTTGGCACAGGCCTAAATTTTCTAAAGAGAGACCCAGAAACACAATAAATCAAAGAAAGGTTGGACAAATGGGATGGCATGAACCTGCAGAGCTTCTGCATGGCAAAGGACGTTGCTAGCAAGATCAATAGAAAGCCCACTGATTGGGAGAAGTTCTTCACTAGCCATACAACAGATAAGGGTCTTATATCTCAAATATACTTGGAACTCAAAAAATTAAATCCCCCAACAACAAATCCTCAAAGAAACAACTGCAATAAATAAGTGGGCTAAAGACTTAAAGAGAAATTTCTCTGAAGAGGAAATAAGAATGGCCAATAGACACATGAAGAAATGCTCAACCTCTCTAGCCATAAAAGAAATTCAAATCAAAACAACATTGAGATTCCACTTCACCCCCATTTAGAATGGCTATAATCAAGAACTATAATAATAACAGATACTGGAGGTGATGTGGACAGAAGGGAACCATTGTTAGTGGGAGTGTAAACTTGTTCAACCACTGTGGAAAGTACTATGGAGGTTTCTCAAAAGACTCCATATAGAGCTCCCCTATGACCCAGCAATCCTACTTCTGGGCATTTACCCAAAAGATCACAAACAAGGCTGTACTAAGGCTACCAGTATAACTGTTTATTGCATTATTATTTACCATAGCTAAGATATGGAACCGACCCATATGCCCCTCAGTAGATGAATGGATCAAGAAAACATAATACACACACACACACACACAATGGAATTCTATGCCTCCATCAGAAAGAATGGCATTGCCTCATTTGTTAGGAAATGGAAAGTCTTGGAAAAAATTATATTAAGTGAAGTAAGTCAGGTCCTATGGTTTCCTTTATTTGTAATAGCTAGTACATATGTAAGACAAACAGAGAAGGCCAAAAGCTACGCACATATGACCATATAAGATGATGTTAATTGAAATGAATCCCAAGATAGGAATCCAATTATCTTTTTTTTCTTGCTTGCTATTGTTTCTAATGTATTTATAAAATATTTTTTGAGGATCAAAGCAACTAAAATATGAAATGACTTTAGAAAGCAAGTGGAAGACACACACAAAACATTGTTATTTTCTTTTCTGGGATTCTGCAGAACATCCAAGAAAATATAAATGTGTTTCAGTCTTCCGGGCAACTGAAAATGGAAAGCTGCCACAGGAAGAATCAACTGCACAAATAGTGATTAATATGAAATAGCTAATTGGACTGAGCCCCTGGAGAAAACACAGACAGCTGAGAAAGTGATGCCCATATTTCTCTGTTTGTTCTAGCAAAATGAAAGCCTTCTCCTGTTTGCATTTCCACTCATTAATATGCTAGGTGGACTATTGTCACAGCCCATTCTGTTCTGTTTGCAAGGCTTTAAGAAGGTGACTCAGGGTCAGCTAATGAAGAATGACAAGCACCTAATATCAAATGTTTCACTACTCCCTTTATATTAATCTCCATCTCTGCAAAGATTAGTCAAAGTACTTAACTTGAGAAAGTAGAGGGATATGGTCAGCATGGATATCAAATTAATCCTGGCCTTTTGAATATGAGGGAAGAATGTGGCAGAGTGTTGAAAAAAAAAAGAAGTAAAATCAGATTACACTTGAACAAGATCAAGTTATCCATTACACAACAATGAATAGAATATGTATTTGGGCATCCATGGCTTTAACTGAACTCACTAAGAACTTAGTTAATGATTCTCTGATCAAGTCTGAGCTGGCAAATAAAATCAGTATCTTCAGGCTGTATTATAAACTTAGTTTTACTTTCACCATTTCCTTTCCCTCTCTCTCCCCTCCCCCTCCTCCTCCTCTTTTTCCTTTTCCTATTCCTCTTTCTCTTTTTCTTTTCTTTCCCCTTCCCCTCCCCTACCACTTAAAGAAGAAACATCTCGGCTAGTACTAGTGGCTCAAACCTGTAATCCTAGATACTCAGGAGTCTATGATATGAGGATCCTGGTTTGATGCCAGCCGAAGAGTAAAGTCTATGAGACTCTTATCTACAATTAATCACCAAACAAGAAAAAAACAGAAGTGGAGCTGTGGCTCAAGTGGTAGCGCTCTAGCCTTGAGAAAAACGGCTCCGGAACAGTATCCAGGTCCTGAGTTCTAGCCTGCGGACAAGAAGGGGAGGAAGTAGAGGAGAAGGAGATGGAGGAGAAGGAGAAGGAGAGGGAAAAGAAGGAGAAAGATCTCTCAAACATAGGATATAAACTTTTTGGTGCTCATTGGATTAAAAAGTTCTCTTTTTTCTCTCTTTAATCCTATCAACAGGACCTCTCAAAGTTGGAGCAAGAAGGCCATTCTTGAGAGATTGGAAGAGTGCTGGTGGAGGAAGCAGGGAATCAGTGGATTCAGCTAACTCACTTGAACAGGAGAATAAAGCTGGATTCTTTGTTAAACTTGTTGCTGTTTCTTTGGCACAAGCCATCTGATTAAGTTACCACTAATTATCTGGCTAAATTATCAAGGAATGCTAAGTGAAAGGCATTTACAATAATTGGTTGATATGTATTTCATTTTACAGATAAGGAAATTCAGCTTCTGCTGCCACTGATGAAAAAGACCCTTGAGCTGGAAACCAAGGCTCACACCTGTAATCCTAGTTACTCAAGAGGCAGAGATCTGAGGATTATGGTTTGAAGCCAGCAGGGAAGTCCGTCACACTTTTATCTCCCATTAACCACCAAAAAGACAAGAAGTGGGGCTGTGGCTCAAGTAGTATAACACTAGCCTTGAGAAAAATAAAAGCTCTGAGTTCAAGTCCTAGGAGCAGTGCACATATACATGTGCATATACTGCATTGTCATAAAGTGTTGGACATCATTACAAGGTGAGAAATCCACTGACATTGCTAACACAGATTTCATAGTCACACAATTTCATTTCAGAAGAGAATCTTTGCAATATAAACCATGTTCCTGGGAACAGCAATACCGAACTCATCTGAGGCCTTCAAAGTGCAGACTGTAAGTCTCCACTGGAAGCCTTCTTAGTCCTTCCCTACACTTTTAAAGGATCTGCAAAGGAGCAAAGCACACACCAGAGTGCAGTCCCTCTTTCCAGGTCATACAGCATCAGGATGATTGGTTTGCTGAATTCTGCAAGGCCTTTGGATATTCAATTAGAGTTAGATTTTGCTTCAGCCTTTTAGGATTTTTAGGTTACAAAGGAGAGCTGGTGATGGATAGAGAAACATCTGTACGTGGGATTTAGGATGCCAAGGGTGAAACATCTTGTGTTCTTTCCTGAATTTTTAATTTCTGCTCTGATTTTAAATGTCTCAACCTTTTAAAAACCATTTTGTTCTTTTGTGTCTTTTATTTTTTTTGGGGGGGGGGAGGGAGAGTTTTAGCCATATACCTTCTAACCATTGTAAAAGAAAATTCTGGGCATAGCTTCTCAGGAGGCTGAGCTATGAGGATTGTGGTTCGAAGCAATCCTGGGAAGACAGGTGTGTGAGACTCTCTTCAATTATCCAATTGACCATCATTAATGACAACAACAAAAACTGGATGTGTGGCTCAAATATGCCAGCCTTGAGCTCAAAGAGCAAAGAGACAGCATCCACGCACTGTGTGTTCAATTCCCAGCACAGTCACAAAAAAAGAGGTAGAAACAACACTGATTATTGGTAAGATATAGATATATCTCTTCCATTTAGTTTCCAGCTTAAAATTCTGCTTATTGGAGGGAATGGAAGCATGAAATACTGTGGAAATAACCTTTGTGCTCCCAAAGTCTCAATGATCTACTTTCATGCTGTTGTCTTG
Source organism: Dipodomys ordii (assembly GCF_000151885.1). Classification (NCBI taxonomy): domain Eukaryota; kingdom Metazoa; phylum Chordata; class Mammalia; order Rodentia; family Heteromyidae; genus Dipodomys; species Dipodomys ordii. Next base: position 7,738,715 of record NW_012267301.1, read on the forward strand.
TCTTTAATGATGATGAGTATGACCAGAACACATGTTGAGAAAATAAGCATTCCAAACGACTTGTTCACAGGTTGAGTTATTCTACTCTCTCTAAGACAAAAATAATTGAACAGTCAGTTATATTACTGTGGGACAGACACAACATTTCACAAACCTACTTTGGAGACTATGAACAGGCATCTACACTTGCCATCAGTTAAGTATGTATGTCTTTAGCCACTTGTGATCTCTGGTAGAGGACTCTCTTTTTCTAAAAATACCTATATAACAAGTCAACTCTCTTGGCTTGTCCTCCTAAAGAGCAGGAAAAAAAATTCAAGAAGTGGTATATCTTTGACATCCATATTTTTAATATTTTGCTTATCTCCCACTCTTACAAATTATCCCTTGGCAATGTTTATATTGATAGCTATTATTTTAATACTTTTTAAGCATTCTGTGTTTCAGGGCCTCTGGGTACCTGAACAAAATTTATGAAACAAAACAACTGAATTAACTAAATAAGACAATAAGGCAAAAACAAAAACAGTGCATAAGCCTAGAGCAGATTATAAAGTCATACAGAAAGCCATAATGCTGACTGGCTGAGTAATATTAATCATGAAAAGTAGTTATCACTATTGTTATTGTTTTTGCTACTACCATCTGGGGTGATGGTGGAGTTTGTATCAGAATTTCAGGATCTGATGTCATGAGCCACAGACAATCTAAAGTGAAGTGCTGTGTGCAGACTCTAGGAATTAGTTGGATTCATTGGGCCATTGATGAAAGGGGGCTGCCTGAGCCAGGCACAGTACAGTGAATGTCTAAATTATGATTGAACAAACAGACAAACTTCAATATTAGAACATTTTTTAGAATAATGAAAACAGTTGTTCCAGACCCTGGAGATGCAGATGTGAATTTGTCTTGGTGCTTGTTTGAAAAGTGAGCCTGACATACTCCTGATCATTGGCAGCCACTACTCTTGAGTCACTATGACTACCAGACAGCCACATGATAGATATAGAACTAGAACCATTGTGTTTAATAATAGCAAATTACCCAAGCATTTTCTGGCAGTAACAGATAGCCCTCCTTGATTGTGATATATAGGACAATATCTACCATATACTCAACAATACCTACAGACTCCATCAAGAAAATAACATTTTCCCCCTGCTATTGTGCTCTATTGTCCACTGGAGTGGGAAGAGCACTGGTCTAGCAGTCTGACTTTTCAGACTCTATTTGCCATAGACGCAGGTGCTTAGCTGAGTCTTCTCTGCTCTTCAGTTTCCATGGTTAGAGGGAAAACATATCTGATGGCACACTTCCAAAATTTGATAAAAACCAAGTAATGATGTAGTTTTTATTCTTATTTATATTGTTATTACAAAAGTGATGTTCAGAGCAGTTACTGTTACATAAGTATGGTAATGATTTAAATCGGATACCTTTCTTTTTGGACAATGTTAGCCCTTCCTCACTCCCATTTTTTTCTTTTTTTTTTATTATTGTGAAAACACTGTACAAAGGGGTTACAATTACATGGGCAAGATAATGAGTACATTTCTTATCAAGCATTGTAGCCTCCTCCTTTGTTTCCTCTTCCCATCCTATCCTCCTCTCCCCACCCAACCCTCCTCCCCTGCCCCCCACCAAAGTTGTAAAGTTCGTTTTTGACATAACAACTTGTACGTCTCATTGTTGCAATGGGTCCACCTGTATCCCTATTTAAACTAATTGTTTTTTCCCTTCCCCTCCACAAATTATAACATCAAAAACAGTCAAAGCAGGGGTTATACCATGGGGGAGGGATGTACAAAGCAACAAAGAAATAATCTTATAAATGTGTTAGAAACAATCGCATGAAAGAAAACAATATTTGAATACATATCTTAAGGTTAATTTCCCTAACATCAACTTATCTGACCTTTTCTGCTTGACTTGTACATATACTAGATATTGCAAATAAGGGAAACCATGGGACCTATGTTTCTTGGTCCTGGCTTACTCACTTAATATAATTTTTTCCAAGTCTTTCCATTTCCTAACAAATGGGGCAATGTCATTCTTTCTGATGGAGGCATAGAATTCCATTGTGTATATATACCACATTTTCTTGATCCATTCATCTACTGAGGGGCATCTGGGTTGGTTCCATATCTTAGCTATGGTAAGTAAGGCTGCAATAAACATAGTTGTGCTGGTAGCTTTAGTTTTGTGAACATTTGGGTAAATGCCCCAAAGCCTCACTCCCATTTTTTCCTTCCTCTCCCCCCCTACAAGTTGGATAGTTCATTTTTAACAGTGTCTAGTGAGTACCACTGCTGCATTCGTTTACCCTTTGTCCCACCATTTCTGTGCCCCATATTATCCTCTCAAAGACAGATAAATGAACAAAGAGAAAAAAGAAGAAAAAAACAAAATTAGCAACAAAGAAAAATACTCGTTTTCATTTCATGGAGACAATTTTGATAAATATTAGTTTATATGATTAGAGGCACAAAGGAATTGTACATTTCTGGTCCTCTCCTAAGAGTATGCTCCCTTGGTCTCACTGGGTGTGAATACCTACAGACCTGTATAATTTATTATATTCCAGTGTGCTTTAGATCTGGCTTCCTCTTGTGAGAGAAAAACATGTGCTGTTTGTCTCTCTGAGCTTGGCTTACCTCACTTAACATGATTTGTTCTAGGACCATCCATATACAGTATGGTTTTAACTAATCTTTATTTCATGAACTCCAATGTTAAAGCAAAATCAACAAGCAAAACCCATTTATAATTACAAATATTGAAATTTGTACGCATACTATCCACCCAGTAGACTGGCAGAAAAATAATTCTTGATTATTTTGGATATCACAGTCCCTTCCACTTCTCTCCAGCAGTACTAATTGCTTTAGCTTCTCTCCAAAGCTCCAGAGTGTCCCCTCAGGTTTTCTTGTCCCCCCCTGGTTTACAATGAGGGTATCCCTCATCTCTATCCACAGGTTCTTTGTTTGAATAACTGGTTTGGAACATTGGAACAAAGGCTAAGACCCAGATCCTTAAGTCTGGTATGCAAATTCCTTTGGTGTATATAGTGAACATTCTGTATTTGTGCACCTGCCTCTTCTCAGTGAGAGTAGGATTCTCCTTCTTTGTTCTTTCTCTAGAACATTCAAAAATCACAATGTACATGATTTTTACATTCAAGGCATTTTGAAAAAAATGAGAAGGTCTATTGATCTCAGCAGATGTGTTGTTTTGCATTCCACCCTGACAAATCTCTCATGAGACAAGGGGTCTAGAAAATACAAGGGACCAAGCTTTTTGTTCATCATGTAAGGAAGATTAAAAATATAAATTATTCATATCTTTGAGACAAATAGTACAAATATATATATTAATAAATTATCTTGTCAAAGCGTACTTAAGATACAAAAGCTGCAGTGTGTACATTGAGATATGTCATTCAAGCTCCTTCATTGCCCTGTCACTGGACCTTTGATTGAGCAGTGGTAGCTAACCAGAACAGGAGCACATTTTCTTATGTCCACAGACCTTGCTCTCTTTTGGTTGTAGTTCATACCATGTCCACTCTACAGTAGATTTCAGTGTGTAAGAAGCCTGCAGAGCCTGCATAGATCACTGAGTCTTTTATTAACCTCCTTCAAAACTTAATAATCTGGGATATTTATTTCCTTGGTGATACATACAGATATAGTTTGCAGAAAACAGAAGTTAAGATTGAGATTGGGATTGGGGGGAAGGGGGGAGGCTGGGAAGGGATGTGAAGGGTAAACAAATGGAGGAGGCTGCAATGCTTGGTAAGAAATGTACGCATTATCCTGCCCATGTAATTGTAACCCCTCTGTACAGTATCTTCACAAATAAAATTAAAAAAAAGAAAAAAAAAGAAAAGGGGTGTAGCTGGGAACACACAAATGAAGGGCCTGTTATATAATGCCTTAAAATACAAACATATTCACTTTCTATATTAATTATATTCTATATTAAAGTCTGGATCCCAGTTTCCTACCTCTATGTTTCCACCCACCTATGTTCACTAAAATAGTTACTTAAAAGCAATAAGACATTGACTAAGAGAACACCACTATTAATACAATTCCAACTATATTTCAGAGGTGTACCTAAAGTTTAAATATGTCTTTTACCATTGAAATGGGTCAAACTGTGGCTCCTTCTGCAAATTTTGTCCTCCAAAAATATATGGCCAAGTTCTAAACCCTATTTGGAAATAAGATTTTTGTGAATATGTAGTATATCGAACAATTGCTACCCCAATTACGTCTACCTGAGACCTGAGAATATAACTTATTTAGAAATAGATTCAGAAAGTGTGATCAGTTAATTTAAAACATGAGCTTATACTACATTAAAGTTGATTCCAATCCAGTGTTCCATGTACTTCTATGAGAAGAGACACAGAAACATGAACAGAGAAAGGAGGTTTTGTGAAGTTAGAGATGTATTGCCACGAAGTAAAAGTATCCCAGCCCTTTTGGTCTGAAATAGTGCAGTACCTGCCTGTCAAAGAAAAGTTCCTGAGTTCAAACCCCTTCACTACATACACCCATGAATTACACACACACACACACACACACACACACACACACACACACACACACACACTCACACACACACAGAGTTTCTCAAAAAAGAAAAGCCCATGACTGGAGAGATTCACTGCTGAATTCTACAAGACCCTTAGAGAAAGCAACTACTCTACTACTTGAACAGCCGTGAAAGAAAAACTAACAAGAATAGCTCTCAATCTACACCAAAGTTACAAACAGAAGGAAGACAATCAAACTCAGTCTAGAAAGTCAGTCTACCTTGATACTAAAACCAAGCAAAAACATGATTAAAAAAAGAAGCAACAATGCTTGATAAGAAATGTACTCATTATCTTGCCCATGTAATTGTAACCCCTCTATACGGTATTTTCACATAAAAAGGAAAATTATAAATCAATTTCCTTGGATTTAAGTTTAACAAGTTCTCAGGAACAGACTTGTAAACCATACTCAATAGCATATGAAAAAGAATCACAAATTTTGATAAAGTTTGATTCATTCAATATACATAATGGCATGATTACATCAATATATGCAATAAAAGCATTTAATAGCATTCCATATACTTTCATGCTAAAGTACTTAGTACATGAGGAATAAAAGAACACATTAGCACAACAAAACATACACACATATATTTTATAGCTAATATTCTCCATTGTACTAAATAAGAATCAGAATTTTTTTTCTTTTCAAGTCAATGAGGCACAGATATCCATTTTCTCCACTTATTCAATACAGTGCTTGCATTTTTATCCAGAGCAAAAAAAAGGAAGAAATAAAAGCAATATTATTATGAAAGGAAAAGTAAAAATTTTCTTCTTGAGTAAGATGCTATGATCCCACTATTTAAAGATTCCATTCAAAACACTTAGATCTGAAAAAACCTTTCAGCAAAGTAGCAGGATATAAAATCAACACACAAAAAATCAATTGCTTTTCTATATGCCAGGAATGAACCATCAGATAATGAAATTAGGAAAAAAATGTCATTGACAATAACCTGAAATAATTTATATACTTATGAATAAACCTAGCAAATAAGGTGAAAGACCTATACAATGAACATTTTTAAAACTTAAATAAATTAGAGACATGGAACGATGCCATCTTCATGGATTGACAGAATTAGTATTGTGTAAATGACTTTAATGAAGTATGCTATAGATTCAGTGGAAGTCTCATGAATATTCCAATATTACTCCTAACTAAAGTGATAAATCCAATCATAAAATACATATGGAAGCACAGAAGATCCCGAGTAGCTAAAGCAGTGCCAAGGAAAAGGAATAATTCAGGAGGCATTACAATATTTGACTTTAAGAATACTACAGGACTATAGTAACAAAGCCAGAATGGTACTGGTAGAGAATAAACAGAAAATTTTAATGGACTAGAAGACTAGAAATAATTCTCCATCTGATTTTCAACAAAGAATCACAAAACATATACTGAAGAAAAGACAGTCTTTCAGTAAACTATATCCACATGTTCATGGCTGGAACTATATACCTATCTTAAACACTGTACAAAACTTAACACAAAACAGTTAAAAAATCTTTGTGTAAGTCAGGAAGTTTTGAAACTACTATGGAAACCATAGGATGAAACCCTTGAACATAGAGATACAGGTAATGTCTTTCTGAATACAACTTCATGTGCTCAGGAAATAAGGCCAGGGATTAAGAGATGGGATTGCATCATGTTAAAATATTTCTGCACATCAAAAAATAGTTTGAAGAACCAAGAGAAGACCTACAGGATAAAACATTTTGACAGCTGTAATCAGACAAAAGATTAATGTCCAGAACACATAAAGAGCTCCAAAAGTTAAACATCAAATGAATAAATAATGTAACCAATAAATAAATAGAATAGACTGTTCTCACAAGATGTACAAATGGTTCATAAATATGTAACATAATTATCCATAAATCAGATGCAAACCAAAAAACATTAAGATTCCATATCATCCCAGACATAATGGCTGGCATCAAGAAAACAACAGCAAAAGTGCTTCTGGGGATTCAAAGAAAAGTATCCTCACACTCACTGTTGGTGTGACTTTAAATTAATGCAAATACTATGGAAGTTAGTAGGGAGGTTCTTCAAAAAACTGACCATAGAACCACTGTCTGATCTTCCTATACCATATCTGGACATATATTCAAAATGATGTAAGTCAGTGTAAAATAGAGACATCTCAACACTCATGTTTATAGTCAGTCTAGAGTCAGATCAGATGTCCATCAGGTGATAAAGGTGTACAGAAAAAAATATATCCATACATCCATGACTATACAATAGCATATTATTCTGCCATGAAAAACAAAATTACATCACTTGCATTAAAATGGACAGAATTGGACCTCATTATGTGTTAAGAGAAATAATTCAGGCTCAGAAAGACAAAAAATTATGTTTCTTCCCCCTCTGTGGATTCTAGACATACAAAACAAAAAAGAATGTCTTGCTTGTAAAATAGGAACTGTTTAGAGGTGGGAATAAGAACCTCTGGGAGACAAAATTAGAGGGCGAAAGGGAGTTAAAATTATGAGTTCCTTTTATATATGAAAATAAAGTATATCAATTATTTTTTAGGAAAAGGAGAATGGGGCAGGAAATAGCAAGATGGATTTGATCAAAATACAAGCACATGTGTGGTAATATCACAATCAATTTGCTTTGCACAAATAATACATGCTAGAAGGACCATTTCAGCAGAAATAAGAAAAACTTTTTATGAGTTATGATCTTTCAACAAGTAATATGTCAATCCTTCTGTTGCATTGAACTAACAGTGCAAGGTTTAGATGAGATATTCAAGTATTCTTCTTTGGATATTCCATGCTTCTTAATAACTGTCAAAGGAAATCTCCCTCCCTTCCCTTCTTCTTACCTTTCTTCCCTCCTCTCCCTTCCCCTTTCCTTTTCATTCCTCTCCTTCCCTTCTCTCCACTCTTCCTTCCTCCCCTCCCTTCCTTTTTTCACTCTTTCCTTAGACCAATTACTTAATCTTAACAATTATATTTTCTCAACCATAAATGGTGGAATACTGTGATATGCTATAGTATTGGGTTGGGGATTTAGAAATCATGCAAGTAAGATATTTAGTAAAAGAACAATCCCTGTATCAGGTAAAGCCAATTTAGGTAAGGATCTGGCTGACTGAGATTTTTAATGTGTAACCAATCGTAAAGGCTGGTGATCTCCCTTGTTGAAAAAGAGTGTTGCTTACATTGGGATTGGCGATATTTCAGATCCTGGGGCATTTACAAGCACAATGCTAAGACAGAATGTACTGAGGCAGTGTATTAGTGTTCATGCGAGGTATAAATTTCCATCACCGACGGTTTAGAGTTAATATCGGATGTGCCATGGGCAGAAATCTGTCTACAGTTACAATGAAAACAACTGAGCCCAGACACTCATCCACTTTGTTGTAAAGTCCCTGAGATGATAAAAAGTGAAGCGCTCTAAAAACAACTAGAAGGCACATTGATCCCCAGCTCCACTTCCAACTTTTCTATGTATCGTTTGGAAACCAAAACAGAGCCATTGAAATCAGTCACTGGCAGAACATCCATTTGCAATAATGTATTCTTGTTGCATCACAATGAGTTTCCATGTATTTTTTCCCAGAGAGAATTTGCAAGGCATAAGCAAGAAAAAGAACAATTATGGATTCAGAAACCAGTCTTCATGCTGTCCTCAATCGCACTCATGTCCCCCAGGGCCACATTTCTCTTTTCAATCTTCAAACTTAAGTTTAAAGAGCCTCCGGCTCTTTTCATTCTAATGGACTATTTCACTATGTCTTAAAATACACATCTCTAGGAGATACAACTGTCCTCTCTGCTTCGAATATTTTCATTAAATTTTATTACGAGTTTGGTACAAGAGAAGCTTCACACCTAATTTGGAGGACCTACCCTGCCAAGTTTGATTTCCCTCCAGGACTTTACTTTTATCAGGATAATGTGATTCAACTAAATTCTTTGTAAGTCCAATGTTCTCTGTTATTCCTTTAACTTAAAAGAATTTGATTCCTCTGTTAACCCTGCAGAAGCTCATTCCTCTTGAGTTATGTCCAGGTAGTATATTCAGTGAACATTTATTGGGCATCTGTAAAATGCCAGCAATATGAAGATGGACAAGAAAACCCTCTTCATCTGAAGAAGATAATGGTTCAGAGACAGACGCTGCTGGGAAAACAGAAAGTGCAATGCACAGGTACTGATGCCATAACAAAGCTATACTCGCAGTACTCTGGGTGCATTGTTGTCTGGGAGAGAAGTCATAGATTGTACAAATTGGATGCTACTGACCTTCATTAAAGGAGAAGAAACTGTAAAGGATGTCCAGAATGAGCATTCTCAGGAAGTGAATGAACACAGTGTAATCGATAGATTAAAAATTGTGTATTTTCATTCTAGTCATGCTATTTTGAAATATATATATATATATATGTTGAATAGTTAAACTGAGCTACATAACACCTGCATATTCCCAATATTTATCATGATTTGTGATAAGTACACTTAAGATTTACTATTATAGCACTTTTAAAGAATAGATTATTAATTATAGTCGCCACTTTTGACAATATATCTCTTGAGCATGCTCTTCTGAAGTGAAGTCTTTGAATACTTACCTTAAGCTGTACTATATATGTATGCATGTGTACCTTTGAATATTAATATCTCTACTTAAGCGTAGGCATTAATCTTCCTGGAGTGTATTCTTTTCACCTCCTCAATGAAAACTGAGTACCATAGTTAGTAAGTTTCAGAAATGAAGCATATGTCATCATTAGCACAAGAGTGTAATGCATGTTCTATCCTAGAGGTTTATAGAGGTTTTATGTGTTTAACTTTGTTAACTCAGTATGTACTAATTCAACCACTGGGACTTTTATTTTCTGGAATAACTATTCACATCCCAAGGATAGTGTTATATTAAATACTTGATTTGAAAAACAGCAGACTATATCAAGCAACCAAACCCATTATAATTCTTTAATAAAGTATTCTCAACATCAATTAACAACTTATTTCTGCCACTGTAAAGATGAAATGGTTTTAGCCTTGTAAAAGGAATTTTTTTTGAAAAATACAAAAGGAAAGAATTATCACCCAAGAATAGCTACCATTAGCATTTTATATATTGCTTTGCAGTCATTTTACAGTTCACATTTTGAAGCAATATAATAAAATATATAATAATTTATACATATTGATTTTCATCTTTATTTGGCTGATTATAGAAATAACTTTGTTTCTTTGCAGAGATACAAAGGACTTTAGAAAATAAAGAAAAAAATCTTTTGGAAGCTCCTGTTTCCTTTTCTTCTTTTTCCTCCCTCCCTCCTTTTCTCCATACCTTTCTCTTTCCCTCCCTTCCTTACTCCCTTTCTTTCTTTTGTCCTTCCTTCTTTCCTGTTACTTTTTTTCTCTTTAACTATACCAGAGCTTGAACTCAGGGTCTTGAAATCACTTGGCTTGTTTGCTTGCTCATAGTTGGCATTCTATGACTTAAGACATAACTTCAACCCAGCTTTGTGTTGGTTAATTGGAGATGAAATCTTGTGGACATTTCTTTCCTGGCTGACTTTGAGCCATAATCTTCCAGATTTCAGCTTCTTGTGTCTAGGATAATAGGTATTAGCCACTAGTACCCAGCTTGTCATTTATTTTTAACTAACATATAAACATAAAATATGCACATAGTAGTAGGATAAAAGGATGTTATAATATATGTATTTATTGTAATGTTTAAGTCAGATTAAATCATAATAATTAGGATCATTTTATTGAATTACCATTTTATGTAACTAATGATGAAAATATAAATATTAACTGGAAAGGTACAGGGGCATAAATGTTGCTATAAACTGCTTTGCTATCTATACTGGTAAGTACTGGGTATAAGATAATGACATCTCAAGTAGTTTGAATTTCTCATGGAGAGAGAGATGCTAGTGATGTCTTTGAGTTAGAGGATTTCTGACAAGTACACAGCTTAACTAATGGATGCTCTAAGCATGCATGGATGGACAATTAATCTATAAAAATCTTGCACAGTTTTCTCTGTTTACACCACGGTCCAGAGTACTTTCTTCAGCAGTTAGTCCCTTTTGATTTTATTCTTTTTTTCTAGGTCCGATAATACTTACCAGTCTGCATGGACAATCATTTTGCCTGGCAACTTAATTGTATTGTGCTTCTGACTATCATCACCGTAGCATGGATGATTCCAGGGCAGCACTTCCATTTGCTACTGTAGTGAGATGTCTCTCCCTGGCCACATTTTATGCTGCCGTCAGGTCTCTATTGGATTTTCAATTTTCTCAGTGGGTTGGCAGGCATCATTTAGAAGGCCACGGAGAGCTGTGCTTTGAGGCCCCTTCAATCGTCTGCTTTCCGGCCTGGTGCCTTATTCACTGTTTCAGCTCCCCAGTGTCCTCCTCTGTTTCCAAATCTCCATGTTTGTGTAAACAAACCCAAAGTTAACTGAGTTCAACATCAGTCCTTTATTCTTCTGTGGGGAGCAGAATGAAAGATGTAACCGTTTGGACAAGCAAAGACAAACAAACAAAAAACAACCTCCAGAAAAACTCCATACAGCTTGGTTGGAAAGAAACAAAGCCAGAGGGACCTCAGCTCAGCAGAGTGACTCTGATGACCAAACTTTGGCTATTTTCATTTAGGTTGTAACTTCTGGAGGAGTCTAACACTGACTGCCACATGGAGAACATGTCCAGTTAGAGAGAGCAGTTAGATACAATGACACTTTCTGGGACAATTAAAATGAGAGGACCATGGGTGATCCACGTGGAACAGTAGTAAGCAAACAACTTCTAAGCCTTGCACATTTAGCTGCCCTGATGAGAGGAGAATGCTACATCCCTCCTCTCCTTCCTTCTCCCTGCTGTTTTCTTTCTTCTTTAGAAACATTTTTTATTTTTCCATTCACATTCTTTCCATTTTCCTGAAGAATTACAGATGTATAGCTTAAGACCAGTCAGTGCTGTACTCACCCCTTCCTTCCATGACTGAGCAGTGAGAACTGCAGGCCCATTCTTAGCAGAAGAGATTGGGAGCTCCAGTCTCCAGTGGGAAGCCATTGGAGAGGCACAAACAGGACCTGCACCTCTCTAGCCAATCTGTGACCTGAGTAGTGGTGAACTCAAATGCTGGCACATTCCATTTGCCCTGCAATCTGCCACAACCATTTCAGCTGTGGCCAGCTCTTCCTTTTCCATCCCTTCAGGATCTCTATAGAAATAGAGATCAGTCATTGACCTCCCATGGATGCATAGGAGAGATGGTGCTATGCATGCATAGAACTTCCTGGGCCAGCATCTCCTACTTCAGACCCAGTAAGTGGAGGTGGCATGGATGGCTATGTCCCCATCCTACGGAAAAGAGTTTGTGTCACACAGAGCAATGTTATGTAGATCCCTCTGTGAGAGTTTGTGATCAATCCTGGAATCTATATCTAATATAAGATATGTCTCTCAGAAGGTCGCCAGAGTCTGGTTAGTGAAGATCCCAGGAGCAAAATGACCAGCAAGCAGAAGAGTGGCACCAGAAGCAGAAACAGACTTCAGCAGCTCAGCCCCCTGGACAGGACATTGACCTCAGCAGAGTCCTCCCCTGCCCTCTTTTCCCTTCCCTCCTCTCTTCTCTTCAATTTCCTTTTCTAGAAAAAAAAACATTTTTTTAGAGATTGAACAAAGGAGAGTAAGATCTCTAGGTCATGATTTGAAGCCAGTTTGGGCAAGAAAATGTTTAAGATTCTTAGCTTCCATTTACCAGCAAAAAGCTAAAAGTGAAGCTATGGTTGAAGTGGTAGAAAGCCAACCTCAAGTGAAAAAGCTAAATGACAGCACCTAGCCCCTGGATTCCAGCCATAATATTGGCACAAATATAATGCTTGATAAGAAAAGTACTCATGACCTTGCTCCTGTAACTGTAACTCCTCCTCCGTACAGTATTGTCACAATAAAAAACTTATTAAAAAAGAAAAGAAAAAGACATGTGAAAACATTTGTTGGGGTACTACCCCTTTCTTTAAGAATCCTTCTATTTTTCTTGGGCTTTTGGCAGAGGGCAGGGAGTGATACTTGTGGATACATGTACTCTTTTTCTAGCAAAAGCATCCACCTATCAGGCATGAGATGGAAGTAGATGAGAGAGCTGTGAACTGCCTGCTTGAGTTGTGTCTGACACATAACTTGGATCTCCCTGAGAATCAGTACTGTCAGGGCCTGTTGCTAATGGGCCTGTGTCTCCTTCTTCTAGCTTAATGTAAACAAATTAAAAAATGTTTTGAGCTATTGTCATAGAAATAAAATATCTGGTGAAATTTAAACAATGATCTGTCCCTTTGCATTATTTACTTACATCAATCTCACCTGGATGCAATTGTTTGGTTATTGCGTGTCACAGAAAGTCAGGTGAGGTTTCCATCGAAATTTCTTCTTCCATTTTCTTTTCTCCTTAAAAGAAGACAGGATGAAGAGTAGAACAATTGAAAGTAGCAACAGTTGCTACTCTCACATCCCACCTAGAGACTAGAAAGAGGTTTCCTTTCTGACAGGTTAGGATGTGTGGTCTACCTGGCTTTGTTTCGGCAGGTGTGCAAGTATTAGGGAAGGATTTGTGACAGTAAATGAGGCCCAATAGGGAAAGCTGTGCTCTAAAGGGACGTTCATCACCCAGGAGCACTAAAGACCTGCAGATGAATGGCGGTAAACAGCTGTTGCACCTGCAGACATTGCTCCACAGGAAGTGAAGAAAGCCCCACCCATCCCCAAGATCAGGTATTTGTGAACTTGGAGATGAAAGGCACATGATGAGCATGGAAATATAAAATGCCTAATGTTGTCTCTGTGTCAAGGAAATCCACTTTCATCTTCCTGAAAGAGAGAACAGAAAGAGAATGTTTTCTTTCAAAAAAGAAAAAAATGTATTTTTCTAGACACACATAATACAAAATCAGTTTTCACCATCGGCTGAAAATCACCTTGGAATTCTAATATTGCAGAGTTTGGATTTTTTAGAAAAGGAGTTAAGTGCCAGATAAAAAGAATTCAGATGCATACAGTGACAATCCATGATAATGGCTCCTCATTTTATTTGGTTTTCTTTTTTTAGGATTATATTTTGGGGAAAAAATTAAAATGGGTATTTTGTTTACTCTGCACCACTCACTATGCTATACGCATTTTGCTTGTTTGTCTAGTCAGTTAGTGCCAGTACTAGGGGCTTTACGTCAGGGCCTTATGCTCTCACTTGGCTTTTTCACTCAAAACTGACACTATCATTTGAACTACAATTCCACTTCTGGCTTTGTGTTGGTTAATTGTAAATAAAAGTCTCTTGGATTTGGATTTGTCCTCCTGGGCTGACTTCAATATGTGCCATTCACAGATCTCAGTTTCTTAAGAATCTAGGATTACAGGTATGAACCACCAGCACCCAGCACAAGCACCCAGATAACCATATGTTGTGAACACTACTAGAAAGTGAAAAAAAAATCTCCATTTCACCATTTTACAGATGGAAAACCATCAGACCAATTGAAGTAATTTCTGTTATGTCTTTATAGGTTAACTTATTGACAGTGTGTTAGTTATATTTGTGTAAGAGAAAGAATCCGAAGTTCTTCTGAGACCTGCTGACTCAAAGTTTGGTCCAGGAAGTGTCAATCCATGAAGGCTTGTTAGAAATGCAGAACCTCAGACTTCACCCCAGGGATGTGCTGGTGAATGCTTTTCAATCATTTTGGAGTTAAAGTCAAGTACAGAGGAGGTATTTGGTAGTGTCTGCTGATTTCAGGAGTTTAAATGCTGCCTCCATGGCAGATTCCAGGAGACAATTCACCGGCCACAGGCTGGGTTGTTAATGATAACTCAGCTCTGGGGAGCAGCTACAGGCCACGCAGCCTCATAATCACTGAATCCCATTCTACTCTTCAGCAAGTTCTCCAGGCACTTCCCACAACTGAGACACAGGAGATAGAACCACTGCTTCATAATGACTCATTTTCCCATGAAGCCTTTGGTCCCCACCTGATGTTTTGTTGTCTCTTGGTCTCCTACCACAATGAAGGAAGCTTTATGGGACAGGACTGCAGTTGTGAATGACTGGACAGAGTAGCATATTCTGACTTTTGAAAGTCACTGAACAAGGCTAAGTGTCAAGAAAGTGGCTTTCAGGGAAATAGCCCACTATAAGTTGTTGCCAGAGACTGAGATGAGCACTGTGACAAAGGCTCAGGAAGGCTGAGAAGCCAGTGCTCTGCCTCATTATGTAAGACCTTCATAACAGGGAAGAGAATGTGCATTGCCAAACATTTGGGGATAAGAAACTTAGCTATTTTTTTCATTTCTCTGCTGTTGCATAACCATGTTGTCATGCCTGGATGCACTTATCCCTCATGTACAATGAAGAGAAAATGTGGGAACAAGAAGCTTATGTTTTACAGCACCGTATATGCCTTTTATCAGGAACCCAACGGAAAGCAAACCTAGTTTGCCTTATTTTGCATGTCGCAACAGATTTATTTCAGAAAGTATTTCTTAGAATGTGAATTGAGAAATAAGGTCTATTTTGCCCAATGTATATCTTCTCTGAAGACTTGATTCATAACAAATTGTGAATGAAAACAAAAGTCCCAGGAAACAGGGAAAACTTGATGGCTAGCTACACAAAACATCTTTTGGGAGAGATGGGGCAGCAAGGACCTGCGAAAGTAGAGGCACAGGGCCAATAACTCTACAGCTGTTTCTTGGATGTCCCACAGCCTTTTCAGTTTATTTTTTACAATACTATTCCCCTGCCACTATATTTTATAATTTCTCATCCTTTCATCCATCCTGATAACTTCTAAGACTGTCTAATGACTGATCAATCACAGATGAATCCACTAGCCCATATCTTATTAGTCTATTTAGTTTCTTCATGATGGTGCTCTATCAATGTCTTCAATTAACTTATCTTCCTAGTTTGTCACTTAGGAAGTTTTCCTTTCCTGATTTTCTGTAGCACTCATACTTGCCCCTGTGAGGATTTACAGTATTTGTCAGATGGCTTGTCACATACAGCATAGATTCTAAACCCCAAACAGCTGTAGTTATGTTGAGTTTGTCACTTTGTCTTTAGCACCTAGAACAATATTTGGCATGAAGTAGAATATTTACCAACTGCTCAGAATAACATTGATGAATTATGCTGGGTTTCTCATAAGTCAAAGACTATGACAAAGACTTCATTGGGGAATCTAGTGTTCCAGTTATGAGTGAGAATGAAGAATAAGGCAGGGAGGAGATAGCGTAAAAGGATGCTAACAATGGGATCACTCAAGACACTATGGAAAACTAGGCCGCAGAATCATATTCTTGAGAAAGGAAAGGTGAATATTTCTCATGGAACATGAACTCTTCATTTCCAAGTTATGCATGGGTCGATTGGTATGAGGTGGGGCTTTGTGGCTTCTAGTCACTAGGAAAATCCTGGGCTGAGGGGAAAATGAACATAGAGTGGTATGGGGCAATGCTTGTTAGCCAAGAGGGCTTGTTCACAAATCTTCTCAGCCTTTTAATCCCTCACTTTCCATTCATTTACATAATGTTACCAAAATCTAGCTAAAAGAGCCATTTTAATCTCTTTTACCATTGTTCTTTTAAAATGCTCACGTTGCAGTTTTCTCACTCTTGTTCTGCTATCAGAATTTCTTACTTGATCTTCTGGCTTCCAATCGTGTGACATTCATTTTTCAAATTTTAGGCCTTCAAGGTAATGTTTCAATCTCACCATGATGATTGACAAGACTTTCCATGATCTACCGCATGATATTTGATCAGCTGTATCAGTCTGGTCCCTTCATACTGGAATTTCTTTACTTTGGCAAAAATACTGGGTAACTTGTAAGTTTCTGCTGTATTTGCTTCCTCATGCCTCTGAGGCTGGCAACATTGCTTCCTTGGCTTGAGATGTTGGCTTTTTACCAGACAAATCTCTTTGTTCTTCCAAACTCAGATCAGTGATTAGACCCTGAGATGTTAGAAATCTTACCCTGATTGCAGTGGTTCCCACACATCACTGCATCAGAGTAACCAGGAGGAATTGTGAAAATACCCAGGGCAGAAGATCATCATCAGTTTCTGGTCCAGTAAGTCTGAAGAACACAAGAATTAGCAAATTTTTTAAAATTTTAATTCTCTTTTTTAGCACTGAGGTTTGAACTCAGGGCTTCATACTTCCTAAGCAGGTATTCTACTACTTGAGTCATACTCTCAGACCTTTTGAAGCTTTAGCTAGTTTTCACATAGGCTCTTGGATTTATGCTCTAGCCATCCTGGATGGTAATCCTCCTGTTTATACTTGTTATTTATGCTATCATGATAGATACAAGCCAATACATCCAGCTGTTATTGGTTGAAATAGTGTCTCAAGGACTTTTCACCTATGTTGGCCACAAATCTGAAGCCTGCTAATCTCGGACTCCTGAGTAGCTAGGATGATGGGCATGTGCCAAGAAAATCAGTGCTTATTTCATTATTCCAATCAGTGTGTACTCATTAGAGGACTGAAACAAAGACTTACTCATGTCAGTAACAAAACACTGGGTACTGTGATAACACATCACATAGTAAGGGCTGTTAATGGAAGGAAGGAGAAATGGGAAAAAAAGATACTGTGAGCAAAGACTGAGAGAGCAAGAGCGAGTGAGCGAGTGAGGAAGAGAGAGAGAGAGAAAGAGAGAGAGAAAGGGAGAGAGAGAGAGAGAGAAGTAGATATAGACTACTGCTCTCCATCTGTGGCATAAGCTAGTATCATACAAAATTTTATGCAATACATTGAATACCAATGTAGTTTGGTTTTAGTTCCTAGTTTTACTTTGTGATGTAAGGTCTATTATTTAATACCCTCTAAAATTGTTTTAACACTCAGGAAATGTGAACAATAAAAAGGTTACCTAATGGAGCTGTTGTCAGGTTTAACTGAGGCACTACATACAAAGTGATTTTTCTAGTCCCTAGCATATCATGAAATACTCAATAAATGTTAACTACCATTTTATCTGTTCCTTTAAGTAGCTTATTTGTCAAATAATGCTATTTTAACAATTTTATAATTATGAAGAAAATAACTGTTGTTATGCTTATTTCTTAGACATTTTGTGCCATGTAGTTCTTTGTATATTTAAAACACTTAATACATTTTTAATTTAGACGATTGTTGCTGAGATGGATTCAAAAGGACCTTGATTTAGGTTTTGAAGATATGTTACATATTTCCTAATCAAAATGTGTTTATAATATTCATATCACAAAGGGGGAAAATTGTTAAAAGTAGCAGCTCACTAAAATAATATTTCCATTAACGTGACTTATGGTTAAAGAGACCATTTTATCCAAAGATCTCAAAGGTTTTATAATCATTAAGTATCTCTCTGAGATACTTTTAACATGCACTATGACAATTTCATGGTTAGGAAATGCCCATCAAATTTTAAAGCTCAGAGTAGGATTCTGCGGCTTCCATTGCAGGCTCAGATAGGTGAAGCAGACAGGCAGGAATTTTAGACAATCTTATTGAATAATCATCTGCAGGCCTTGCATGAGCACAGTTAGTCAGAAATGGAGAACATAGAGGAAAGAATTTCTGATTATCTGAACAGTGCTCCTCTTTCTCTCTTTGGCCATCCTTTATTCTTCATTTGTCTATTTATTTATATAAATGTATTTGGAATTTAAGGATCTGACAATCATTTGCCGTGTGTGTGTGTGTGTGTTCCTGTGTGTCTGTGTTTATGTGTATATGTTGGTACTGGTGCTTCAAGTCAAGACAAGGGCACTGACCTTAGTTTTTTCATACAAAGCTAGTACTCGACCATTGAGCCATTCCTCCACTTCTGACATGTTGGTGGTTAACTGGTGATTAGTCTCATGGACCTTCATGCCTGGGCTGGCTATAAGCCACAATTCTCAGATCTCAGCTTCCTGAATAGCTAGATTTATGGGTGTGAACCACTGGCACTTGGCTGTCTTGCATTATTCATTTAATTTTCATGCCTATAGTTGAAGCATACTACAGCTCTTAGACAGAGGCTACAGTGTTCAGAGGTTAGAAAACTTGCTACAATCACATAGTAGCTGGAGAACCAAGTGTCTCTAACTATACAGATAATAGAGGGAAGACAGCTTTCACCTGCATATTTCTGTTTTGAGGTATTCTGCTGTCTGACCTTCACAGAGTTTTCAAATGGCCATGGGAACATCTGTACATTAACTATCATATGTACAATTTTGCACACTTTCTTCTGATATTGTGCTTATTAACTTAATTCCAGATGCATAGTGTATTAAGAAATAATGTAGTGTTCGCTTTGGCAGCACATATACTAAAATTGGAACAATACAGAGAAGATTAGCATGGCCCCTGCTTAAGGATGACATGCAAATTCGTGAAGTGTTCCATATTTAAAAAAAAAGAAATAATGTATTGGAAAAGTAATACATTGATTTGGAATATACATTTTTACAATTTCACTTTTCAAAAGAAGTATTTAATTTAATTTTTTCTTTCATCTTTAGACAGGGTCTTGCCATAGTTCCATATCTGGTCTTCAATTCAAGACTCTTGCCTTATCCTCTCAATTAGCTGGAATTACAGGCATGCATACCTCGCTTTAATTGGAAATACAGGCACAAATTTATTTTTGTCCTCATGAGAACTAATTGTAAATTTTCTAATGATTTTCCAGAATAAATAATTTTTACTTTGTTCAGGGTATTTGGTATTTATGCTATGATACTTTTGGCATCTGTGTCTAATGTTATTATGAAAATATTCTCACAAACTACAAGCATTTAACTCCAAGTTTTTCTTATGTATCGTAAAGTTTTCATATACACTATCAATTATGTGATTGTAAAGGTTTTGTTCACAATGATTTCCAATATCTCAACATCAAATTTTAACCCTCAGTATAAATTTTAATATATATTTTTAAATTTTATCTTCTCTTACCTTGGCTATCAATTAATCTTTGTATATACTCAAAGCTAATGGTAACTGACTTTCAAACTAAAAGGTTGTCTTCAAAATGTATTTTTCCCCAAAAAGCACTTACTAACATTCTATATTCTAGAATAATGGCTAAAGTGCTAACAAAATCAATGTTCCCTTTTATGAGAGATATTTATGAGTGTTGAATTAGAAACCTTACTGCTTTGTTTTGAAGCATGTTCAGTAACCACGGTGTTCAAAGCGAGAAGTGTTACACAGGAGTTTGCCAAGTGCCTCCATAAGTGCAGCCCTATTTCCATTCATTTCATCTTTGTGTCTCCTATGGTATCAGTGAGATCCTAAACTGAGTCCATTTCTCTCATAACATATCTCTAAACATGTTAGCAGGGGAATAGGGAGGAGAGGAGGCAAGGAAGAGAAGGAGAAAGAGAAGAGGGAGACGGAGACTTACAACTATCTAAAAAAAGTATTCATTTCTACTGAGGGGATAGATTTTGACTAGAAAGATAAATCTAATTTGGATTATATGTTAACCTTGGAGTCAATGCTTGTGGCCACAGAAAAGCCAATACAAATTGACTTGAGCCAATTAGACCCCACATCAAGTGGATAAGTCCTATCCAACTGACTACCAAAGTTAAGGACATGTAACTATTGGAGGATCAACTATGCTTCGGTGTAACAATATTGACTTCCACAAGGACTGTAATCCATACATCCCCAACTCATACATACACTTCTCACTTAAGAAGCACTTGATTGTAGAACAATTCTTGAGTTGGGTGTTATAAATATGATCACTTCCACTAGAAGACAGAACATTGTGACTTATCTACCCTCCACCACATCTGTTTGTCATTAACTCCATGTTCACAGCCTTCAAGTCATTTGTTCGTCTTGTCAAAACAACTAGTGAGAAGTGAATATTTAGCCAAACTTTACATTTTTTTGACATTTTGAGTAAAGGTACATGCTATATTGTTTTTAGTTTTTTCCATGTTCCAATTCAAATCCCAGGTTCCAGTTACTATTCTTCTAAGGCAGTGACAATAGGAGATGATGATGCTTAGGACAGAAGAAGAGTCAGAAATCTAGTCTGATTTGGTGGAACCTTTATTTTCTAGAAATATAGTACTTGAATACTTGCTGCACCAAATAAAGTTACAGTTTGATCATCTGTTTTGCAACAATTTGACACCTTTTACTATTGTAGTTTACAAATTTATATTATGCCCGTCCTGAAGCTTGAACTCAGGGCCTGGGCACTGTCACTGGACTATTTTTGATCAAGGCTAGTGCTCTACCACTTGAGTCACAGTTCTAATTCTGGCTTTAGTTTGGGAGTTAATTGGAGTTTAACAATGGCAGGATTTCCCTCATCAGGTTGATTTAGTTCTGCTAATGGCAGGTTTTCCTTATAATTTCCATCTTTGATGTTCTCTAATCTTTTAATAAATTTTATGAATCCAAGAGCACAGCCATCTTTGTCTCTACTGCTAATCCTATGGACCAAGATAGTAAGCAAACTATGAGGACCAGTACACAAGAACTGATTAAGCGCCCTGTTGTCAAGGCCAAGATCTAGAGCAGCCTCATCTTAAGAACCATCCCTCTTTTTGGCAACCTGAGCTGTTCGACTTACTTTCTTAGAATGGTCAGGTTTCCCTTGGCTTGACAAGTGCTCCAAGCAACGCAGCTCCTGTAGGACAGTAAAAATGGGGAACACTGTCTACCATTCCAGTTAGGTTCTACTTAACCATGGTACACCTATTTGTCATTATGCATACATTTTCTTTCCACACTTACTCCCTTCTTTCATTCTTTTTTCTCCTTCCTTCCTTCCTTCCTTCCTTCCTTCCTTCCTTCCTTCCTTCTTTCCTTCCATCTTGCCTGCCTGCTTGCATGCCTGCATGTCTGTCTCTTTTTACTTTCCTTCTTCCCTTTTTTTTGGCAAACAAGACTTTACTTTTCTTCCTGTTTAACTATTTTCCTCATTGCTATGCCATGACTATAGAATTTAAATCAGTGGTGCATTTGGGCAGATAGTTTCTATGAAAAACACAAATCAAGTCAGAGCCATGGTATATCCAATTTGCTGTGCACAGTGGGTGTTTGATAAAGGTCTATATCTGAGGAGAATTCAGCTACTGATTTATGTGTTCTTATCACAGCGATTATCATAGAGATTAAGGAGAACAAAACAAAACAAAGCATTTATTTTTTGAGAAAAAAGACAAGTAAATATTACTAAAAGTGACATAGCACAGATAGGATTGTGCTGGCATTTTGCAATAGGGTAGTTCTAAATATAAATCAATTTTTTGTTCCAAATCTAATTTGTTAATAGCAAAAATTATAGTTTATTGCTTTAAAATTCTTAGTTAAGTTTTATCTTTAACTGACAAATAATGATTATATATAATTATAGGCATCAGTATAATGTTTCTGTCCAGATATGCACCATAGAATCATCAAATTAAGCTAATTTTCACACCCATCTACTAAAAGTACAGATTTTTTGTACCTTTTTATTGTAAAAATACTGTACAGAGGGCTTACAGTTACATGAGCAAGGTCTAAAAGCACACATTTTAAAAGGTATATATATATATGTATATATGTATGTATATATACATGTAGTAAACCTTTTAAAAATATATATATACACACTATCTGGCTATATATATATATTTATACACACATATATACTATATTATATATACATATACAATATATATTATATGTACATACATATATGTATGTATAATACACACAAATATGAATATATATACATACATATATATGTATACACACATATCTATATACATATATAGCCAGCCTCAAGCCTGGGCACTGTCTTTGAGCTCTTTTGCTTAAGTTAGTGCCATACCACTTGAACCTCAATCTACTACCAGGTTTTGGTGGTTAATTGGAAATAAGAGTCTCAGAGACCTTTCTGCCTGGCTGTCTTTCAAACCACAAACCTCAGATATCAGGCTCCTGAGTAGCTAGGATTGTAAGTATGAACCACTGGCATCTAGCTAAAAGTTTTACTCTATTTTAAGAGAATTTTAAGAGCAACAAGAGGAAGGCAACAGAAAAGTTGGTACATTGTTGACTTTAGAAAAATATGCATGGCTCTTGATGTCCTAAGAACTACAGTTTTCTTCCCCAGAAGCTGAATTATTGCAGACCTCTGTGGACCATTTTCTAGCTATCCAATAAATGTATACCTTGCTCAAAGCAGCATCAGAGGAAGCCAAAGCCCTTTGGCTCCTGTTCACATTCACCTCCAACAGCAGAGACTATACTAAAGTCCATTTCATTTCA
Organism: Dipodomys ordii; assembly: GCF_000151885.1. Taxonomy (NCBI): domain Eukaryota; kingdom Metazoa; phylum Chordata; class Mammalia; order Rodentia; family Heteromyidae; genus Dipodomys; species Dipodomys ordii. The sequence goes on from NW_012267301.1 coordinate 7,761,657, forward strand.
GGAACAAAATTCAAGATAATAAAAATTGCCTAAACTCTAAAGGGGGGGAATAGTTGACAATGTTGAATAATTTTAGTTATTTAGCATAATTTTAAATATCTCAAGGCTTTTTATAATATACCCTCAAGTACCTCAAATGCAAAGTTTATAGAACAAAAATGTACAATTGCTGATATTTCTGTGCTTTTGCTATTACCATTGGTTTGAGATTCTTCTCCATATTTTTGTTTCTGTAACAATACGTATATATATAATATACCTTTGTGATTCATTAATTGTAGTATAATTGTTATGAAAGAAAGGGAAGGAGGAAATCATATTTTGCTTTAGACACTTGTGTGAATACTTGGGATTTCATGATGAGTATGTCTTGTCCATATAGTTTTGATAATTGATAAAATACTGCAAATATGCTTAAATCTACAGCTTATAGGAATTGAATGCCATTCCTAAGAATATCATATTTGGGGCTGGGAAGATGGCTCAGTGTTAGAGTGTTTGCCTTGCATGCATGAGGCCCTGGGTTCAATTCCTCAGCATCACATAAGCAGAAAAAGCAGGAAGTAGGCTCAAGTGGTAGAGTGGTAGCCTTGAGCTGAAGAGCTGAGGGACAGTGCCTGGGCCCAGAGTTCAGGCCCCACGACCAACAAGAAAAAAATCATATTTTATGTATCTGTTACTGTGTTTAAAAGATAATTAGTGTTGTTTCTAAATTTTCCCTGCTACACATAACTGTTCATGCTAACGCATGGCTTAGTGATTTCTATAGGGAAAATTTCTAGGACAGGGTAAGAATGGTCATTGCTAGGAGATTGAAAGGAAGAGTTCTCAGAACTGATAAGGCAGAAAGTTGTCATTCAAATCTTCAGCTTTGTCATGCAGAAGCTCCCCTATGACCCAGTAATCCCACTTTTGGGCATTTACCCAAATGATCACAAAAAAGAGCATACTAAAGCTGCCAGCACAACTATATTTATTGCAGCCTTATTTACCATAGCTAAGATATGGAACCAACCCAGATGCCCCTCACTAGTTGAATGGATCAAGAAAATGTGGTATATATACACAATGGAATTCTATGCCTCCATCAGAAAGAATGCCATTGCCCCATTTGTTGGGAAATGGAAAGACTTGGAAAAAATTATATTAAGGGAACTAAGCCAGGCCCAAAGAAACATAGGTCTCATGGTTTTCCTTATTTGCAATAACTAGTATATGTCTGAGGCAAGCAGAAAAGGTCAGATAAGTTGATGTTAGGTGAAATGAACCCCAAGATAAGTATTCAAATGATTTTTCTTTCTTGTGATTTTTTTCTAACATATTTATAAGATGATTTCTTTGTTGTTTTGTATGTCCTTCCCCAACAGTATATACCCTGTTTCATTGTGGCCCAGAATTCATACCCCACAACCAACACCCCCCAAAAAAAATCTTGTAGTGGACCATAAATGTTCTCACTAGTCTTAATTTGTTATTTTATTGAAATCAGCTCAAATAATATTTGATGAATGATTAAACAAATTTGAGGTTTGAGGTTTAATTAGTTCTTTAAGTCCTAGCTCTCTTACTATTCCCAATAAAACTTGTGTGCTATAATTTAATATTTCTAGGCATTTACTTTTCTGAATTTTTTTCACAAACGCACTGAGTTTCCTTTCACTCATTCACACTCAGTCACATACTCGCTCATTTCATTCATCCACTCCACCATTTAAGATATGACAACAGAGATGCCCAGGGAATATAATTTTGATTAAGACAGTCTCAGCTTTTAGAGGTCACATTCATTAGGGGATTAAAAAATACCAATGAATCCAACAAGCCTAAAAATTACAATTTATGGCAAGTTATATGAAAGTACAACAAGATATGTTAAAAGGGTTTCCAATTTATATGAGGTGGTTAAAAAACCTTCTTTATCAAAACGTAAATGATGAAAATAAGATGGATCTGAGAATGTGGGAGTAAGCCAACTCATGGTGAGATCAAAGCATGCCCAAATATATTACTTGAAAAAAAGAACTTGATGTATTTGCAAAGTGAAAAAAAATAACAAGCCTTGATACCATCAGTGTTTCTGCTGAGCACCTTGAAGAATAAGCTTGACCACTTTGATATATACTTGTCCATCCTTCAGCAGCAGGGAAAAATTGGCAAACAGTAAAGAATTGAAGGAATGACTGCACATGTCTTCTTTGTCAACATTGCATGGGTGGTAATATTTGTTGATCAATGAGTAGAACACTGATAATCTGCTTTCTTTTCCACACTGATATTCCTAGTGACCTTAGGGGGTCAAGTAGAGTGACCATTCTATTTAGGCAGAGATTCTTCTTCTGTCCCTTGAATCTCTTAGGTGTTCTTGATTGTATAACTTGAAGACAACATTCTCTTTCTAGAATTTACATTTCTGTTTCCAAAACTTTAGCCACACAATTCAACATTCATAATTTTATCATGTCTGAATTACATCTGCATTGCTCTTTAGCATATACATGTAGTAAAGTTAATAAAGTTAAATGCCTACCAAATCCATATACTGTAAGACTGAATATCTCCAAAGCTATATTCTATTTATATTTTACTAGTAAACATTAAAATCCATAGCTATTGATTGTTTTATAGTTGACATGTATGTTTTAGCCAAAAATTATATTCTCTATCATCAGAGATTTACCTATGAAAACAATATTCTACTCTGATCTATGTACTTAAATTTCAGTGCCTTCTGTTCCTTTCCAGTTCAAGTACAATCTTGTGTGGGAAATCATCCTTCTTCACGTCCTTCCATCACCTGAGAATGTTGATATTTCAGTGTTGCAGACTGAGTTCTTGTCATTTGTATTAGGCTGTGCCAGTGAGAACACTCAAGAATCACTGACCCAATGACTAGGCAGGAGCATTGCACATGGGAATCATTAATAGGCCAGTTGTGGCTTCATTGTAAAGCCCAATGTTCAACCTAGTTAGATGGGCCCTTTGTAACTGAATCTTTCAATGAGTCCTTCTTTGCCTGTAGCAGAAATAAACCTAATTTTCAGGTATCTTCAATATTGTGATTTCTTCCTCAGAAGCACAATAATGGAGCACAATAATTATCACATACTTTCGGTGGTTAAGAAAACCTTTATGGATCTCATCTTAAAAAAAGATTAATAGAAATAAATAATGTCTTTAAAAAGCTCTGTTAAATAGTCAGTCTTTAAAGAGCTTATTATGTTCTAGATCTTTTGCATAATTACTAACATATATTGTGTTGGATGTGTGTGTGTGTGTGTGTGTGTGTGTGTGTGTGTGTGTGTGCGCACGCCAGTCCGAGTCTTGAACTCCAGGGCCTGGGTGCTGTCTCTCAACTTCTTACTCAAGTCTAGCACTCTACCACTTGACCTCCAGATCCACTCTTAGCTTTTTGGTGATTACTTGAAGATAAGAGCCTCATGGACTTTAATGGCTGAGATGGCTTCAAACCATAATCTTCCTGAGTAGCTAGGATAATAGGAATGAGCCACAGATACCAGCTCCTTGTGACTTTTTACTTTTCTCCCAGTGTGGTATGTGCCATCATTAAAGATATTTTTGTAGAAAAGGAAAAGAGACAGAGGACCAGCAATCTGTGCAGGTCAAACTGCTAGGAAGTTACAGAGGCTAGTTTGGGACTCTGATAGCCTGCACACTCTCATAACCATACTCTTATTGATTTTCCTTATAGTATCACTTTAATCATGATGGGGGGAAAGCAGATCTATTAGTTGAAGAAGTTTGCTATTAAAAACATAGGTGATTGACAACAGCACCAGATGTTAATGCTGTAATTCTTCCTCCAAGAATGGAAGCTGAATTCTGAGACTCACCAGGCATCATGACAGGTGTGTGAAGTCCAGGTGGTAATTAACACTGCCTCCCTCCCCCATTATGTTTTTACCCAGAGACTTTGGGTTTTCTAGACAAGGTTAAAAGCAAAGTTGAATCAAATTTGCCTTCATTCCCATTGTAACATATTCTAATTTTAAGGGATCATGGGTTAATGAAATTGATTTAAAAACAACTTTTGGGCGCTACCTTAATTAACCTTCTAGTTTTCCTTCCTACTCAGCTCCCATTCAGTGCTGTCAGTCTGCTAGGGCTAGGGCTAGAACTCCTCACCTTCTCAGGTAGGAGGGGAGGAAGGGAAATCACATTTGCTGCTAGGTTTGATTAGTGGAGCTTATTAGCTGTCAGATTTAAGGCACCAGCAGTCCATCAGGAGGAATGGCAACACCAGTGACATTTATTAGATGGGCAGCTTGCAGAGGCTGCTGAGAACCAGTTTTCATTCTTTCCTGCTCAGTTCCCCAAATGAGAGTTCTCTAGAATTCATAAGCAAGCCTGATCAAAATGCCAAAGAAAGCTAAAAGAAAAAAGGGCATCAACCGCAGAAAAAAAGAGAAAAATCCTGAAGACTCCAAATCAGAAATCCAGGGGCCCATGGTCCCCTGCTTTTGATCTGCTAGCTGAGGGAGAGTACTGTTTACCCAGTTTCAGGAGAGTTGCTATATTTAGATGTTGCAGTGATTTCACAAAGTAAATGGGAATCAGAGCTGTTTGGTGGATAGTAAAGACCCCATGGAAAGCAACACTGCCTTTCTGAATTGATCACCATATGCTTATCTGTCTGTTTACCCTGCCTGTCCTCAAATACTTCCAGACAAGTGACTTGAATGGGGATTGGGCCAGGCCACACAGAAGGCAGATGTTTCAATTGTGAAAATATCTCAATGTAGGAGCCAGACAATTCTCTGAAACTATTTCTACCCTTCATTTGGACAGGAAGGCATTTTCTTAACTTATAAATAAATATTAGCAAATTTTTCCTCCTAAGTGATCTGTTTATACCAAGAAATGGATGCTGAGTGAAATCAATATTTTGTGAAACAAATTATATTGGTAAAATCCTTTAAACTCTGGGTCCCTTTTCTCGTTTGCCATCAAACTGTGAGCCTAAACTTCCCTACCTATAATGTGAGTATATAAGATGGAATTCATAAACATTCTGACTGAAAAAAAATATTTATTATTTTTAGTAGTTTGGATTAGTCTATTTTCTAGTTTAACTTTCACGACAATTGTTTGAACTAGGTGTTATTTTCCTCACTTTCAGTAGAGTAAACTGAGGTAGAGGGAAGTCAAGTAACTTGCCAAAGGTTGGTATCTGCAAAGGTCAGATTCTGCTGAATTAAACATTATTCTATTTTCAAGATCTTTTCTATTCCCATAGCCATCATCCAAAGCAGAAAAACTTTGAGGCATGAATTACTTCTTTTAAAAATTTTAGATTGTCTGAAGGGATCTAAGCAAAAGATAACACATCAATTATGCTCCATCTCTAACCACTTCTGTCCATGAAGAGTGTGGCAAGAAGCCATAGTATACCAACCTCCACTGTCAACCTGATTTTTTATGTGTGTAAAGAGTAGAGATCAAAACCATGTTATTTCTCATAAAGTGCTCCACGAAATTTTCTCACTTTGTAGGAAAGGTGGTCTAGAAGTAAAATTTCCTAACAAAAATTCCCCAGAAGAATAACTTTCTGCTTTGGAGAGGGAAACCCATGTAAAGATTGACAAGTGCACATTCATACATGGGCCCTCCAAGAATGGAAGCCATGAATTCTGAGACTTACCAGGCTCACCATATTCCACTTTCCAGTGGCTCTGGCATTGGAATTTTATCCAGCACTGTAAGTGTGGTGCCATGGATTGCAGAACTATAGCAGCAGAGTTATTAATTCTGAAGATATTCTGAACTATAGATCCATTTCTTTGATAAACACCTATGCAAAACTTCTCAACAAAATTTTGGCCAATTAACTTCATACAACACAATCAAACAAGATTCATTTCAGGTATGCAAAGCTGGTTCAATATACACAAATTAATTAATATAATTCATCACATCAACAAGAGCAAGTATAAGAACCACATGGTTATCTCAATAGATGCAGAAAAAGCATTTGACAAGATCCAACATCCTTTTATGATGAAGGCTCTGGAAAAACTAGGAATCCATGGTACATTCCTCAATACAATAAAGGCTGTGTATGACAAATCTTCAGCCAGAATTATACTTAATGTCGAAAAGACATTTCCTCTAAACTCAGGAATGAGGCAAGGATGTCCACTCTCCATTTCTCTTCAATTTAGTATTAGAATGCGTAGCTACAGCAATAATACAAGATGCAAACATAAAGGGGATCCAAATAGGGAAAGATGAAGTAAAACGCTGTCTCTTTGACAATGACATGATCTTGTATTTAAAGAACCACATGGACTTTACTCCCAAGTTACTCAAGCTGATCTGAAATTTGACAAAGTAGGAAGGTATAAAATAAACCCTCAAAAATCAATGGCTTTTCTGTATGCCAACAATGAGAAGAGTGCAATGGAAATTAAGAAAGCAACTCCTTTTGTAGTAGCCCCACAATATATAAAATACCTAGAAGTTAAAAAAAGAAGGGAAAGACCTCTATGATTAAAACTTTAAAAACCTGAAAAACAAATTAAAGCAGAACTTAGGAAGTGGAAAAACCTCTCATGCTTCTGGATTGGGAGGATTAACATCGTGAAAATGGCAATACTTCAAAAGGCTATCTACAAATTCAATGTGATACCTATCGATATTCCAACCTCCTTCTTCAAGGAAATAGAAGAAGCAACCCAAAAATTCATATGGAACAATACAAGACACCAAATAGCAAAAACAATCATTACCAGAAAGAACCGTGCTAGAGGAATATCGGTACCAAACTTCAAACTTTCCTACAAAGCCATAGTAATCAAAACAGCTTGGAACTGGCACAAGAACAGACCTGAGGACTAATGGAATAGAACTGAAGATCCAGACCTATAGCCAGCTAATCTTTGATAAGGGAACTAAAAATATAGAATGGAAGAAAGACAGCCACTTCAGTAAATGGTGCTGGCAAAATTGGTTAAACACCTGTAGAAAACTAACGTTAGATCCTTATATATCACCCTGCACCAGAATCAATTCCAAATGGATCAAAGACCTCAAAGTCAAAGGAGACACCCTGAAAACAATACAGGAAGGAATAAGAAAAACTGTAGGGCTCCATGGTAGGCTGAAATTTTCTTGTAAAGACCCAGAACCACAACAAATCAAAGAAAGGTTGGACAAATGGGATTGCATGAAGAGGCAGAGTTTCTGCATGGCAAAGGACATGACAAGCAAGATCAATAGAAAGCCCACAAATTGGGAGAAAATCTTCACTAGCCATACAGTAGACAAGTGTTTCATATCTAAACTATACTTAAAACTCAAAAAATAAATCCCCCAACAACAAATCCTCAAAGAAACAACTGCTCAAAAACAAGCGGGCTAATGACTTAAAGAGAAACTTCTCTGAAGAGGAAATAAAAATGTCCAAAAAACACATGAAGAAATGCTCAACTTCTCTAGCCATAAAAGAAATGCAAATCAAAACATCATTGAGATTCCACCTCACCCAAGCTAGAATGGCTATAACCAAGAACTCAACAACAGATGTTTGAGGGGATATGGCCAAAAGGGAACCCTATTGCATTGTTGGTGGGAGTATAAACTTGTCCAACCACTTTGGTAAGCACTATGGAGGTTCCTCAAAAGACTACACATAGAGTTCCCCTATGACCCAGCAATCCTACTTTTGGGCATCTACACAAATGATCACAAACAAGGCTATACTAAAGCTACCAGTATGACTATGTTTATTGCAGCATTATTTACTATAGCTAAGATATGGAACCAACCCAGATGCCTCTCAGTAGATGAATGGATCAAGAAAATGTGATATACATATATATATATACACACACACACACACACACACACACACACACAAACACACACACACACAGACAGTGTAATTCTATGCCTCCATCAGAAAGAATGACATCACCCTATTTTTTAGGAAATGGAAAGCCTTGGAAAAAAATTATATTAAGTGAAATAATCCAGGCCCAAAGAAACATAGGGCCAATGATTTCCATTATTTGCAATAACTAGTATATGTCTAGGACAAGCAGAAAAGGTCAAAAGCTATGCACATATGACCATATAAGATGATGTTAAGCAAAATGAACCCCAAGATAGGGACACAAGTCCCTATTTTCTTTCTTTACATATGTATAATGTACCATGTGATTTTTTTGTTTCTTTGGTATGTTCTTCCCCCATGGTAAAACGCCTGTTTTCACTGTATTTGCTTCTGTTACCCTGCATCTTGTATATGCATTTTTCTAATTTGAGGAGAGGAAGGGAAATAAGAAAAAGCTGAAATAAGGATACATGTTGACTCATTGTAACAATGAGATGTGGAAGACACTACTTTGAACATGAACTTTACATCTTCGGTGGGGGGGAGGGGAGGGAGGGGAGAAGTGGGGAGGTGGGGAGGGAAGGGATGACAAGGATAAAACAAAGGAGGAAGTAACAATGCTGGATAGGAAATGTACTGTTTACCTTACTCATGTAACTGTAACCCCTCTGTACAGTATTTTTACAAGAGAAAACATAAAAAAGATATTCTCAGGCTGTCTTTGAGGTCATCTCATAGGGTCTTACCTTCCTATATCCAAGTTCAAAGCACATGGACTGAACTAACTTATTGACCTCTCTGCTTGGCTATCTACTAGTTCGCTGATGTAAAATACATAACATTTGATTCTTCACCTATGGATACTTCCTCCTTCATATCTTTCACATTTTAATATTCCAAAAAATGTTAGCACTGACAATCTGGTTATTAAATAAAAAACTGAATAGACATCCTTGTTCTTTTTTGCTGCTATTTAAATTATGTATAAGGAGTTTAATAAGAAGCTTTTGGATATAATGCATCTTCATCAATGTCACCCTTTCCAACTCTTTTTATTTTCCTGCACTCATTTTCCCTTTCCTACTTTCTATCCCTTCCTACAATATTTACTCTCTGAGGAAAACCCTTTGCTCTACCAACAAAATATATCTTTCTTTACTTTCTTGGGTCTATCACCACTACCATCAATGTACTTCAAACCCCCAAATCATATCTCACTCTGATTTCTTTTTTGTTGTTGTTGTTGTTTTGGACATGGGGCTTGAACTGTGGGCTTGGATGCTGTCCCTGAGTTCTTTAGCTCAAGGCTAGTGCTCTCCCAATTGAGCCACAGCACTACTTCCAGTTTTCTGAGTGGTTTATTGGAGATAAGAGTTTCATGGCCTTTCCTGCCTGGGCTGGCTTTGAACTGCAATCCTCAGATGTCAGCCTCCTGAGTAGTTAGGATTATAGGTGAGAGCCTGTAATCAAGGCTTTGCCTTGATTTCTGTGTTTTTGTAAAAAACATTTTTGTATGTTTTTTATTGTAAAAAATGCTGTACAGAGGGGTTACAGTTACATGAGCAAGGTAATTAGTACCATTTCCTATTGAGCATTGTTGCCTCCTCCTTTGTTTTCCCCCTACCTTCCCTTCCCTCCCACAACTACCCCCCCACTCCGCAGAAGTTGTAAAGTTTGTTTTCAACGTTGTTACAATGGGTCACCCTGTATGCTTATTTAAGCATTTTGTTTTTTCCCTTCCCCTCCCCAAATTAGAGAAGTGTATATACAAGATGTAGGCACTGACATCAAATATAGTGAAAACAGGGGTTATACCATGGGGGAGCAACATACAAAGAAACAAAAAAAATCACATGATACATTATAAACATGTTAGAAACAATAGCAAGAAAGAAAAAAAGATATTTGTGTCCCTATCTTGGGGTTCAATTTGCTTAACATCATCTTATATGGTCATATATACATAGCTTTTGTCCTTTTTGCCTTGATTTCTAATGTAGTCTTTTTTATTGTTCTTCCTCCTTTGGATGTAACCTCTCTAGTTGCTCGTCCATGTTATAGCTGGTGATGATTATGAAAACATACAATCAGACCACTGCATTTGCACAATCTAAAAGACTACTAGAATCCTGTTGTAAATCAAATAAGATTTGTATTCTATATCACTGTAAGTGTATAATTGATCAATCACCGCTGACTCACTTGATAAACATCAGCCTTCTTCCCTCTTGCCCCGGCCCTGTACAGGTATGCGCACAGTGTTATCAGCTCACAAGGTTTTCACTCTTTAGATTTCAGTTCTTTAGATTCCATGTCAAAGAGGTGGCACCTGGCTTCTCTAGGCAATACCACTTCATCAATCTCTTCCACAGAACTATTTGCATTTCCCTCCTGGAATCTAGCACTACCTAAAATTATTTATTCACGTAGTACTTTCTTTTCCCAGTAGAAAGTAAGCTCCGTGGATTTAGCAACTCCATATGACTAGATCTCCTTTGTACCCTAGTACATAGCACTTTTCAAAGATCTTATACATGGCACTTGCATTGAGATCAGATGTTAACAAGTTATTTGAACATTCCTTTTTTTTGGAAAAATTTGTAAAATGGAATTATGTGGATAAATGTATAATTAATTTGAAGTGTATAATTTATTCCGGAAAGGAAATATAGAGATATGTGTGTGGTATAGGTCTTTCATCCCTTACAAACTCACACAAACAATTCTTTAAAAGTAAGAGAGCCTATTCACGTTGATTCACTCCATACTGCTTATGCTTAAGCAAACACATTTTCTCTTTTCCAGAAAAAAGCAACCTATTTTCCTGACTCAGCCCATAGTGTACATGGGAACCCTCTTAGCATGGCTGTGGATGGGCCGTTGAGCATAATGAAAGGTACTTTGCTCCAAGGTACTTTACTCAAGAAAGTATCTTGTGGTGGAAATATGATTACACTTAAAATGCCCTGACAAAGAAAACACCAGTGGAGTCCACCAAAGATTGCATGAGATTAATTATCTTTGTTTGGTTGTCAGACACAAATTAAGCTTAAATTCTGTCACACAATACAAAACTACCTTCTCTTACAATTAACAATTTTTCAGAACATAAATCTCTTTGAAGGATGCAATTTGAGAAAGTTAAGTATGCTCTTGTTTCTAAGTGAAAGGGGCTAAGAAAGGAGGAATAGTTAAGAATCCTCTTAACACTTGAAGCTACTTTTGCATTTGGTTTTGTCCTCAATGCATTTTTCCTTCATCAGACATCAGATTTTAATTCTTTGATAGAGAAATCCTATTTCATAGTTCAAAGTACTAAGTAAGACTCATCTTGGATATAAGAATGACAATATTGGACAAGCTGCATCAAGGGGAATGTTTCTCTCTGGAATTTTCATCTTGAGTACAGTAACTGAAAGATTGAAAATTGTAGATAGTATATGATAGTGAGTCAGCTGAGATTTTTTCCATTGGTTTTTGTTATTACAGTTCTTAGAGCTCCTGGTTCTTGAATCTTTCAGAAATTTACCTCTTTGCCTTCACTTTCCACTCCTATGACCCAATGCTCGAGTCCAAGGATTGCACTGAATGGACCCTGGAAATGAGTTAGCATCCAGAGTTATGCTGGATATGGAAAATGCATTAATAAACATTTTTGTCATACGGAGGACCTCTACATGCCTGTGAGAGACAAAAGCATCCACTTGCAGGGAGTTTATCCTTTATTAGTGAAGAAAGACATTAATGTAGAAATTTCAAAACACTGAGATAAGAATCACTGGCATATTTGGGTTCAAATACAGGGTGTTCCTAGAACTAATGGCTTCTAAGAGAAAGGCTAATAAAGAGGTTGACTAGATGAAAAAGGACTGTGTTTGATAGGAAGGGTTTCTCAGAAGGGATGGGGAAATCTGGCAGTAGCAGGCAGCTAAATATCTTGGAGGAGATGCATGCAATTCAATATGGCTAGAGATAAATGTGCAGAAGCTTGAACCAGTGGAAATGGAGAGGTAGCACTGGGCCAGCTGGCAGCAGGCTGGGAAACCATCATTGCCTCCTATTCTATCTAATGTAGAAAGTAGATGTGCTGTCATATGTGCTTTTACTGCAAGAACTCCTTCTGACAGCCATAAAGCAATGATGGATGCCAAAAATAATCCTTCTCAGCTTTTGCCATCTTGCTATGTGGTTTCTACATATGCTTAAGGGAAAAGTAGAATCACCAGAGTCATTAATAAACTTATAATGTAATTATACTTGAAAGGTTCAGAGAAGAGTTGGTCTTCTTCATTTCTCCATCTCACACAGAGTTTTTAAGAAACATTTTAATGTTTGTGTGACCTTTAATCAAATATAATGTTCATTTTTGGATCCCAGTAAATTACTGTCTTCATGTAAGCACAAGGGGTCCAGTCAGGGACGGGTGTGTGTTTGTGTGTGTGTGTGTGTGTGTGTGTGTTAAGAGAGAGTCTTAATGGTATCACTAAACAGGACACAAATATCATCATTTTAATTTTCCCCATGCTACTGTAGATGTAATTTTTCCAGTTGTGCCTATGGAAATCAAGCAGGATTTTATTAGTAATAAAAATTTTCCAAGTTATCTTCCTTTTGGGTGTAATGTATTTCCTAGATCATTTCTCAGGCTCTAAAAAGGTCAGATTCTTTAAAATCTTTGGTTCTTAATCTTAACCTACATTATATCCTCTGACACCTTCTTTTTTCATTTTTCTTCTAACATTAACAACATTGATCTAAAAGCCAGGATATATTTTCATATAAGGGTCCAAGTAGAGAAAACTGAACATTTCTTACTAAATGCCAGCCACATTTAACTTTAAAGTACAAAAATTGCATTCTTCTACTAGCCAATATTCTTTTGGTTCCAAGTACCAAGAATCAACTCAATCTGGCTTAATTATGGTTAGTGCAGGGAGTCAATCAACCAGACAAAGCCCAACTAACCAAACAACATATCCAAACAAACAAGCAAATAATAAAAAACAACAAAAGATGAGAAACCTCAAAACTTATTGATTCTTGAAATGAAAGACTCAGTGTACTATGGCTCTAGGGACCCAAGTTATAACACTGGAGTCTCTTTTTCTATCTATTGGGTCTGTGTTTCTCTGTTGTTGAGTTCAATTTTAGCAGGTTCTTACTATATGCAGGTTATTATTTTTGTCCTAAGGATTTCAGACAGAGCATGGGATGGTAAGATTGTGTCCCTGAACTCCTTAGAAATCATATGTATTATAAATACCAGGCTAGAAGCTGGTGGCTCATTCCTGTAAGGCTGGCTACTCAGGAGACTGAAATGTGGAGGATTACCATTCAAAACCAGCCTACAAAAAGTCCAGGAAACTCCATCTCCAAATTAACTTGGAAAAGCTTAGCTGGATATCTCCAGGGCTTAAATGTTAGAGTTCTAATCTCAGTATAGGGTTCAGGGAAGGGGGGGGAGGAGGAGAGAGAGAAAGACAGAGAGGAGACAGAGAGACACAAAGGGAGAGAGAGGAAGGGAGAAGGAGAGGAGAGGGAGAGGGAAAGGATTCATGGGAGAAATGGACAAAAGAAAGGCAAGTTTGATAACTTTTCCTACAAAATTATTTCTTAGAAACTATTTTCAGAATGTATGACTCCTAAAATGTTTACAAAATGTGACAAAACCTCATAGTCCAGCCATCTTATTTTCAAGACCTCAGGATTACCAATGCTAATTTTATAAATATACTATAAACTATAAATATAGGATAAACTGCGACTTTCACGTGAGGAGGTTATAGTATTCATAAGGGAATTTTCCTTAAGTAGAGTGAGATCATTGCATGATAAAATAATGGCTTTGTCCGCCTTCTGCAGTTACATTACTGCCACTTCTGTATGAAATAATTCTGATTTGAGAAGCTGCTCAAGTCCCAAATATTAGCCTCAATCTCATTTCCTCAGTAGTCTCTCTGAGACTAAAAGGGATCCATTATTCCTTGCTTCATTAAATGTGCCCACATCTAATGTAGGAACATTTTCTGGTAGTGCATCTAGAACTCTGCAGGACATCCATCAAGAGCCAGGCTCTGCAGGGATCCATCAGCATTCATTTTAGCTGTCCTCCAGCCACGCCGGCCTGTGTTTCTGTTGCTGTCACTAATTGAAATACCGAGCACCCAGATGAAATGTTGATGTTTTTGCAGATTAAGCAGAACCAAGGGCATCTTGGGACTTAAAAAATATTAAAAACCACAGAATATCTTTCATATGGTTTCCCACAGTATTCCACGGCATGAGCAGTGGATGTTTCCAGATCTTCACTTATGGAAGCTTGGCCCTTTATCACTCTACATTTAGGGTGAATTCAAGTCATTGCGTTGGTCCATTTTCTATATTAGCATATGACTCAGTCCTTGCTTCTGTGCCAGGAGACCTTGAAGTTTCACCTCTCTTCTTCCTTCATCAAACCTGCTTTTGAAGATGTGATTTCAAGTTCTTTCACTGAATTCCTTTGGTACTGTTCTTTTTAGATACACTAAAAATAGCTAATTATCTTTCCTTCTCTTCATGATCTTAGGGTTTTTTCACATGGATTGTGGAAAGAATTTAGGATTATTACTATTTTTGAGGTAATCATCCAAGTTGATTTTAGAAGTCTTTAATTTTTTTTAAGTAATCTCTCTTTGTTTATTACCAATGAGTGTTCAGATGCCATCTGGAGCTGTGGAAAGAGATGAATTGAGAGTGACTCTGTGCAATGATTAGGCTATAGGATTGGCTACCAGAGTGGATAATCACATCATTAACAACTCATAGACAGAGGAAATTACCTGAGAGGAGGAATGAATAGTCAATGAAGGGTCTGACCCTGTTCCACATCAATGACCTTCATCTCAGCAGAAAATAGGAAATGCAGAGACAAGGAGAAGACCACAGTGACTTTCCACTCACTACAAATAGATCCATAGCTCTAGAACTGGCTCATCTCCATGGCCAAACAAACATACATCATACCTGACCACTGGGCACAAGATTAGAAACGCTACCATCTGCTGTGAGCTTACCAGATCCAAAGTGTCCTACAATATGTTTTAGATTTTTGTTTTGAACCGCATAACCACCCTATCAGATATTACTATCCTGCCTATTTTATAGGTGAGAAGTTGAATCAGGAAGATGTTATTCATCTCTTGAAGGTCACACAGTTGGTAAGTGGTAGACTCAAACATTGAAGGCAAGTTTATTCAATGTCCACCATATCTGCCAATTCTTACATAAACAGAGCCTTATATAAGAAGGGCAAAGAAAATGCTTGAGAATCGTGCAACAATAATAATGGAAGTAAAAACAATAGTAATATATTCATTTTATGTTCAGAGCTGTGACCCAAGTTGCAAAATCAGCTCTTCCTTTATTTAATGATGTTATGGCAATGTTGTTGGGTATCATTCACTTACGATAAATTATACATATCTGTATTGTGCCATGAGAGGTATGTACTTGTGGAATCACTACCTGGATCAAAGGAGAAGAGTTCCATTCTGCAGCCTACTTCAAAGGTAATGATCCATCATGTTTTTGTCACTGTAGCTTAGTTTTCATGTCTAAGAATTTTATTTGTGCTAGGTAGTGGTGTATGCTTAGAATTTTACATACTTAGAAGGCTGAGATTTGAGGATCTCAGTTTGAAGCCAACCTGGGAAGGAAGGCCTGTGAATCTCTTTTTATATCCAATTACCAGCAAAAAAAGCTGGATGTGGAACTGTGGCTTAAGTGATACAGTGCTAGTTTTGTTTTTTGTTTTTTTTGGATTTTTTTTGTCCATCGTGGGGCCTGAACTCTGGGCCTGGGTGCTGTCTCTCAGCTCTTCAGCCCAAGGATAGCGCTTTACTACTTCAACCAAAGGCTAACGCTTTACTACTTCAGCCACAGTGCAACTTCTGGATTTTTCTGTTTATATGGTGCTGAGGAATCAAACCCAGGGCCTCATGCATGCAAGGCAAGCATTTAACATTGAGCCACCTTCCCAGCCCAACAGTGCTAGTCCTGAGTGAACAGGGACAGCATTTAGGCCTTAAGTTCAAGCCTTACCACTATCATAAACACACAAAAGAAAAATTTGTAATTTTGTGTAAATGGAATAGTAAGTTATATGTTCCTTTGTATTGTATCTAATTTCTTTCCTACAGAATAATGATTTTTAGCTTCACATATTTTGTTAGATATAACGAATTGTTCCTTTATAAAGATAAACTGCTCTTCTATTTTATGGGTATACAACATTAAGTATCCATTATTCACCTATACATGGATACTTGAGTTTATATTAGAATGTGACTATTCTGAATAAAGCTTCAGTGAACAGTCT
Organism: Dipodomys ordii; assembly: GCF_000151885.1. Classification (NCBI taxonomy): domain Eukaryota; kingdom Metazoa; phylum Chordata; class Mammalia; order Rodentia; family Heteromyidae; genus Dipodomys; species Dipodomys ordii. Next base: position 7,777,865 of record NW_012267301.1, read on the forward strand.
TTGTGTGATTACATTTCCCATGGAAAAAAAACAAACAAACAGTATAGTTATTGGTTGATATTTAACTCCTGAAGGGACTACCAATTTTTTTTCAAAAATGGTTATATGAATTTGCAGTTCCATCTTGACTAAAGCCATTTTAGTGAATGACATTGTGTCTCCTTGTGATTTTAACATATAATTCCTTGGTGGCTAGTGATACATGAGGTCTTTTCAGTTGATTGTAGGTATTCCACAAATTTCTGCTGAAATAAAATGTTACCAGTTTCTGTTACATTGTTTGATTTTCAGTTTGTCTTTGTAGCTTCTGTATACAATTCTCTTATCAGTTAAAGGTTTCTATCATATTTTCATTCCATGTCTTGTCTTTTGATTTTCTTAATGTCTTTCAAAAGGCAAGCTTTCTGATTTTGATAAAGCATGTTTTCTTTTCTTAGTGCAGTCCTTCATGCTGGCAAGCAAGTGTTCTACTGGAGCCAAATTCCACAGTCCTTTTGCTTTCGGTTTGCTTTTCAGGTAACTTTTCTTGCTAACTTTGTCCGAGTTTGTCTTAGACCATGATTCTGTCACCCCTTTGTGCCCAGTAGGCAGGATTATATACCTCTATCATCATGCCTGATTTGTATGTTTGAGGTAGCTCTCACATGAACTTTTGCCTGGCTGTTGTTGAACCATAGTCCTCTTACCTTTAAAAAACTGAGACCATATGTATGAGCCAGCATGCCTAGCTTAATGTATAATTTTTTTCTTGTATTTTTTTGACTCACTTCATTGACTTTAGCACATTTAACTTTCTATCGGCCTTATAGAAGACTATAATTGTCTGTATTTCTCGGATGATCGGGACTATATCTCCCAAGGAATATATAAATTTCCAAAATCACACATTTGTAACTCTGCTAAATTCCACGCACTACATGGCAGGACCTAAGGCAGCGAAATGCAATCAGAAGAGCGGAACCAAGACTCACAAAAGTCTGTGTGGGAAGACGTGAAAGGCAGCAATGTGGACTGAATTTTAGATTCTGACACTGGGAAGATGAGTCATTTCCTGAAAGGAGTTTGGGATGTGGATCCATTCAGTGTCTCTTGACAGATGAAGCCTTTCCAGCTCAAGAACTTTGTGTTCTATGTCTGGTGCCTGATGCCAACTTACAATGACAAGGGACAAAGGTAGACATCAAGTCTCCTTATTTACAGGGCAGAGCTCTGCCCACACCGTGCAGAAAAAGACTCATCACAAAAGCAAATAAATACCATGGGTTCAAATTTAAATATATATATATATATACACACACACACACACACACACACACACACACACACACACATAGAGAGAGAGATAGATATATGCACATATATGTTTAGTTAGGGGGACAAAGCTGTATATTTTCTTAGAATGCGATTGAATGATTTTTCTCAAACTATAAATGGCAAAGTAGATTTTCTGACTTTATACAAATCAAAAAGCATTGAACAACCACTGCTCAACTTCATTTCCCCACAGTTCTACCCAAGGAAACCTCCTTTTCCTCCCCACGTCCTATTAGGCAGGCAGGTGCCATTAATTGCTATCGATTACTTCATCATCACCACATCCTGCTGCTTCTCTTTCCACACTTCTCTGGCCAATACTCTGCTCAGATCTATTTTGGCAGATGTAGGTTTTATATTTCCCTTGCCCCTGGCTAATTGTGAATTACCAGAGTTTGTGCAGCACTGTAGGTCCATCACCTGAAGGTATGACAAAGAATATTGTATGACTACCCCTGATACCAGCTTTAAATGGAAATTAGATTCCTTTCCTCCTGGTTTTTATGCTCCACTTTAATTTGGGCAAACTACAGTTCCAGACATCATGTTCATTTCAACCATCCATCTTTTAAAGAGTGCAACAGTGGTCCTGCTTGCTTAAGTGCTTTTCATTTTTCATGTCAGGCTTTGCTACCCCTGGCCCCCTTCTCTCTCCCACTCAGTAGCATACCTCTGCCACAGGGAAGGGCATAATGTGTTTTCTTGAATATGACTCCCCATTCAAGCAATAGGAAATGGAAGAGTCACTTACCAGGCTGATGAAATGTGCTACAGTGTTCTAAGGGGCCTTTAACTTAGAATTGTATTTCCAACATAATATGCATCGGTAAGAAAAAGCCTTGAGCTCTGATAGACAACTGATGTAAATCCTACAGTATCTTTGCAAATATAAGGGAGAGACAGCATCTATGAGAATATAAAACACAAAGTATCAAAATACATGTTTGAATAAGCTAGATGTTTAACTCCATCAACTTCATGTTAACATCTGAGGAACTCATCTTTAGACAGAATATTCTGTTGATTTTGGGGGGAAGCAAAGAGATTTGAGACTCATCTGATACTTGTGGAACATGTGCATGAAATGAACAGTTGTGTTTGCTCAGGTTTTGATAAGTGTCTTCCAAAGGCCCATACACTAAAAGCTTGGTTCTCTCTTCATGCTGACATTAGAAGTGCTGACACCTACAAGAGATAGAATCACTTGACCATCCTCTCAGCACACCTTTGAAATGGAAAATGGGATGCCAGCCCCCTTTGCAATTTTGCTTCCTGTCTACCTTAAGGCAAATGATTTGCTCTGCCATGTACTCACCACCTAAATATACTGCCCTACCACAGGCCTAAAAGCAACAAGACCAAATCTGTGAACTGAAACAGACCTTTTCTCAGTGCTAGGGTTTGAATTTAGGCATTGTGCTTGTGATACAAGTCACTTGAGATACTCTGACACTCTAGCCACACCTCTAGCTCTTTTTGATTCAGTTTATTTTTCAGATAATAATCTCAAGTCTTTGCCCAGACTATCCTTGAACCATAATCCTCCTGTATGTACTTTATAAATACCTGGGATTTTAGGTGTAATTAGCCATGTCCTTATTGATAAGTTTTTGTTTTTTTTTTAACTAGAAACTTCCTTGTTCTTGACAAAGTTTTTTAAATCTCACTGAGATTTTGTAATAAGCTACTGGGCTTACTCTTAATGGTATTAGCATGTTCTGAAAAAATGAAAGTGGACACAATTATAGTCATAAAGTATATAATTACAAATGATTTCCATTCATACTCAAATTTCTATTTGTCTGGCTTCTTTAAATACCAAGTTTGCAACCTGATATCTTGTGTCTTTGTATTTGAAAATTTTCAGTAAATCTTCATTTACAGAACATTAACAAACTACTTGAAACAAGTTTTGTTTTCTTATAAGAATTCACATACTGTAGCTGAACTAATATTCAAAACCTTCTTCTGGTGCCTGGTAGGCATGTGGCAAATATTATCTCCATGTGTCTTTTTCTAGAGAGTTATCCTAAGTCCAACACAATCAGAAAACTATGTAGATTACAACTCCTTCATGGACAAACCCCTATATTAACATACACTTCTGCATGAATTAGAAAAGACATGTCATTCCATTAGAAAGAGGTGGAAAGAGCTACAAAATGTAATAAAGGCTTTGAAAAACAGACCCAATTTATTATTTTCCCATTCTTACCTTGTTTGGGGTAAGATGAAGCTAACTAACTTTGCTTGAGATTTGCAATTTACTACCAACTATTTTTTTCTACCTGGTAGAGAAATTACTCACTTGAAGTAAATAAAATAGTTGGAATTATATCACATCCTTTAGATGATTACTGCCACCTTTGCTAACTTACTTGTTGTATTTTGTTTTCTCTTTGCTTTTTACAGAAGTTCCTGATTCAGTGGATTCCTCTTCTTAGTAGGCTTGTGTACTCAGATAGTCACATGCTCCAATATAAACAACTCAACTGAAAGAGGATTCAGAGTATTTATACAGAGCATCTTCATATTTGTCTTGTGAGGCTGTTTTGATGGATGAATCTGTGAAGATCCTTGGGAAATCCATAACTCAGGAATAATAGTAATTATAGTAAAAATAATCTTAGCGAAGCTGAGTATTTTCTATGTGACAGTAAATGGGCCAGATGATTTGTACATACATTTTATTTTATCTTTTCAGGAATTTCTTGTTGTTATTATAGTAATTATCCTCATGATCACATAGTCAGCAGTGGCAGAGTAAGATAGGACCCAAATCTGGGTTTATATGAATTTTTAGCTCTAGTTTGAAATGATTTCACTGTTATACCTTTAAGAGTCAGGTATAATCATACCTTGATTGATAGCAGCTAATTTGTTACAAGAATACTTTGGGTTTTCACATACACTAAATAATGTAGAGTTTATTCCCTGATATTTCTGTTAGGGAAGAAATTTTTGTTATTAATAAGTTTATTTTTATTGTGAAAATACTGTACAGATGGGTTACAATTACATGCACAAGGTAATGAGTACATTTCTGATCAAGCATTGTTGCCTCCTCCTTTGTTTCCCCATACCAACTCCCCCCTCTTCCACTACCCCCTCCACCAAAGTTGTAAAGTTCATTTTTTGCGAAGCATCTTGTACATTTAATTTTTGCAATGGGTCTACCTGTATCCCTATTTAAACAATTTGTTTTTCCCTTCCCCTCCACAAATTATACCAACAACAAATACAGTGAAAACAGGGGTTATACTGTGGGGGAGGGACATACAAAGCAACTAAAAAAATCACCTTATAACTATGTTAGAAACACTAGCAAGAAAGAAAAACCATTTGACTCCTTATCTTGGGGTTCATTTCACCTAACATCATTATTTGACCTTTTCTACTTGTTCCAGACATATACTAGTTATTGCAAATAAGGGAAAACATGAGACCTATGTTTCTTTGGGCCTGGCTTACTTCACTAGCCATACAATGGACAAGGGTCTCATATCTAAAATATACATGGAACTCAAAAAATTAACCCCCCCAACAACAAATCCTCAAAAAAACAACTACCCAATAAAAATGTGGGCTAAAGACTTAAAGAGAAACTTCTCTGAAGAGGAAAGAAGGATGGCCAATAGACACATGAAGAAATGCTCAACCTC